>NC_137585.1:23749660-24323377 GCF_963210335.1 Falco punctatus | reverse complement strand
GCCATCCAGAAGGTCCATCAGTCTAGCAGGTGCTGGTCTGATGTTGAAAGCCACGGAGTCACTTGAACGCCATCTGTTTCCCGTTTGGGTTTCAGACAGATGTTGCTGCTCTGCTCAGTCACAGTTGTGACTCCACCTAAATGCATTTTACTTACCCCTGTGGCTCCTCTGCCTGAATGTGCAGGAGCCTTTGGCTTTTAATACCAACATCATCACGTCAAATTCAGCACTTGATCCTGTCGCTCCTTCCTCGGTAGGGCTTTCTTTCAGTGTACCTCAGCATTGTGCTGAGTGGATCTTTCAGATCATCCTGATGACTTGCAGTCTGAGGTCCTGCATCTGTGACTAGTTGCCATAAATTGACTTGCTGTGCAGTTTTTGGGCTGCATGGACTTGCATGCTCATAGCCATTGTCCCATGTGTCTGAAGCAGTAGTTGTTAGTGGTGTAGCTGCCTTTTCTGTCAACGTTTCCAACCCCACATTTGGGATATACTGCTTTCTCTCGTCCCCTCTTCCACAGAAAGCTCTAGCTGGTTATTTCTGCACAGGGCAGAAGTTGCTGGTAATCGTCTATCTGCCTAAAGATGTCTTCAGAAATTGTGTGGATTCCTGGAGCTTGAATTAGGCTTTTGTTTGTCTTTTTTTGCAAAGAATTAATATTAAATAAGTAACAAGTGGTTAAAGGTAATTTTATGTTTCCAGAGGCCCATTTTCCTTTTCCTTTCCAAGGTTTTGCAAAGCCAGCCTTTGGAAAGAGGTCTGTAATCTTGGATGATGATGAAGTGATTCTGCTTTGGAGGGTATCTAGGAGTATCCTCAGACCCTGCTCCTCATCTGTGTGTAGAGTGGGTTTCTGTTTGTCCACTAATCTGAAACCGTGGACCTTATCCCCTAAATTAAAATTTCTAATTGCTCTGTAGTATTACAGGTTCCTAAACAAATCTGGGTGCAGGTATTCCAGATTCCTGGATTTGTATAAGGAATCTCTGATGTATCCCCAGTGTGGATATGCCCATTGCAAACACACATATGCTTGGAGCAAGTGCTCAATCCTTAGGCAGCAAAACAAAAAAACATAGAGCTGGTAAAATAAAGTCTTCCATAAGAAAACATAGTTTGGTCTAAATTGAAATTTTCAGAAGAAAAACTTATATTTCCATAGTGATGTTCCATTAGTGACCTAATGATTTCTGTTTCCAATTGACATTCAGACTTTAGTGTCATTTTAAGTTGAAACCTGAAACAAGAGTGTAAATTCCAGGACAACATCCTCAAGTCTGTCATTTTGGATCAACATTTGATTTTCATAGAATCATAGAATACCAGGTTTGGGAAGGATCATCTGGTCCAACCTTTCTTGGCAAAAGCATGGTCTAGACAAGATGGCCCAGCGCCCTGTCCAGCTGAACCTTAAAAGTGTCCAATGTTGGGGAATCAACCTGGGAAGATTATTCCAATGACTAAGTGTTCTCATTGTGAAAAATTTTCCTCTTCTTGTGTCCAATCAGAATCTCCCCAAGATTAACTTGTACTCATTACCCCTCGTCTTTTCCTTGTGCGTCCCTGTAAAAATGGAGTCTCCATCTTCGTAGTAGCTGCCCTTTAAGTACTGGAACATGGTGATAAGGTCTCCCCTAAACCTTCTTGTATCAAGGCTGAACAAACCTGGCTCTCTCAGCCTTTCCTCACACAGCAGGCGTCTCAGTCCTATGATCATCTTTGTGGCCCTCCTCTGGACCCTCTCTAGCTTGTCCACATCTTTTTTGGCATAGGGGGACCAAAACTG
Source organism: Falco punctatus (assembly GCF_963210335.1). Lineage (NCBI taxonomy): Eukaryota > Metazoa > Chordata > Aves > Falconiformes > Falconidae > Falco > Falco punctatus. Next base: position 24,321,590 of record NC_137585.1, on the reverse strand, counting down.
AACACAGTATTCCAGGTATGGCCTGAAAAGCACTGAGTAGAGTGGGATCTCTGCTGGTGATGCCCTTGTTGATGCAAACCAGCCTCCCCTTGGCTTGCTTTGCTGCAACAGCACACTGTTCACTTCTGTTGAGCTTCTTGTCTACCAGGACCCCTAGGTCCTTTTCCACAGGGCTTCTTCCCAGCTGGGTAGGTCCCACCCTATGCTGCACTCCTGGATTATGTTTTCCCAGGTGCAAGACCTTACACTTGTCCTTATTGAACTTCATAAGGTTCTTGTTAGCCCACTCTTCCAGCCTATCCAGGTCTACCTGCAGGGTGGCTCTCCCTTCCGAAGTGACCATTTCCCTACTCCGTTTGGTATCATCAGGAAATTTCATCGGGGTACTCTTGATCCCATCATCCAGATATATCTTCATTATGAAGATATTACTCAGCGTTGGGCCCAATATCAATCCCTGGGGGACCCCACTTGTGACAGGTTGCCAGTTTGAGAAGAAGCTATTTGCCACCCCGCTCCGGGTGCAGTCTGCTGGCCAGGTCCCCGCCCAGGGCACAGATCCCTTGGCTAGAACATAATACATCAACTTCTCTAGGAGGCTGTGGGAAACCATACTGAAAGCCTTGGAGAAATCCAGGTAGATAATGTCCACTGCTTGCCCCACATCAACCGAGCAGGTTACTTTGTTGTAGAAGGCGATCAGGTTTGTCAAGCTCGATTGGTTCTTGGTGAATCTGTGCTGGCTTTCCCCAGTCATGTGCTTCATTTGACTTGTGATAGCCCCCAGGAGGATTCGTTCCATAACTTTGCTAAGGACTGAGGTAGGACTGATGGGCCTATAATTTCCTGGACCCTCCTTTAAGCCCTCTTGCAGATGGGGTTGACATCAGCCTTCTTCCAGTCTTCTGGGACATCCCCCAATCTCCACTTCTCAAAGATTATGAAGAGTGGCCTTGCAATGACATCAGCCAGCTCTCTTAACACCCTTGGGTGGGTAACATCAGGGCCCATCAGTCTGTAGGGGTCAAGCTCCTGTAGTAGTTCACAGACCAACTCTTCCTTCACTGATGGTGGGTCCAGCGTTTGCATCAACCTGGATTTTTGTTCCCAAGGTCTGGGGCCCAGTGGTGCTGGTAGGCAGAGAAAATGCTGGTAAAACATTTTGAATGTTTTGTTTCTATCAATAATGTCTTGAGTTCACCACCACCACCACCACAACCCCCGCATTTTCAAATCAAAAGTATTTGGAATTGTTCATGGCATGAAATAGTCTGATACTTTGACCTTTCATCTTTATTTGGGATGCAGGCAAATGTTGAAATCCCAGCCCTTCTTGGGGAACAGAGATTCCATTCTCTGACCAGATCCACAAAAGTATATTTCCACTGGTTTTGCTGGCCAGCTACTTCAATACTTTGTGTGTGATTACTTGTAATTCACTGCAGATTGAATCCGTGGTGTGTCCACATGGCTGGTCTGGAGAGGCTGAGGGCAGTTAATCTTTCTTGCTCTGCGTCGTGGTTTCAAATTAATATCCAGATTTCTTTCCCAAGATAAATTTTCCTTTTGAACCAGCATTTGGTAGTGCACTGCACAGCTGCCTGATACATATTCCATGCACAGATGAGGACTCTGGTGCACTCTCAGTCTAGCTACAAGCTCTCATATGAAATCAGGATGTTTTAAAATTTGAGACAGCTTCTTGGTCATCTATTGTTTGCAATCTCACAGATTGCCATATATCTTTCTGCTCAGAAGTTACTTTTTCCCCTTCCCACCATTGTGGGGAACTTTTTCCTGCCAGGCTCTGCGCAGTGTGTCTCTGAAGGAGTTTTATGGCACACCATTTTTGTCAAGCTTTTGTCAAGCTGCCTCAAAGCATAATTCAGAGAAAAGTCTCTGAAACAAGAAATCTCCTTTTCTGTTTGGCTTTGAGGTGTTATCTCCTCTCTTCCAAAATGCAGTTGGCTCCATCTACATCCCAAGCTGTTTTGTTTGGAGCGAAGAGAGCTCAGAAAATCAAGGGAGGCCACACACATAAACAACTGTGTGTGAAATCAATTAATCTAAATGAGCAGGAGACATATTATTGAAGGAGAAAAGACTGGTTCTCACAGAAACCTCCCTTGTGTACAGCATTGGCGGGACTGTTGCAAACATTGTGTCACTGGAACAAGGATGAGCTAGGCGAGTATTTTAAACTCTTTGGCTAGCATTAGCCAATATTTAGAGGAAGCGTGGTGTTTGTGTTTGAAGAGTCTTCCATGCTATTGAAGGCACCTGCATTTTGACATCTCAATTTCAAATATTTGCATCATAAATTTTGTTCTAGGAATTGCATTCACCCAGTCAGGGATAAGAAGCTACGCCTGTCACTCTTGTGTCTTCAGGTAGCAGATATTGTCAGCAATATGTACACAAGCAACCTACAGCATAGGAATTACGTGCAGGAGTTTTTTTTCTCAACAGGTTTTTTTCTCAAATTGGAGAAAAATCTTATGTTGCTTTCTTAAAAATCTGTTAAGAAGAAGAGGTTTCCTCAAGCTTTATGCTATAAACTGTTATTCATCTCTGTGGTTGCAGGACTGTGAAACAGGACACTGATGTGCAGGGGTTTCTAAACCTGGTTAGCTCTTGGATCGTGGTCACATGTGGTGGCAGTGCCCAGCTTTCCCGTGGGAGGAGGGTTATTCACGTCTCGGCACATTGTGGTCCTGTGCTTTAGGGTGCCCGAGGGTCAGTGATTACGATCATATCCCAGTTCCTTTCTGCACCTCTTTAAATAATAGTCTCCTCTCTCAGCTGGCTGGCATGGGGCAGCGATAACGTGTGCTGGGAGCAAAAAGCTGTGCTTGGCCCTTCTTGGCTGAGGGAAGGGCATGGAAAGGAAGCCTCAGGAGAGCTCTCTCTAGGGGAAAGGAACAAAAGATTGGGAAATCTAGGAGGAAACAGCTACTCCACTCAACCTCCTAAAGTGTCACAGGAGAGGACAAAGTGCAGTGCAACTCTGAGAAATCAAAAGTCTTCATGCTTGTAGTGCTACTCAGACATTAAAGTCTTTTCATGGCTACAGACCTTCCCTGGCCCCACCTTACCTCCCATTTGGGATTGAGGAAAATGATAAGAGCAATTGCTTTGTGTTTTGCATTGAGGTCTTCCTAATGAATCACGCTCTGCTTACTCCAGCTTTGAACTGAAAGTTCATCCTACGGAGTGAAAGGTTCCCAAGGGCTTGAACTAAAACCAGCCATGTTAGGAAAAGCTGCAGGCTAGGGCTCTTGGTAGGATACTCCTGTTCACACAACCTTGTCATTAGGTTTTGCCTTGATCTCTTGTTTCATTTCTAGTATGTAATGGATAATTTTCCTGATTTGAGAAGAAAAGAAAGTCCTTTACAACTGAGACTTTGGTGTGCAACTTTTTTGATTTGAGGCCAGGAGATTGTCCAGCATGGAAGTCAAGAGGATGGCCTGTGCTCCTGAGCTGCAGCTGGGAGCTCTTCTGGAGAAGGCAGAGAGCCCCCTCTGTAGCTTTCTAGGTGGACGAGCATCATCACCACATGCAATGTGCTGGTGCCAAAACCCAACAGGTTGGTGGATGCTTCTGAGCAGCCACTGCCTTTTATTGTTCTGATCACCATAATTTGTTTTATTTGTTATCTGATTTGATGGAGGCTGAGAAGATCACTTGCCAGGGCCCTCAGGGCAAAACCTGGGCTTCCTAATGCTAAGCTTGCTTTCCAGCCCTCCCACAGCCCTGGGGTGACCCCTGGAAGCATCTATCCAGGGAGGTGGCTGCTAAGTCATGCGCAAGTTAGCTGGCTATACACTGCTGAAATTCTTCTCCCTCAGACACTTTTCTAGATACCAAAAGCAACCAGTGTGCTTCTTCAGGCACCCAAATATTGCTGTTAAAGTGGCTTATTGGCCTCCAGTTTCACATCTATGGAAGGTGAGTCACAGCGTGTTCACATGTCCGAGATGCTTGTGTGGTGCTTTACCATTTTCTCTGACAACAAGCCTGAGGAGGTAGGGTAGATGTTGTTCTTGTCGCCTATATTCCCATCTGGCACTGGGATGGAAATACAAAGAATATCTGACAACAAAAATGAATTAAACTCCTAATTTCCAGAACCTAATTACAGCTTCTAGGTTTGCTGCCTGACTTGAATATAAAACTCTTCTTGCAAAGTTTCCTTGTTTGGTTTTTTCTGTTGTTGTTGGTTTTGTTTGTTTGTTTTCCTTTAAACAAAGCAAGTAAACAAGAGCCATGCTACTGAATAGGAGAGGATGGTTGGCCCGGTTCATTTGCCTGTATTCTTCCCTGGGTTCTGCTCAGCCAGTTGTGCCCCGTGCTGTGCTTTGGGAGGAGCGTACCAGGCTAAATATATCTGCACTGCCTGTGAAATGCAGTATGGGGTGCTGCGTCATTTGGTGGAGTTTACTTGGAAACTAAGGTGGGAAGCCAGCTTTTATTTTCAGCCTTGGGTCAGATGCGTTGGTCAGTTGTCTCACCCAGAATTTTAGTCTTGATCAGGAGCTTGTCCTTGCAAGATAGACATAAAACCTACTCTCTAAAAAGCCAGGCTAACTGCAGCAACAAAATGATGTTGCGGCAACCATATTTTTGTGGTTCAGCAGCCAGATTTACGATCTGAGAGCTTCTTCAGATAGGTCACCTTAAAAAAAAGAAAAAAAAAATCATAGCTCAAATATCATGGCTTAATGAGTAGAGGAGTTGGTGTGATGCTGCATGCTCTAAATATATCAGAAAGAACTCCAGCACTGGCAGCCTGCTGACAACTGGAGCCCTTGGGCTTTCACTTGTGTTGGGACAGAAATGTATACCCCCAAGAAATGTGTCAGGAGCAGATGCAACTTGGTGACTAAAGAGGACTTACATTTTTTAATTTCTACTCCTGCTTTTGGCTTGTCTTCCTCTGCTGTTTCTGCTAGTGCAGTGGGAGTGATTTCACAGGAAGGGAAGGTATTCCCACAGCATGGAATGCCGAGGGGTGGGTGCAGCAGGAGGCACACCTGAGCTCACTGTAGTCTCTGCCATGTGCAAGTGACAGCAACAGGGCAAGTGTAGCCGTATTGGTGACACAAACCTAGCAGAGACTCACAGGGACTTATGGAGGCAAACAGGTAGGTGGAAACCCTTGCTCATTCTACGTGAGCTCACCAGGATCACCTGCCTGCACACCTAGTATACATCAGTCACATCTCTGGCTGCTGAATACATTTTTCTATCTTCTTCATTATGCCACTATAAGTGAAAGGAATGCCAGTGTCACTATATGGCTGTTTTACTAAAAAAGGAGATAAGAGAACTCTTCAGTATAAGGTTTTGTATTTATCTAGGGAGATAATGATGGTGCAAATGATTTGTCTTGTGGTTTATAGCACGTAGCACACTGGGGCATCTGAATATTACTGTGGTGCAAGGCACACATTGCAGACCAAAGCCATACCGCTTTGCCAGCAGAGAGCTCCTGGCACGCTGGGGTCATGGTCTGCACTGAGGGATCCTAGAGCTTTGAGATGTGCGCTTCAGCCTAATGACAATAAAATCTTCCAGGTTTCTCTAAGAGGATTCAGTTGTGAGGGTGAGGGCTGGGCACTGGGATTTCTGGTGTTAACCCAGGCTCTATGACCTCTGGTAAGCCTGAGTGCCTCCGTTCCTTCATGGGCTTCACCTGGGTGCTGATGGCTGTGAGCAGCAGAGTGCAGATGATTGCAGTTGGCATTTGAACCGGCCCAGGTCTAGTTTCTGCTCTCTGTAACACAGGAACATTGAGAGGGCAGGTGGGAATTACTTTTCCTTAGCTTCCCTCTGGGCTCTGTGTCTGATCCTGCTTTTTCAGCTGTCCAGCAGTTCCTAGGAAGGTGGTAGATAAGTGAACAATTCTAGCAGATACTGTTGATGAAGTTTGGTAGCTTTGAATCTCCTTGGCTTTCCTGTACTTTGTTCCTTGGTGCTTTACATCCACAAAGTGGTCCGTTCCTTCCCTCTTCCCCTCCATCAATACCCCCACCTCAGCCCTGAGGCGTTGGTACAGCTTCTGTAGCTGGGATTACCTGATTTCAGTGACGGGATGTCAGGGCTTGGGGAAAGGTTTTTTTCTGGCAGGGTTAGGCAGAATTCAGAAATAGCTGTCCCACAGCCACGTGCTCCAGCTGCTGTACCACATGCTGTGGCACAGACTGAGTATTTGTGTCTTTTATTCAGCCGTTATGTGAAAAGTAAAGGCTGTCTGCACAATATGCCAGAAAGATACCTCTGTTAGGTGAGGAGGCACTGGGTGGGAGCGTGTGTCTCTCTCTAGTCCACCTCAGGTTATTAACTAAACCATAATAACATGTAATTAACCATTCAGAAATAAGTGTTGCTCAGTTTGCTCCCTTCCTTCTCTACTCTTAAATCCCTTCTCCCCGTGCCCGTTATCACTATGGATCACCTCCTGGCCAGGCACTTTGGCCCTCTAGTATCCTTGGGCAGGTTGCAGCCTGAGTGTCTGCTTTTCGAAGAGCATCTGTGGCCTTGCCTTGGATCCAGCTGCGGAAAGTGAAACTCGCTGAATTGGTCCCTGTGCCTGCACAGAGGGCAGGTTGTGTGAAACCCCCGAGCGGTAACACTCTGCTCGCAAGGACAGCCTGTGGTTTTGCCCATCAGTAACACTGCTAATGCTCAAGCTGGAATTTCTGAGAGTGAAACTGGGAGTACAAGAGCGATTTGGTCTGCATTTCAGTACATTAGTGTCCCCAGTCACTATATCCTGCGACTGCACGGCAGCTGATCTTATCAGCAGATAAAGGGCAGAGATACCGAGTTCCTGAACTGCAGGTTCCCAGTCCCTTCTGCAGAGGGACGTGAGATAGTGTCAGGGGATGTGGTGTGCAGGAGAAAACATGCACCTCTCCACCAGTGCTGCTCCCTGTTGCAAGTGTGAATGTAAAGCAGTGGCTAGATCCTGGCAGACCCTGCTCTCCCTTTGGCTTCTGCATGGGACTCTCATTTTGGTGCCTTTGAGAGAACAGATGATCTCAGGGCTGCAGTTTTGGGGAGCAGCCCGGCCTTACAGCAGCAATTCATCCAGCCATGCCAGCTGGAGTAACCAAGACCTTCCCTGCTGCTGGTGGGCATTGGCTGCAAGGGGGTGAGGAAGGGGTGGCCAAAAAGGGAAAAGCAGCCTCAAGACTGGAAAAAGCAGGAACAGAAAAGGAAACGAACAGGGCAAGAGCATGTGCTAACCCAGCTGGGATGTGGCATGTGAGAAGGAGGGTGCAGGTTTGATTACCCACCTCCCCAGCACTGACACTGCATGCTATGCTACTGACCCCGGCACAAAATCTCACATAACCGATGGGTAGTGGTGTGCATGGAAAGAGATGGGGAAGCGGGGGATGTGGTAACACAGGTTAACCCTACTGCTGTGGGCTCTCCTCTGTTGGCATCTATCTCCTCTTCTGTGTTTTCTTACCCGTGCTTACCTGAGTCGTGTCATCTCCCAAATAAAACCTGCACGTTACTCACGTCCTGTGTAGGAAATTTCCAAAGAAACCCCATAGCTGAAGAAAACAAAGCAGGAGATAACTTTTTTATCATTATTATTCTTCAGCCATTACTGAGCCAATGTTCCTGGAAAAAAAGAAAAAGGGTGCCGTGTCACGGGAGAAACAATCTGTCTCATGGGATATAAAACTTTGTCTGACCAATGAAGGTCTCCTGGCACTGATGCAGTTGTTCCCAGGTTTTACATAATGTAAAACGTGCAGTACGTAATGTAAAACGTGGTAATTCCTTCTGTAGTTTCCGTAGAAATTTTTCATTTCCTAAACAAGGGTGCTGTGTTCCTACACCCTGTGAAGCCGCCGCCATGTGCTGCTCCAGCAACTCTACCTTAACAGCTTGGCCGGTTTGCTGGGTGGTTTGGAGCCTTTTGATGGAAGGCGCTATTTAATTATCAGTGGTGTTATGTTCCCAGAGCGCGCTACATGAAAGCAAAATACCAGCAGCCTGTAATTAATCTAAGTTAATGTGCCACTGTTTACACTTCATCTCCCAAACCAGACAGATGTAAGAAGACACCCAGCCTTCATCTGGGATCCTCCCAGGTTATTTCTGAGCTATCTTTGGAGAACTGCAGTAAGCCTATCTACCCACCCTGCAAGTCCCTCAGAAATTAGTAGCTTTAAGTTTTCTAAGGAATGAGTGGGAGACTTTGTTTCCTGGCAGGGAGCAGGTTAATGCCTATGCGTTTGCGTTACCACAGCTGACACTGGCTGGCAGGGGACAGGAGCACACACCTCCTCCAGTAGTCATGAATTTTGCAGTGTGAACGGGTCCAATGTAATCAGCCCTGCTTCTTCTGTTCCTCCCCTTGCTTTGGGTGAAAAGGTGGCAGCTGGCAGTGGGGATGTGCTGGATCTCTCTGGTGGAAAGACGAGTGGTTCTCTGGGACTCTGGTCTTAAAAATAAGTATCATGTGTTCATTTCCAATCACTCTGCTACAAATATTTAGCAGGAAAAGGTGATGAGAATTCTTAGAGGTGTGGAGAGACTGAAAAAATTACGCATCCTTGGTTAGACTGAAGAGTAATAAAAACCAACATGACAGAAGTGTATAAACTTGGAAGTACAGAGGAGTAAACCAGGCATTCCTGTGCATACTTCCACATAATACGAGGTTTTCAATGAAACTGAAATAAAACATCTGATGTAGGTGAAACTTAATTTTTCTAACAGCACATAAATAGTGGAGACCAAGAACACAGTAGAATGCAGAAAGGATTAGACATTTATATGGATAAAAATCTGATGCACAGTTTATGACATTTGTTCTAGCTGTTTTAGAAGGTATCAGGCCTCCTGCTCCTGGACAGTCTTCCAGCTGCAGCTGGTTAAATGCTCTTCCAGGCCCCATAAACTCTAATTCCTTTCTTTGAAGCATCTGACAGTGGACGCTAGCTTAGAGGAGTCGTTGCCTGAGCCTTGTGTTCCCAAACATTTCTACATTGAATGATTACTATAAACCTGGCTGGGATCAGAGGTGACCACAACTCTCTAATCACCTGAAGGCTGAGATGTAGGATATGAGGATGTTGTTGTCGGCATCCTGGACTATAGACACAAGATGACAATAATCCATCTTGTCAAACCACCAACTCGGTTGTCACTATTACCTCTTTGCTAGTCATCCACCCCAGTGGTGTCGGTGGGTCTGAGCCGCAGTAGGAAACGTTACAACATCCGAGCTGGTATGGCTCCCATCCTCCTGGGGAACCATAAGTTTCAGGTGTTCCATTGGTGTCTTTTTTCTCAGCAGTATGTTTTGTTCAGACTGAAGTGAGTTGTAAGCAGCTTAGTCATGTGGGGAAGGCTTTCGTGGGGTTTGACTTTTCCTTGTTGAGTACATCTTTGTGTTCTAATTGTTTTCAAGGAACGCTGATATATCCTGCTGCGGATATACTGGTGCAGAGTAGTCCCCCCAGTGCTCTGGGCACGTTGTACACTGGGGCATCCCAGGGATACTCGGGACAGGCTCCCTGCTTCCACACCCCAGTGTTTTGCTGGCTTAGCAGAGGTAGCCTGCTAGCGTTGCTGGCCTGGAGGGGAGAAAAAAATTGTAATATCCAGTAGAGGGTGCTCATAAACAGGTATCTCAAGTAATCGGGTACCACTGGGATCTCTGCACTCCAGCTCTTTGGCGGCCAAGCCCCAGTTTTCGGTGCCGGTGGCCATGTTCACAAGTAGAGAGGGCCAAGTGGAATGGGTCTGGAGGGCAAACAGTTGGTGCTGAAGACCTGGTACCCACACCATCACTGTGGGGTGGGGGTGTTATTTTGGACTAGTTTTTGTCTGGTCTCACAGTTATGGAGGAGGTGTGTGAGGTATCTTCAAGCACGATCTCCTGTGCAGTTTCATCCAGAGGGAGTCCAGCTTGCAAGCTCTAAGGCTGCCTCAAGTTGCAAACCACCACATGGGCAGTGGGACTGATGGGGGATTTGCTTCAGAAGTGAATCCCTGTTTGAACTACAATACTGCAATACTGGCATTCTCGTGGCTGCCTCGGTGTTGGCAGCGGTCAGATCTGCTGTCAAGTCCCTGTCACCCGTGTTGAGCTGATCCTTTTTGCCATGCAGGTGAGTGCAGGTACTCCAGCTGCTCTCCATTCAAGGTAGTTTCCAGTCTTGGAGTTTTGAACCAAGTTTATGCCTAAACTGAGCTCAAACTCTCCAAGTGCATTCCGGTCACAGCTTTCAAGTTTGATCAGATTTTTTTTCTTGTCCAAGCCAGAAGGTACAATGCGAAACTGTAACTTGGTCCCAGCCTGTGCTCAGAAGGGTCACAAACCTTTTGGTGAACCTGGGCTGAGTTTGTGCCAAATCCCAGAACCAGGTGTGTTTTTCAGACTGTGTGTTGTAAATGTCACACGGCTCTGAAATGGAGTCCCCAGAGCAAACACAGCATGTGATCAGAGCCACTGGGATTAGGGAAGAAGAGGAGGAATTTTTCTTCAGATAATTATAGGCAGCTGAGTTGCCTGTAGAAAAAAGAAATCCTGCTAATGCTCAGCACCTTTAGAGCACTTACGGTAGAGTAGGCATCACTGAACTCCTGCATCAAAGGGGGAAATACCTGTCTGGTCTGTAAACCAAGGCACTCCTGAATTAAAGAAAGATCGTAGGTCATGATTATATCAAATGCGGAAGACTTTACTGCTGTCTTTACAGAGTTCTCTTATTTTCCCTAATGCCTTTTCTACTGAAAAAAATCTTGTAATGTTTTGTCAGCATACCTAATTAACAGCGCCATCTCACATAATTCATCTTTATAGTGCTCTCTTACATGGGGTTTTCCACTGCTAGCTCTCAAAGCATTTTACAAAAGAGATTCTTCTCATGGTCCCCCTTTTGTATATTGGGCAAGCAAGGGAGAGGAGAAGGTAGAAGAGACATGCTTAGGATATGTGGCCAACCAAAGGTGGGGTCAGCGATAAAATTCCAGATTCTTAGTTTTGGGCTCTGCTGGAACTGTTCCTCCAACTATCGAAATGCAGTTAGGGCTGGATGAAACACAGCAGCTATTGAAACAATTCAGGACAGAAAGTGGAGGAAGGCAAAAATATAATTACGCACATAGGGAGCAGTCACGTAGCCAAATGCCAGCGTCTGTGTAAAGTGACATGTTGTCTTTAATAACCACGAGTGTGGTCAGGCACCCATTTATTTCCTCTGAGAGACAACGCAAGGAGCAGGTCAGCGCCCTCCAGCACGATGCTGAAACACTGGGTCAGTGTTGACTCAGAGGAAGGAGCTCCACTGCCTGAGTCACCCGCATTACATCCTGAGGGACCCTGGTTTCCCCTGCAGTATCCAGTATCGGCAAGTCCCAGCGCTGCCATCCTGCTGAGATCAGATGAAATCATGACCTGCAGTGATCTGGCTGCAGTTAAGTATAAAGAGATACTGAAAAAAACACATCTCACGCTTAAGGGCTAGAACAGTGGTGGGGTTTTGTTTGGGTTTTTTTAATGATTTTGTCTTGAATTACAGATTGACACCACCCCCCCAAAAAAAAAAAAAAAAAAAAAAAAAAAGAAGAAAAGTCATCTTTAACTAACTTGGTAATAATAGTATGGTTTTTAAAGTACTTGTTTAGCCAAGCTGACTATATGCTTACACAGCTACCTCTGGCCTGGGAAAGATTGAAACCACAATGGCTAAGTATAGAGGCCTCTAAAATATCTTCATATATACAGTGCCTGAATACACAAACAGAACTGGTCTCTCTTCTGTCTACAGGAGCAATATTTTCCATAGGATTTGTATTGACAGAGGTTTTCCCCCTAGAGTTATGCATATTTATTAAAGTAAAAATCCTCCAGAACTGCATCCGTGTGCTGAACCCCATTCCACGACCACCTTCAACCTGACACAAGAAATATAATAACTTCCCGAAGAAAAGTAAGCACTTTTTCATTCTGTGGTGTAGCAGGCTCCTGACCAGGGATTGGTTTGGGGGGGTTTCTTTGTTGCTTTGAGTGTTTTTTCTTTTATTTGTAAAGACGGGGGGGAACTACTGCCAGGATTTTAGCCTCAGCTCTTGAGAACCGCTAGCGCATGAAGGAGAGATGCTCCTGTCCTTGAAGTGTGGTAGGATCCATGGACTAAGCGACCAGAGCTGCACTAGATGCTGGGCATACCAAGACGCATTTGCCTCGCTAAAGAAAGCATGTCCGTACGCAGCGTGAAGTTTGCTGCTGGGATAAACTCCTCTTTGTGTTCAGTGCTTTGTAGTCTGTTTTCTGGAGCGCGAATCTGCATCTCTCTTGGAGCCTGACCTCTGACTTCTCTGTGTGCCTCCCTTTAATTCTTTGACTTAAAGTGCTGCAGTTGCTTTTGGGTAGTTGTGGGCAAAGCAGTTTTTCTGTTCTTCCTCTGTGAGTGTGATACCTCAAATATGTTCTTGCCAATTCCCAGCTGTGGGCTAGTTTTGTACTGACACAAGATATTCTTGGGTAAATGACAGATTTCCCTGAACTGGGGTTGGCGCTACTCACTTTGCACGTAGCTGTAGGCAGTGCGTGACATCGTTCTAGAGGGAGCCAGGAGGTGGTAGGAGTGGCACGCTGAGTGCATGCCCAAATTATGTGCTCCGGGGAGCAACACCTGGTTTATGAGACGTGCAGATGTTGCATAGGTGGTCCTCAGGCGCTTGTAGATTTTTGCATCGTTTCTACTGTGATTATCTATAGTGGTTCTGGATCGTCTGCTGGCACAACAGCAACCCTGGAAACCCCCCAGCTTTCACAACAGAACTTGTCTTTCCCTTTTGGATACAGCAGCTTCTTTAAATGTTTGTAACAATATGCAGCTGAATATATAGACAGTTCTTTCAACACCGAGTCCCTGACTGACACAATATGTCTGCAGTTACTGCACTCAGGCTGTGTTTTGAAACCCTACTGTCCACAAGGCCCGTTCTTCAGGGAAATGGTATGGAGGGGGCAGAAATGAACATGCGCTGGGACTTCCTGAAGAGCTGTTGGGAGGCTCTGACAAATTTCCTGTGCTGTGCCTTGGGCACAGGAATATCGGTGATTATGTTTGAGACTTCTCCGTTGGCTTCCATGCAGATATCTCAATTGTTGGGTTTTTTTTGAACTTCCAAAAATAAACTTTCCTGTTCTTGTAGGTGTGTACTGCTCTTGGTTTAAGCACAAAGCATCTGAGATGCAGAGGGGTGGCAGGGTTTGCCTGCAGCTAAGCAGTGCGCCCAGAGCAGAATCCACTCTACTGGTTTTCCTGACAGGTACAAGTCACCAGAAGCTCCAACGGTGCTCTGGGACATCTGAGTGCCTAGATTTCTAAAAATTCAAGTTGTAAGCCTCTTCGCTTCCCTTGCTCCACTGCTGCTGATGCCCATTCCATTGCATACCTGCACATGAGGGCAATACGCTGTGTAAGACACAGAGTTGCAATTTCCTGGATGAGTAGTGTTATTTCTGTACTGTATTGCAGCTTGGCACTTCTGTTCTGCTGCTCCAGCGATGAGCCTGGAGCTGAAATTGTGTCTCGAAAATAGTAGTGATAGTGCAAGCAGGAAACTAGTACCTAACTGTGCACCTTCTGAGTACAGTGGCAGTCAGCATGACTACTCTGCTGAGAGCTGGAAAGGGTTTTTTTTCACTCTGTTTATGCTTGCGAGACATCCTATACTAGTGACAGAATTGACAAGAGCCCATGAAGTTCAAAGGTCTGTAATGCTCATGCTGGGGTAGTTTTGGTGCAGTGTCCCACTTGGACAGGAGTGGTTCCAGTTGTCATGGCCTGTCAGTCCTCTCTTTTCACTTGCAGCATAAAGCTATGCTAGAAAAATTAGCTGCTTCTGCTTTGTGCAGCTGTGTGTGAAACACTGGTTATCATCAGTCTTACTGAACTGAGCACATCCCTCATGTCTCCATCAGTGGCCCCTGGGTAAGGGACAGAAATACGGTCCCTGTTGACTCCTGTGCGGAACACTGCTGTTAGATCGATGAGTACGAGAGAACACCCGCAAGGAGGATAAAGGAATGGGGCTGGCAGGTATCTACAAAATAAAGTAGCAGGATTGCTGGGACAGAAGGTAGATACTGAGTTATCTACATGTCTTAGGAAGCTTTAACAATTTACAAGCGGCAAGTTGTATCTTTATAGTATCTTTATGGTATGTATTATAACAATATTGTAAAAGATAAAATCTTTATAATGTCCTGGTGAGCAAATCACTTTACATTGTTGGCATTCTCATGTCAACTCTTGAAGGCCATGAACATTTGCGAGGATCCTAATAGTTTGCAGACATGTTTATCGCACATGTAGAAATCCACCTGTATAATGCAGCATGATAACTGGGCTCTTCACGAGGCAGACCCTGCACAGAGGTGGAGTTGAAGCATGTTGCATCCAAGGCGCATCTGCAGGGAGCGAAGCGTGAGGACTAGGGGAAAGGAGTTGTGGTCCAGGCCATAAGAGGTTGCCCTAAACAAAGAACTCCTCGACTCTTTTCTGTTGCCCATTGTGCAGAGCTTTAAAAAACACAGCTTAATCTGGAGATAAAAAATAAAATATTTAAGGTGAATAGGGAGAAAAATTATTAGATGTAAACTGGAAGTGGTTGGGTAAGGGGGCTGCACGCTGTGTCTTTAAGGAGAGTTTTAGGAATGGGTAAGATAAACCTTTGTCAGGAATGATCCAAGTATATTTGATCCTGCCTCCATGCAGAATTTGGATGGTGATCTCTGGAAGTCCCTGGTGTTTCAGTGATACTGTAAGTAGGGCTTTTCAAGGTTATCGGTGGATAGCAGGCTGTGTATAAACAGAAAGACTCGAGACTCCAAGAGTGAGGCTCACTGACAGCACTCAGGAACAGCAGGCTGGGGGGAAGATCTGCTTCCTTGGAAGCAGTAAAAGATGGCTCTCCTGTGGCGCTATGCCCGGCACTCGATTTATTAGGGAGAGAAGATGGAGCTGGAACTGACTCTTCACCTGACCTTACATTTTTAGTGCCACTAATGAATTGCACAGGTCACATACTACACTAGTAGTTACTGGTGATTCTGTGCCCCTTATCTTTGAATACTCAAGCTATCTTGGAGAGCAGACTCATTCGTCTTTCAGAAGTTAGACATGTGAAGAGTATCTTAAAGCACATCAGCTTTAATGAGCAATTTTGGGCAGGCTAAGCCATTTGTCTTTTTATCTTATTGTCTTAAAACTCTGCAAAAACAGTGTCCATGTGAATGGAGAGAATGAAGCAGAAAGGGGCAAATGACTTGATCCAAAAAAACCCCAAACCAAAACAAATGACTTCTAAGCAGTATTCAAAATTGCAAAATCAAAATCCCCAGCTTAGGCACCACCTAGCTCCTGGAGGCATCTTAATTCCACAAATGCCTCATCTGCCTTTTTCTCTGTGTTTGTTTGTCTGGGTTTTTTTAAATTATTTTTGTTTTAAAACCCCTCAGGTACTTAGGTGCCTGCCCAAAACTGCTTGACTCTGATCATGATCCAGAAAGCAAGCACCCTGGCCCCTCAGCCTCCCCAGGCGCTCTTGGAGCACACCTAGCACTCACGGACACGCTAAGATCGAAAACCCAGTGGCAGCTGCCACTTTGTTTTGAAACATCTTATATAGCAGCCAAATGGTTGGAAGGCTCAGGGATCAAAACCTGCTTCTCTGTTTCATCCAACAGCTGCTTTATGCAGCACCCCGAGGGGTTTCAGAAGGAGGCTGGCCCCAAGAGTAAAAGCTGGTGGTCCATAGCCATTGCTTCCTTTGCGTACTCTGCTTCTTGCGCTGAGTCTGGAATAACCATCCACACCATAGAGCAGCGTATATAGAAATAGCAAAAGTGGCTCCTTCTCCTGGCTGTGGCTGGAGGGCCAATGGTTAGTGCCTTCTCCAGGAGAGGTAGGTTTGAAATGCCGCAAAGGGAGGCAGGAATTAAAGAAAGTCTCCCGCTTCCTCAGGCTACTGTTTAAAAGCAGGGCATGCTGCTGCTTCCTCTGGGTATGGCTTGCTTGCTTGTGCACAAACGGGAGTGTGGCAATCTGATGGCAGAGGAGGAGCACTTAATTCTGGGTCTTGTGTGAGCATAGGCAGTTCCCAGTGGCTCGGAGCAAGGTACGGAGCCCCTCAGGCAGGAAAGCTAGTGGCCTTTCTCTTCTGGCTGGCCCATGCTAAGCATGCTGACAGTAAGCGGCTCCATGCCTGGCAAGAAGTTGTTTTGGAGCCTCAGTGGTGTCTGACTCTTCTCAGAGGCCGTGAAAGCACCGAGGACCCTAACCCCGGCATCCGCCCTTGGAGCAAGGCCCTTAAAAGCTGGGTGTTGCAGTATACGCATCTCCGGTGCCAAGTCTTTTTTGGAGCTTGCTGCAAGTAACTTGTGCAAGGCGTCCTGCATAATGGCTTTGCAAAGCCAAAGCCCAGCCTGTCCAGTGGACCACATCCCTGCCTGCTTCTTGGTTATTCAGTTCGGCTAGCCTCACAGGACTGGAATAGGTTGCTTTTTCTCAAGTTTTTTGTTATTAAAAAAACCCCAAACTTCTAGTGTTGCTTCTGTGGAAAAGCATTTCTGTTTGTTGCATGGTGCTGGAGTGGGACTTGTCTAACCTGGAGGCTGGGGCCCGTCCTGCAGGACGGCGAGGAGGCGTGCCGCCCAGCCAAGCCCTGGCTTCGCTGGATCCAGCTGCAGTGGTTTAGGTTTCTGGCTGAGTCTGTCTGAAAGCGGCACAGAGCAAAACACAAAGAGAGGGAGGGTCGTAAGTACCGCCATTCTCTCCTGATAATCCCTTAAAAAATAATTGCGGGCCTAAACCTCTGGCCTCCAGCAAATTTTCCACTCGATTAGAGGCTTTTGTGAAGCTGGGGAAAGGGACACGCAGACTTGCACATTGTGCCGCTGCCTGAAACTTCCAGCTGGGATTTTTTCCATCAAAAGAGGATTTTAGTAAAACCATTATAAGGGGCTTAGTCACAGAAAAGCAGTTGAGCTGAGACAGGGGTAGATTAGCTTTAACATGCTTGTTTTTGGCACTAGGGACAGGGTGGAAGTTACACCCAGCCGCTCACATGCAGCCTCCCCCAGCCTCACTGACTCCCTGGCAGGTGTGTGCAGGAGATGATATGTCATGTGTGTCCCCAGTGTCCCCCTAGCACTTGCATCTGAAGCTGGCAGAGGTGAGGGGAGGGAGCAGGCAGCCCAGGCATGAGTCCTCACGCCGTGTGGTCTGGAAACCAAAAGTCACTGTCACTTGGTCGGTCTTTGGTGTGGTCTGGGTGCGTTTTTGCTAAGGGACAGGTGCCTCTCGGGAAGAACTGTGAGGGGTGATAGCATTTGCAGCCTTAAGGACCATGTACCGCTGGTGCCTTTGATCTGTATGGGTGGTCGCTGAGCGTCTCTGCAGGGACAGTCCTGGTGAAGATGTACACAGAGCATCTGGGAGAGCTGCAATCCGAGCTGTACCTGACATTGTGACTGGACATTGGCCTTCAGGGCTGTCAAGGCAGCGCTTTTTGTCAGCTCCAGTTTTGTTTGGTGAAACTGTCCATTGCCTGAAATAAGAGCCGTGATGGCGGCTGATGAGTCTGAACAGATAGGGATGGTGGTTCCTGCTGCTGGGAGCTCTTCCACAGCCCTCACTCGTACACCACAGAAGCACTGGGTGGCACAGCCTGGTGTGGGAAGAGTAGGAAGATATCCTCTGCACTGTTTCTCTGTTCTGGCCCTCCCTCTCCAGGGCTACCTTAGGCTGGAAAACTCATTTCAATTTTTGCTGCTGCAAGTGGCAGAGGCCAGCAGGACTGGAGACAGCAGAGGTGAGTGCCAGGCACTGTTTGGCTACTCATGAATTTGGGATGTTACCTTAGTAAAGTTGCTTTCACCTCTCTGTCCCCATTGGTGATGATTTCTCCCTTTCTGATGTCTGCATATGTAATAAGCTGTGCAGAAGGTGATTATTAATTCTAGTAAATTATCGGGTATATCTGCTTGTGAAAAAGACACCATCACCATATCTGTAGCAGCAGCATGAGAAGTGGATTAAAAAAACCTATTCAAGCTTAGGTGCTAAAGTGGAAGGACAGTCATATGGCTCCAGATACCTTAATCGCTGTGGGGATACCCCATGGAGTAACTGTACCAACAACACAGCCCAGCCCTGCACAACAAAACTCACTGAAATAATCCAGTCCTGCTCCATCACTGCTTTCACACTTGCATGCTTTACAAAAAAAAAAAAGAAAAAAGAAAAAAGAAAATTCTCAGCGTCACGCTATAGATGTCAAGAGGTGTGGCCTCCAGGCAGGAGTACCAGGTCTAGGATGGATGTTTCCCAGCAGGCGGCCAGTGCAGCTGAGGCGCATGGGTGTCGTGCAGCGATGGGCTGCGTTGACCACCCTTCCAGCTGTGCCAGCTGTGGCTTCCCGTCCTGGTTGGTGGTTCGAACCCTCAGGCCCCTTCACCGCCATCAAGTACCGATGGTGATGACGATGGTGATGACGAGAGCAGCTCACCATCCCTCGGGGCTCCCCGCGCTGCTGCGCGCCCACCCAGCCAGGGCCGCACGCCTCTCCCCTGGTGACCCCCGAGCGACACCATGACCCCCTGCTGCGGACCGCTCGCGGGACGGCGATTTTAATTAACGAATGTGTGAAGCTGTAATTAACTGCAGCGAGAGGCGTCGTGCGGCGCCGCGGCCCGGGCTACGCCGACCCGCCGTGCCCCGCCCCGGGCAGCCGGGCCGCGCTGTGGCGCGAGGGGCGCGGGCGGCACTCGGCGGGCAATGCTGCCGCCTGGCGGAACGGCGCGGCGCCGCAGGCGGAGCCCGGCGGGGGGCGGCGGCGGGGGGGCGGGGAGCCGGCCGGTCCCTGGAGGTGCTGCGAGGTGGAGAGAGAAATTCGGGGCTGTGCGCCTCTGGGTAGGGGGTGGGGATGCAGGGGCGTGGGGTGGGGATAAGGATGCTTCACCCAGCCAACGCATAAGCCCCACCGGTATCATGGGCAGCACTCACTGTTCTCTTACCCGTGCTGTCCCCGCCTGGTTTACTGGGTGGTAAACAAGCGGCCCGAGGGACCCCGTTGTCCCCATCACCTCTGGCCAATCCACACAGGGATTGGTGGCACGTAGGGAACTTTGGCCAAGCGGCCGGAGATTTGCCAGAGCTGAGCAGCCGGTGTTGCGTCCCAGGTGGTTCCATGAGCCTGGAGGAGCTGGCACGGTCCACTCAGTGGACTTGTGATGGTGCGTTTACTATGATCTCAAAGCGCAAAAATCAAGGCGACCACGCCAAGGGGTTATGCTTCAGTTAAACAGCACAATTTTATTGTTTGCCCGTAAAGCAGCGTGCGATAAGTAAAAAGACAGAAAGTGAAGGAAAAGATAAAGTAAAAAGAAAAAGGAAAGAGGATTATAGCTACCACCACGGGTCCAAGGCGTCCCTATGGTCCCAGGTCCAGGCAGCATCCCACCAGTCCTTCCGATTGTCATGATCCTTGGTGGGGGTGATCTCAAATTCGGTTGATAAAGAGTCCTCTTTTATGCCAAGCAATACACGTTGCTCCTCCTCTGGCCCATGGCTTGTTGTCAGTCTCTGCCTTCTCGAGCAAGGTTATCACGCATGTTGTGGTTCATCGTAACAACAGTTGTATGCGACCTTATCGTAGTTGTTCCTTCCAGCGCCGGGTATCAGGGAGCGGCATAGTACTCCTTGTACCATGCAGTTCTCCTTCAGGGTCTCGGCGTCTCGGTGTCCATGAGGAGCACATTCCATCTCCAGGTCTCTATTAGCAATGTTGAGACAATATCATTCTGTTTAGACCGACTCTTACAGGAGCCGAGGAAACCAGCTCATCTGTGGCATGGAGCAACCTTACGGGATTTCTCCCCAACATGCTGCAGGAGAAGTTTATAGCGCTGGAGGATGCGCATAGTTCACGCTGAAGCTGAGGCTCCAGGCATGCAGCTGTGGCTGTCACGGAGGGAGATAATGGCAGGGCCTTAGTGCTGCTGGGCGCTTGGCTTGCAGCTCACCAAACAGGGAGAGAGGCTGCTGGCCACGGAGCTGCAGCCAGCATGCCCCAGGGTGCTGTCTGTACACCTTTGGTGCCAGCCTGCCAAGCCCCTTCAGTTGCCCAGGGGTTGTAAAGCTGGGATGTTTTGGAGGAGAAGGAGGGGAAGGAGAAGGAGGAAGAGGATGAGCTTCATCCTGAAATCACTAAACTGAGCCCGGAGACACAAGACTCAAAGGAAGGAAAATAACTAGGAGTTGCTTCCCATTTCTAGATCTGTAGCAGAATAGGAGTTTGGTTTATGCCTCAGTAACCGTCTCATGTGGAAATACTTGCTCAGGGCATGCATCCAGGCCCTGGTATTAAACTTTTGACACCCTTTCCAAAGCACACCTCAGGCTTTAGGAAATCTTTTAGGAAAATCCCATTTCCGTTCATCTTTCTGTTGCAAGGACAGATTGGGTTTGGATTTCTTCAAAATCTCTATGGTGCTATTTCAGTGTGGGCTGCCATTGAGCTAATGCATTTGGTAGATTTAATTAAAGAAGGGTGAGAAGCACTAGCATGCCTGCCAAATATGGCTGGAGTCTAAGTTCTGGCACAGGAGTCCAACGAACCCTCTCCAGCTCTTTCTTTCGTGCAGCGTGGGGCTGGGGAATTGCGTGGGACAGCCTCGCTGGCTGGCTGTGGCAGGGAGCATCACGCAGCGGAGCCAGCAGCTCTGGCATGGGGCCTCACTGGTGTCCTGAGGGGTCGTCACATCCAGCCTGCGCCACCCGGCTGAGTTTATCAATGATCTCTTTCCTCCACAGAAGGCACGACTACAAAGCTGTTGGCTAAAAGAATGGGATTTCAGGTAGAGGAGGGAGAGAGAAAAAATAAAAAAGGGTCCACTTTGCTAGAAGCATCCTGCGTACATACGTGGCAAGGCTGCCAGACTGGAGGAACACCTACCCTTGAGCTGTTAATGGCAGCCTGTGCTAACTTCTAGCTTTGGTTCCAAAAAATTTGGGTGTCTTGGCCACCCAGCTCTCATTTTAACTCTTCCCTGACCTCCAAAGGGCAGGTTCAGTAGTAAGCTCTGTATTATCTAGCGCAGAGATCACCTCTTGTCCTAGCAGAGGCCCCAGGAGGTTTGCATGACAGCTGCCCCATGACCCTGTTATTTATTATCGGGGAAACAAAGGGACCCCAGAATCACCACAACAAACTGATTCAGTCGAACCCACAGCATGGGGCGGGAAGGTGTAACATGTATAAATCTGTCACGCACAGACCTCCCATATGCTAGTCCGCGGGCAGTAGGACCCAGGTGGAGCCGCCTTTTGCTCCCCATCTCCCAGGGAGAGGAGCCAGCCACTGGCTTGGCCAGGGGAGCAGCTGCTGCAGCAGCCCGGGGACCCCCTCGCACACGCAAGGCTTGGCCACAGCTTGCGAGCCAGCATCCCCCACCGCCGCCCCTCGGTCCCCGGCTGCTTCCTCTCCTGCCTGCTCCCTTCATCCTCTCTTCGTGTCGCTCCTGCTCTGTTCCGCTTTCTGCCACTAACTCTGGAGCATGGCCCCTCTGCTCCCCAGAGCCACCGGTCCCTAAAGTGCGTCCCAGCTCCACCCTCCATCCTCCGTGGCCCAGCCTGTGTGGCTGCAGGCGAGGGACCCTGCAGCCCCAGCCGGCACGGCTGGCAGGGCTGGGAGTGCTTTTGCTGGGCGCAGCAGCAAAGGCTGGCACCAAAGCCACCACTGGGGCTCTGTGGGCTCCCTGATACTGATGGGAGACTTTCAGCTTGCTTTCAAATAGTGGTGTTTTGTTGGTGGGTTTTGGTGGGGTTTTTTTGTGGTTTTCTACCCCAGTTGCCAACTGAGTCATGTTCAGAAATTCAAGAGCGGCTGGAGAGTGAAAATTAAGTTTCCTTGTTACGCTAAGGAGTCATGGGGTAATTGGTCTATGGTTGTTGGCAATCGATTATTTATTTTAAGAAACCCTTTTCTTTACTAGTAAACACGTGTGTTCCTCCAGCCCTGGCCTCACAGAGCAGGGAGGCACACATCTGTGCCTCAGGAGGTGCTGTCACACTGGGGCGTAAGGGGAAGGCGTGAGGAGCCCTTGCTCCATCTACGGGAACAGCCCAGGGTGTCTAAACATTGGGCTTCAGGGAGGCTTTGGTTTCGGCAGCTTCCTTTGGCTTGGATTCTCCTTAAAGAGCATGCCAGGCCATGTGGGCAGTGCTTTTGGCTTGTTATTTTTACATGGGGAGAGGAAGTTGGGGTTTTTTGGGGAAAAAAAAATCCTGTCCTAGTTCTGATTACAGAACTTATGAGTGCACAGATGTCCCATCGTTATCCATGTGAACATGGAGCTTAATAAGGAGATGCCATTTTCGCTCAAATCCAGCAGAAACTAACCTACCTTATGAGAGATGTATCATTTGACCTATCCCTGGCTGGAACTGCTGCCTACCCCAGGAACATTTACATTTTCAGAGGTAATGGGAACCTGACCTGGAATTCCCGTTGCTTTTAACATTCATACATACATCCTCTTTTTTTGGTCAAGAAGTTTCTGTAAACTTTTTCTTAATGCAGGAAAGACAGACCCTACATCTCCTTCCAAGTAGAGGAAGATGGATATAGTGTCAGGCTCAATTAGATCCAATTGTGGTGGCTTTCCCGAAAGCAAACAATGAAGCTTTTGTGATGGTCTCCCCACAGAAAGCTTGGAAGTCTTGGAAAGAAGGTGAGGTGGAAAAAAGAACACGCATCCCAGAGACTAAACCTCGAGACAGCCCAGGTCCTTGGGATGCGGAGGAGATAGTGTTTCTTTTCCGGAGGGCCAGAGCTGGGCACTATTCTCCCCTTTGAAATGCAGCACTGACATAAAAGGGGTGAGGTGGTTAGAGCTGGCAACAAAAGAAGTATGCCCAGTCCAACCTCAGCCAAAAATACCCGTGGCGGCAGAGGCTGAGCCCCCGGGGTGGGCGCGGAGGGGACCTCCGCATCTGTCCCACCTGGAGCAGCACCCCGGAGCCGCTGGAGCTGGAGCAGGGTAGCGCAGGGGGGAACAAAGTGGCCTGCTCAGCGCTGGAAGTGCTTAAAATGCAAATGTACAGGAACTTCAGACCATCCCCCTCCCTCCTCCTCGGCGGAGGAAAGCAGCTTAAATACAGCCAGGCCTGGAGAGGAATGTTAAAAAGAGGGGAAGAATCGCCCTCCTCCTTTCCACAGGGACCCGGCCCGGCCAGATTGAGTATGCATGACTGAGCAAGCAAGCAAGGACAGCTCCTCTTTTAACTTTCCTGAACAATGGCTCCAGCTTCTTCCACCATTTCGCATTCCCCCTCCTTCGAGGCAGGAAGGGGGCAGCGGGCGAGCCCCGCCGCCGGGCTGGGGGAGACGGGCTTTGTCGCTGCCCTGTAAGCACCGCTTAGCTCCATCTCCAGCAACAATAAAAAACCCACACCGTGGAAGGCTACCAAGAGACCCCATCAGGTTAAAAGTCATACGTTGAGGCAAAAGATTATGGTATAGGACAAAGGACACCTTAATTATTCAAACTTTTTTTTTTTTTTTTAACACATTCCCATTTTACTTTTTTAATCTTCTCCTGGGCAGCAGAAACCAGCCAAGCCATTTCAGATTTCCCAGGTCCTCATGTGCTGGTGAGGGCACCCTTTTTGGTGGTTGTCACTGCTGGGAAATGTTTTTATTTGATGGGTCTCCCACCCAGGGTGGGCCTCAATTTAAATCACAAAAAAAAACCCTTAGCTATCTACCTGGAGCTTTCAAAAATTAAGAAACACAGCCCTTCTGTACCCCCTCCCAAATGTCTTTGTCAGCCACCGAACACTCACTGGCTTGGCAGCGAGCTGCAGTGCTTTGGGTTTGTCTGACCTCAGACTGAGCTGACACTTCACACCGCCGGGCAGCTGAAATTCGTTTCTCCCCACAGATGCTGCGAGCGCCCTTGCAGAGAAGGCCGGTCCTCCCAAACCCCTTCCTTATGAGCTCTTCATGGTGATGTTACTCAACATCCTGCACAGGAGGCACCAGGCTCTCTTCCTTCCTTCTCCTCCTCTGTCGCTCACTGGAAAAAGAGCGAGCAGCCCCAAACCCCCGGCATGAGTCGCACAGCATACTTACCAAACCCAACAGATAGACAGATAGATACACATCTTTAAAAAGCACAGACAACACAGATACAGCTTTTTTTTTTAAAAACATACTTCATATTTCCTCTTTTATTATATAAATATGTTTAACCTTTTACTGTAAGAATATAAAATGTTTTAAGAGGATCTTTGTTATTTTTTTTATACAAATTCACAAACAGTACAATTAATCCATAGGGGTCTCTGGGTTTGCGTTAACTCCGTGGTCTGGCCTGTTACTGTGGAGGATTCGAGATTTTGAACAGATGAGAAGAAGAAAAAAAAAAAAAAAAAAAAAAAAAAAGCCATGATATTTGTCTTTTTAAAAAAAAAGGCAAAAACAAAACAAAACCCAAACTTCCTCTTTAAAATAATAATAAAAAAAAATATCTAAAGACCCAGCTCCATTTTATTGACAGAACAGAGATAAGACAGATGAACTTCAGTCTCCTCCCCTTCACATTGCAGCCTCGGGGCCTGCAGGCCAGCTCTGCTCCTCTCCACCTACAAACAGGCAGCCTGGCATAGTGACCTTTTGTAGGTGATTTGGGAGGGGAGGGGAAAGCATTTGCATATATCTATATATATAAATTCTTTTTTAAACAAACTTGCATTTTACACATTTCTGTTAACAGTAGCCCAATCCTCAGCGCGGATTCTCATGTTACATATTTGTGCTAGAAGAGTAAAAGCACAGTTCGGGTCCCCAGTCCCTGGTGAAGAGGGAGGGAGAGGCACAACCAGAATGTGAAGGTGGGACACAGTAGGATAAGCTTAAAAACAGAAATTAAAAAAAAGGGAAGGGAGGGGAGGGGGGGGGTGGAGAAAAAGAAGAACAAACCCAAGGGGCATTATTCCAGTCTAGGCACAAAAATGTTTCAGTCTCAAAATCTCTTTCCTGTAAGAATTCCAGGGCTTTTTTTTTTTTTTTTTTTTTTTGGGGGGGGGGGGGGGAAGGGGAAGTAACAAATTAAAACGAGGTAGCCAGACATCATATATATATTTATATATATAGAATATATTCAGCAGAAAAAAAATGTACTTAAAAATCCACAAGAACAGCAACTTCATATGTCTTTAAAAATAAAACCATGTAAGAAAATGAATACTGTAAAGAGGAGAATGAGTGAGGAAAACTGGGATCAGTTACAGGACATAAGCAAGGGATAGATGGGAGAGTAAGAGGCTGTTTTTGTAGCAGTAATTTTTTTTATGCATTTCAAAATAAGAACAGGTCACAGTATCTCAAATGAAGCAGAAATGAAACTGGAGATTCTTCGTCAAGTCCCCTGGGTAGAGGGGAGCTAGCCACCCCTTCTACCTGCTCACCCCAACCCAAAGAGGAATGGATATGTAGCTGGATATGTCTATCCCTGTTGCCAAGAAGGAGGGGAGAAAAAGAGAGAATGATGAAAGGGAAGACGACTCTTGGTAACTCCTCAGTGTCCCCCAGTGCACAGGAAGGCTTAAGAGACTGGGGTCTCTGTCCAGGCCCCACAGAGGCAAGAGAAAAAGGAAATGGTATCTTCATCTCCAGTAGAGAGATGGGGGGAGAGAGAATGGAGTGCCTAGGCTTTTCCATTAACCATAGTGCAGGATGACACAGAAACATACTGACAAAAGAAAAGGCTGAAGCTATCCCTAGTCTCAGTGCAGTGGAGAACTGGAATAGTGGGAGGTTGCATCTGCCCACACCAGAGAAAATAACATGGAACTGGAGAATGAAAACAGATTAAAAAAAAAAAAAAAACCAACAAAAAAGCCAAACAAAAAAAAACAACCCCAAAAATACCAATGTACCTAGGGAGCAGTATTTGTCACAATTCCCAATTGACAGGGGAGGGGCAAGCGCAGAGGTGGAATGGTTATTTTACTAAAAGCTGTGTCTGTGCCCAGCGCAGAATGACTGGGTGGCTGGGTACATAAGTGTAGCTAGGAAGCCTTTTCTGCTGTTGTTATTGTTTGTTCCCATCTCCATTCCCACTCTCCTTTATATTAACAAAAAATAATCTATCCTGGATATGTGGCAGAACAAGGGTCTGCCTTTATCCATCCTTAGTGCACAAGGGGATGGAATCAGGGAGTGGGGATAAAGAGGGGTGTCTCTAGCCCCAGTGCATAACGAATGTGGGCTTCTACCTCTTCCGCAGGGAAGGATGCTGTGAGGGAAGGGGGAGCTCTGTCTCCCCAGCGTAGAGCTGGAGGCGTGACCTGGAAAAAGGATAGGTGCTTTCTCTCCTCCTGCCCCACCACCCTTCCTCCTCCTCCTCGTCCAGAGCAAGGGTAGGTAGGCAACACAGAAGGGTTGAGGATATACACTCTTTCTCTCCATTTCTCCCTCCAGTGCCAGGGTGTGTGGGTAGCATGGCTCTGTGCGTGCCCCTCTCTTCTCTCTTTCTCTCCTCCATTGCAGCAGTCAGTCAGTCAGTCAGTCAGTGAGTCCCTCCAGAGGAGATGGAGGTCTCGGGGTGCCCCCCTCCTCTCACCTGACCTTCTCGCTCTCAGTCATTTCCCAAAGTCCCAGGTTGAGCACCTTGAGGCAGGGCAGCTGGGTGATGCGCTCCAAGCCCCGCTTGGTAATGCGGGTGCAGCCATAGAGATCGATGCCCGTGAGCTGGCTGAGGTGTTCGGCAATGAGCTCCAGGCCCTTGTCAGTGATGCGGACGCACTGGCCGATGTTGAGGGTGCGGAGCCCGTGCATCTGTCGCACCATGCGGTTGATGCCCTCGTCGCTAATGTGGCAGGAGCAAAGGGAGAGGGAACGCAGCCCATCCAGGCCCTGTGCGATATAGGCTAGGCTTTGGTCTCCCACCTTGTCGCAGAAGGAGACGTCGAGGCCGGACAGCCGCAGGCTGCCCATGGCCAGATGCATGATGCCTGTGTCACTGATGTTGTCACAGGAGCGCAAGTTGAGGCTGCGCAGGCTGCTCATGTGCGACAGGTGCAGCAGCCCCGCGTCCGAGATGCCCCCGCAGAAGCTGAGGTTGAGCTGGCGGAGGCGGCCCAGCCCGCGGGCCAGGTGCTTGAGCGAGAGGTCGCTGAGCTTCTGGCAGTCCTGCAGCGTGAGCTGCTCCAGGCCCAGGCAGCCCTCGGCCGCGCTGCGCGTCATGCCCGCCAGGTGCCCGATGCCCACGTCGGAGAGGTGCCGGCAGGAGCGCAGGTTGAGGCTCTTGAGGCGCTGCAGGCCCCAGGCGATGAGGAGGAGGCCGGTGTTGGTGATGTTGCTGCAGCCCCCCAGCTCGAGCACCTCCAGGCCCTTGAGGTACTGGGCGATGCGGCCCAGGCTGCTGTCCGTGATCTGCTTGCAGAGGCTCAGGTTGAGCGAGCGCAGGGAGCTGATCTCCGCCACGAAGGCGTGGCCCAGCCCGTTGTCGGTGAGGTTGTAGCAGCCGCTGAGGTTGAGGCTCTCGATGTCCGCCATGCCCTGGATCACGTAGCTCAGGCTGCGCCGCAGCGACAGGATCTGCACCCGCCGGATGCCCCGCGCCGCCAGGCTGGGGAAGAGCGAGGGGTTGGCGCGGCGCAGGTGCAGCTTGGCCTCCACGCCCCGCCAGACCGAGCGGTGGTAGGCGGCGTCCCGCCAGGCCGTGCACACCTGCGCCGCGCGGCCCTTGTCCCGCACCTCCAGGTACCCGAAGATCATGGCCAGCAGCTCGGGGAACAGGCACGAGATGTGCGTTTCCATCGCACGCCCGCGCCCGGCCGCCCCCGCCGGCGCCGCGCTCCTCCTCGCCGCCGGGCCCGGCCCGCTTCCGCTCGGGGCCCGCCCGCCTTCCGCTCCGCGCCGTGCCGCGCCGCGCCTCTGCTCGCCGCCGCCGCCGCCGCCGCCCTCACATCGCCGGCCCGGGCGGCGCGGCGCGGCCCGGCCCGCGGGAGACGCTGCTGCGCGACCGCCGGCCCGGCCCGGCCCCGCGCCCTGCGGCTGCCGCCTCTACCGCCGCGCCGGGCGGGCCGCGCCGCTGCTGCCGCCGCGCTGCTGCCGCCGCGCCGCCCCGTGCCGCATCGTGCCGCCTCCCGGCGGGCGGGCGGGTGCGCCCCGGCGGCGGCGGCGGCCCCCGCGCTCCGTCCCTGGTGCCGGCCGCCGAGCCCCGCCGCCTCCCTTTGTCTCCGCGCTGCCGCCGCTCACAGCCCCCGGCCCCGGGCCGCCTGCATCCCGCGGCGGCGGCGAGAAGGCAGCGAGGGCAGGGGGTCGCGCCGGCCCGGCCCGGCCCGCCCCGCCGCCGGTACCGACTCCGCCGCTCCGGGCCCGGCCGCCGCCGGCCGCCTGCTCCGCTCCGCCGCGCGCCGCTCGCTGCTGGGCCCCGGCGCCGCGCTCCGGCCGGGCGGGAGGGGGAGGAGGCGAGGCGGGGGGCGGGGGGAGGAGGGAGGGAGGGAGGGAGGGAGGAGGCGGTGCTGGGCCGGGCCTGGCGGCGGCGGCGCCGCTCGCATTACCCCCGCCCTCTCTCCCGTCCCCGTCTCTGCCGCCCCCCCCCCGCCCCCCCCCGCCGCTTGCGCAATGGTACGATCCGGAACACTCCGAGCTGTCGCCCTGGAAACAGCGCGGCCCATTCGCTGCGCCCCGCCGTTAACCGTTGCTGCGCCGCCGCGGCGCCCCGCTGCCCGCCGCCCCCGCCCGCCAGCGCCGCTCCGCCGCCGTAAGGGGTGCGCGGGCCTCTGCGCCCTGCCCCCCGAGCGCCGCCGGCCGACGTCGCCCCCCTTCCCGCCCTGTCAGCGTGGGGAGGTCGCGGCTGGGCGTCGCGTTGTCACCCTTGGGTGACTCGTCCCCGGCTGGGCGGGGGCGGCGGAGCGCGCCGTGGGGAGGGTCGGGCCGCAGATGGCGGGCCCGCCGGCCCCCTCACCGCAGGCTTCCCTCCTCGCCCGCCGCCCGGCAGCCTGCCCCACGCCGCGGTTTGCCCAGGGCCGCGGTGGGCCGGCTGGAGAACGAAGCCCTGAGCTCCCTGGGGAGCCCGGCGCGGGCGGACCCCGTGAGAAGGGAGAGACGGCGGCCTGTGCCGCTGCGTGGGGCGAGGGGAGCACGGGCCACTGCCTCGCCGTGCCTGCGGGAGCACGGGCGGCTCGGCCTCGAGGCTGCGGGACAGCTTTGAGGACCAAAGATCGAGACCCCTCTGGCTGTGCGTCCCTGCAGGAGCCATAGGAGCGCGGCTGCAAAGAGCTCGGAGACCTGGGTAACTGTCAAGGTTGCTACACCTCTGGGTGGACCATTGCAGGGCCTCTGTGATAGGAAATGGAAAAACTTGTGGAAACTGCTTTCAGCTAACGGTTTCCTTGAGGTAGCTCTGAAAATAATTGAAGTACTCACGTAAACCGAGCCATTTCAAAAAAGAATGTTTGAAATCCATGTTTCCTACAGGTCTGTAGCCTCGTGCAAGGGTGGCTGCACATGTTTTGACAGTGGGCAGTATTGTGCAGCATTAAAAATGGGTTAAGTTCTACCAGAGATCAGGTAAGGCTTTTCAGAACAGTTTCAAAAGAGGACTGCACATCTGTGCCAAAGGGCTGTAAAGAAAAAAATAAAGTTCACATTTGTTCAGCACAACAGGGTGCATTCTTAATACCGTTCAGATTACTAAAATACTACAAAAATCAGCCTAGTAACCAATGTGTTTGCTGTACAGAGTTTCACTCACCTGAAGGGACAGGCTCTATTTAATCATCATCTAAATTTATCTGCTACAGAAATGCCTGTGGCTCCATCTCCATGTACAGATTCCGTATTTGTAGACTCTGTTGACTACTTAGAGGTTAATCATTTAGACTTCTACTTTTTCCTTTCCTTTTTGCTTTAAATTGGAGGCAAGGCAAGTTGAAGGACTCTGAGGCCCTGATTCTTCAAGGAGATCCCCATGCATACAAGCATTGCTATCGACATTAGCCTGCGGTTTGGCAACGCAGAAAAGCCAGCAGTGCGACTCCTCTATTACTGGCTCAAAAATGGGGTGGCCACATGATGTGAAGCGCTAACCTGGTATTCATTCACTCTCCCTGCTCAAGTTAATTCAAGAAGTTTTTAACAGGTTAACTTTTTACTAGCAGGCTTTATGCTGGATCAGGTATCACTGTACACAACTCTAGCCAGATCAGGTATCGTCTGCACCCCTGCGGCTGGCATATGGCCAGCCTAAAACTGGCGTTGGCTCCGTATTGTGCGCTCTGGCTCATTCAGCAGAAGTGTGATCATGTGCCTTGGCCCAGTCCCGATCAAATTTGTACTCCTGGGTGATCCAGCAATGTGTAGACCTGGTTTTAATGATCGTGGGGCCACAGTCCCACACAGATGCTGTCCCGGGGTGTCACCCAGTATGAATTGTCCTTGTAGCATTATTTAGTTAGTTTTGTGCTGTTGAAGGGGTGGTGGTTAACCGTTGGGTTAATAAGAAAAAGATCAGGGGCAATACATTTTGCTGAGCAGCCGCACTGCAGACCTACTGCGCTCAAACCAGTTGTTGAGCATCGCAACTGAAAAGGAGATTTTCTGTGAAGTGAGGAGCAGGTGAAAGGTGCGGCGTCTCGCAGGCTGCGTGGGCCTGCCTGGGTGAGGATTGCTCGGCTGAAGACAGCGGGATTGCTTACAAAAAGGCTGAGTCCAGTAGCCACCAGGCAACATGTGAGAGAAATGTGGTATAAAGGTGGTGGTGGTGTATCTTGGTGATTGTTGCATTACTCATAACTGGCAAAGCTACAAGCAAGTTATACAAGTAATTCTGAAAGAGTGCTAATGAAGTCTTTTACCGTATTATCCCAAATTCAACTGCAGAATCTTACCATGGAAGTAACGCAGTATTTCCTCTCTCCCAGCCTTCACATTGCCTTCAAACCACATTTGAGGAGGAATGAGGAAAGGCGTGCTCTTTAAGGCATAAAAGCTCACCTGAAGTACTTTTTTTCTTTATGTCTTAGCACGTTGTGTCTGTAACACCTGTTGTGTGCAACCAGGAAAGGTTAGAAATAGATGGTGCATTTTCTGGAGACCTTGCAGTTCCCTTTCTCACACGTATACTTTGAGCGTCTGCTTCCTTGTGAACAATTAAGATTTACATGTTAAATGGAACAGCCCTGGAATTTGGACTCCTAATCCTAATCTGCTGTGGGGCTGGGTTTTTTGTGGGGGCAGGGGAGGCACAGAAGATATTTTTCCAGTAGATTTTTATTTCTGACATATCTAAGTGACAGATGTTTGGAAATAGAGGTTTAGAAAGATGAAGTAAAAGTGTGTGAAAAGGGCCAATCTATCACATGGTTGGTCAGCTGACTTTGTGTTTCCAGAAGTAAGGAAATACATGCCATGTTTTTAAATGATCTCATACAGTATAAATAGGAGGTGGTAATCACCGTGTGATAAACTGCGTTTTATTAAAATTCCCTGCCTGCCTGGTATGCACTCAGATGGCTGATTGTCCCCCTGGAACTGTCTCCAGCATTCCAGCCCCTTGAGCAGCTCCCAACAGCCGCTTTCTCTTTTTGAAAGCACTTGCCAGATAAATGTTTCATTCTTTTTTTCCCCCCAATTACCACTGGTGTTCAGTGGAGGCTGGACAGTTTTGCTTGGCAGAGGTTCAGGAGAATCTGTGTGACTCACTTGTGGCCTCTGTGATTGGAAGTAAGTCGTGCTGATAAAGCTGTCCCATCGTCTGTCCTGTATCTTTTATTGCATTGCTGGGCATAGTGTCCACCAGGTCTTCCTGCAGCTGCCATCTCAGTCTGCCCGTGTTTGTTTCTTTTGCTTCTCAATTTGCAGGGTAGCTTTTGGCTCAAATTAATCATTTAAGAGAAAACAAATATGGAATCCTTCCCTAACCTTCCTTTTCTTCTGCCACCCTACTCCCTGTGCTTTCTGCATTTTTATGGCTTCAGCTGTGGAGTTGAAAACTCATTAATTTACCCACAGGAATATTCCTGGCCTTTGGCCTCTTCTTAACCTATGGGTGGTGGCCACCAGCACTGCAGGATCGAAATGACACAGAACTGCTTGAATCATAAAGCCCGTGGTCTGCTAACTCTTCTCTCTCTTTTTGATCCCTTTAACCTTAAATTAATTCCTAAAGTAATCTATTTTCCCACCTTGCCTAACCATACTTCTTTCGATGAACTAGCTCCTTGAGACTGTGTTCCTCCTTGCCTTCTCTTGTGCCCCGCAGTTGCTAATCCCTTTCATTGCCCCACTCAAACACGCTGTCCCATATCCCAGCATCTGAGGGAGCGGAGATGACAGGCAGCTTGGATTCATGCGCTCCACTCGCTATGACTAAGATGATCAAAGGGATATTAGGGAGGCAGGAGCCTCAGTCATGCAAACAGCTTTGGAGATCTAGGCTTTCATTTCAAACAGTGATGCTTTTACTTCCACCCTTGAAAGAAACAAGGCATGGACCGCCTTAGCCTCCCTCATCTGTTGCAGAGGCTGTAGGCTGGTGCCTTTTGGGGTGTAGCCTGATACAATCTGTTAGATAATTTCCTGTGACGACCTGATGTTGGGTTTTCAGTCCTTTTGTCCAGCACACCGCTACATTACTTCTCAGTTTAAAGCATTTTGCCGCAGTCTGAACTATAGTGGGGAAATTTCACCTCTCCAAAACATGCAACTGCCTTAATGAGTAGTTCAGTTGACACTGGTTTGGGACTGGTTCAAATTCTAATGTCAGCCACGCTCCAGGGGGCTACAGTTGTCCTTCACAAATTGGCTTCCAGACCTTCATCAGATTTGCAGCGCATCCACAAAAATCAACTAAACCTAATACAACCCATGGTCTTAAACTGGGTTTAGAGTTGGTTTAGTGGAACTTCTTAAAAGTCAATTTGTGGAACGTTTTTTGTGTATCAATGAGACCAAAACGGTCCTTTAGCATTGATGACGCCTAAGCCACTATCTTCTGACATGACTCAGGAAAATGAGGGTGTCACCTTGTCATGGAGAGAACGTGGTGCTCGTCAGCATTTCATGCTGAGTGGACTCCTGGCTACTACTGCAGTGCTTTTCTGCTCCTAGCAAGGTGTCAGAGAAGCTGCGCCAGCGTGTTTTAGCCTTTCTTGAAGGTAAAGCGAAAATGATCCCCTAGAACGCTTCTGTGAATGCAACGAGTAATTACATGACAAAGATCTCTATTATGCATTTAAGTTATGCATTTAAGTGTAGGCAGAGCAGATGTGTAATGTGCATAATTTAGATTCATAAGCATATATACATATCTGTGTACATGCACACGCTCATATTTAAATCAGGATAGGGCTGTTAAGTGAATGGATCTCCTTTGGAATTCATGCTTGTCATGATCTTTTTTTTTTTTTGACCAGCTATTATAAAGAACGTGTAACTAATCAGTGGGTTATTTGGAAATGGTAACATTAGGATCCTCTTGCATGCAGAGCTTTGTTGCGAAGCTTAGGTCACTATGAAGCTTTTCTGAAACATTAAAAACTAGTGCTTTTTCTGTACTTTGCAGGTATCATGTCGCTTGTATTTTAGGATTACATGGTTCCTCCTGCAAAAAACAATTCTGATCTGCCATGTGTTTCCCGGTGTCGGGGGTGGTTTATTCGAAATACAGCGTACTGTGAATATGTGGTTAGGTGCTGGGGCAAAATTCAGAGCTGATGTGTCAGTGCAGACTCCAGCTCTAAATTTGAGCCTTTGGGATTTAGGTGTTTTCTTCAGGTTTTGATTTTACTTGTCAGTCAATAGCTGACAAGAATATAACTATGCTGGTATGAGGAGGAATGGTCAGAGGATGTAAAGTGTGGGAGGTCTGGATTATATTCCCAGTTTTGCCATTAAATTGGCCAGCAACTGTTGCTGCTGTAACAGACTGAACCAAGCACAAATGAAAGGATCGCTTAAAGAACCAAAATAATATACTATGGTCCAGGCAGCTGCACTTAAATGCCATGTACCTATCACATATGTTTTGGTCTGCTCTTGTGGGACAGGACTGTCTGGTGGTTAGAGCAAGCGACCTGGGCCCCTGGCCGCAGGCGATTCTCTGACTCCGCCACACGTGTCACACCCTTCGTGGCTTATAAGAAGCTCAGTACTCAATAGTTAAATCATTAAAGGGAAAGTGCTCTGGGAGGGTAGGACGTAAAATCTGAAGCCTCGGCAGTTGCAGTTCATTGCACTGGGTGCTATTTTAAGTGTTGGGCTTTGTCATTTCTTTATTAGCAGTACCAAAGAAGATTGAGATGGCAGAAAATATCTGATGTAATCATTATTATTAAAAGCAGTGGCACAAAAACAAAGAGACCTTTCAGGTAGTAATTGCTTTCATAAGCCATTCCTGGGGATTGAACTCTGAGACCTCTACAACTTGATCTAAAAGGGACAGCCCCTGCAGTTACAGCAGAAACATGTGTGTCCAACGTGCTGTGTGGTACCTGTTACAGCAGCAGGTTTGTGAAGTCTTCCTCTGTAACGGCTGTTCTGTCCAAAACCCAGCGGAGATGGCTGGATGCCGTTTGTGTGTAGCTCCACTGACAGCCAGCACGTTCAGCCTGGGGTGGAGATGTTCTGGCCTTTGGCTGAGGCTGAAGACGAGTGGGAGCAGCCTCCCCTCCGCCAAAGGTTTCCATGCAGTCAGGGCAAATGTAGCAACACTGGCCAGCTTGCCAGGTAAGGGTTATTTGGCTACCAGGTAAGATTCTTGGTGTCTTCTCTGTCAGAAGCTCCAAGGAAGAGAAGGCATCAGGAGCTGGGCTTGTCCTCTCCGGTCATGCCTTGCATGGGGCCCCCAGGAGCGAGGTCCAGGGATGGGTAACTCATACATTCTTATGACAGCAAGAGTTAGAGGTAACCTTGCACGAAGGTAAGCTTGGCCCAGGGACGGTACAGCTGTAGCTGCCTGGTTCTTAAAACAGAGCATTTTTGTACCTGTGGATTACCACAGCGTTACTTTTAACTATTAACTCCTCCCTCTCTGGGCCGTGGCCACCAGCACATTTTCAGGTAGTAAATAGCATTCTAAAATTGGCAGTTGACTAGAATCAGACAACGTTTTGTCGCCTGCCCTACAAGCATCGTCTCCAAAGTAGGTTCTTAGAGGAAAACTGAAAATTAGGGCAGTACTGTTTTGGAAACAGGCTGTGGAAATCAGTCATAGTTAGAGCCCGGCAGAAACTGCAGGTGAGAGTTACAAAAACCAGTTTTATAGAAGGCAGGATAAAGATACAAAATACAGTTTTATACTTAATGGAGGATTTGCATTAGTTCTGGCCAAAGGAAGGTTACTTTAACATGTTCCTAAAAGTAACAGCACAGAAACTGTTAGTGCTAAATTCCCCTTGTTTTCTGAAAGTTACCTGCTTGCTGCAACTCCATGGGATGCACAGAGAGGTGTGGCAAAAGGAGGTGCCTTTCAGAAACTGCTTTTGTTCTTGCTTCTGTTCTGGGATACATGTAGACACTCTAAAACCCAATTCAAACTGCTTAATTCACCAATGCATGTTATCTACCCGTGTGTAACAAAGATCTTGAAAATCCTCTCTGAGAATGCAGGGGTAAAATTAAGGGCAGACGCAGACAGGGTGGGAAGAAAGTACAAAGCTCACCATGTTGGAAGTGGAAATATAAATGGGTAAAAGAAGATCTCTGTTCTAAGCTAGTTCTTTCAACTTGTTTCTACGCCATTCAGAAAAAACACAATAATCCTTTGCTTACAGTATAATCTTCTCTGTGACAAGACCCTGTCATGTACAATGAGAACACGACTTTCTTTAATCCAGATGGTTCCAAATATTTTTTTTTAAATGTGTGTGCACAGGAAAACATAAGCTAGAAAAACTGCTTTTACTCCTTTTCCCCCAGCATACATGCTGACTAAATTATGTGGAAAAGCTGCTTTCTTTCCACTATTTCACCCCTGAGATCTAGTATTTTCCTAGTCTTGTCGGTGTTGTTGTTCCACACTTACTGCCAGAAGTCCTGGTCTATATTCTTTATGTTCCTTTTGGAACAGTGAATCCTTTCGTAAGGTTATTCCTTGATGCCCTGAAGCAGGAAATGTAAACAAAAACCTTCAGATGTATTGAAACCTGTGAAAATGTTTATAGAATGGCAGTGGTTGCCAGGATGTGGGAAACAACAGGTAGCTAAATAATACTCCTTTGCATAGCCGTAGCATCTCTCCTTTGGTAAAATTAGAGATCTATGTAATCATCTAATACCTGCAGCTTTGTAGAATTTTGGGTTGCTTTGCAGGTTTCAGTCCCATTGTATCCACGATGAAACTGAGCCTCAAAACGGATCTTCTGCATGGATGGGAAGTTAGTACCTGCGGCTTAACTTTGTTTGAAATCCTGGATGTTTGGGCTCATATCATCTCACGCTAGGTGCCCAGAAATATAGGCATGAAATCGGTTTTTGGAAGCTTAGGGCTGAATGACTTTCCAGTGTCACATGCTGGGTTTGTTGCAAGGCCAGGAATACAGCCCAGATCTGCTGGCTGCCTACCCACTGCCTGAACGGCGAGGCCAGTCCTCAGCTCCATTTCAAGGGATCCTAGAGAGCACTGGCATTTTATCAAGTCAGCTGGCAACTTTGCTATGTTTTGTTTAGAATGGTTCACATTCTTCCATCTAACTCCCACACTGAAAATTTCCAGCTTCCTATTCTCCCTGAGCTGTCCCAGCAAGATGTATTGAATATGCAGATGTGATGGCACACACTCACACACGTGCTTTTCCTGAAGCAACCCCTCAAAGTTTGTTCTGGATGTTTGTTTTACTCCAGTTCCTCTAATCCCCAATGTGACATTAAACAGATTTTTTTGTTTAACCTTTGTATGAAACGCTCTCTCTCCCTTTATTTGTAAGGATATGCTGGTTTAGTTACATTTTATTATATTCCCTTGTGTGTGGAGGAGACACTGCGTAAATGAAAACATATTATAATTATTACACACCACGCACAAATGTCTTCTCAGACATCTCCCATACATGCCTTCTCTAGAACATATTGAACGTGTATGTCACTGTATTTTGAAACCCATTCATGTAATAAATAACTGTTTTCTCTCTGTGAGTGTTCAGCAATGTGAGGGCTGTTCACTCGAGGCCTGGGAAATGCATCCCAAAGGCAACTGAAATTGTGACCGAGAGCAGGGGTAGGAGCTAGGAAGCTTGGTAGCCTGTTTCCTAATGATGAATCTCTCAGTACAAAACTGGCACCGGGCTTGACTGAAGAACTGCACGCTGTCAGCGTGAGTGAAGTAAAGACAATGAAAAAGCTGGCTTCTGCTTCAAGTGAGGAAGTTATTTTGCTGGAACGGCATAAATCCTTAATAGGATTTCTTGCTTTCCCTGCAATATAGAGACTCAGGCAATTCCTTCTCTCTTCCTACACCTTGCCCCCTGCAGGGATGGGTGCATATATCCTCATACACCAGCTTTCTGTGGTCCACACCTGCAAGCAAGGATGCAAGACATCACACACGTCACCCACCCTTCTGTGCAGTGCAGCATGCTTCCTTCAACTGCAAGAGAAGCAGTCCTTACCTCCTCTACAAATACACTATTTTTTTCAGGACAAACACATTTTTCACTGCCAAGAACTTTGTATTTGTCCAAAAAAGCCAAGATTGCATTCCAGATGTACAGCTGTTCCACCTACAGGAATTCCCTAGTCCTGTCTAGTCAACATATTCAGAAACATATTGCCAGAGAGGATAAATATGTTGAAGATAATGAAGCAAAAAAATCTCCAGTATTGCAAATATGCTTTTAGATGGCAGCATAAAATAGA
Source organism: Falco punctatus (assembly GCF_963210335.1). NCBI lineage: Eukaryota > Metazoa > Chordata > Aves > Falconiformes > Falconidae > Falco > Falco punctatus. Next base: position 24,283,667 of record NC_137585.1, on the reverse strand, counting down.
TCATTTTAATTTTTCCCTATTTGAGTGGCAGTTGGAAAAACTGAACCCACTGGATTTCTCCCACTGGGTTCATGTTTTCCCTTTAGCTTCAAGAGAAGAATAAACACATTTCTTTCTTTGAAAGAGAGCTGTCTACTATCGACTGTTCTCTTGGTTTTTGTAAGTTCTGCCTGAGTTATTACTGTGAGCATGGACTTAATAATAACTGTATCTACATATTTTCACTGAATGATCTTTAAGTGCATTAGATCCTGTAACGTATCACAGCATCCACAGGCAGGATCACAATACCAGTCCTGAAATAAATTTACCTCCCCCTGGCAGATGAAGAAGCTGAATTTCAGAGTCTCAGTTAGTTATAACCAAAAGGAGATGGCTAAGCAAATCAGCAGCAGTGCTGGGAAGGCAAGGTCCCGACCTGACCCCTTGCTGTAGTCACCAGACACAGGGTCAGATCCCCACCTTGCCTAGATCAGCAGAGCTCCAGACGAAGTCACCGCAGCAAGGACTGTTCGTGCCAAATTGTTGGCTTTGTACGTGCTCCTTGCTGGAAATGCCAGTGCAGTGCAATTTAAGTGCCACATGTTATATGGCCAAAGAGTACCATTAGCATAAAGGTGCGATGCAGCCTCAGTGACTGGGGAGGGGAGGCAGGCTGTCCCTGCAGGGGACCTGACCTGATATCCACCCTGTGCCCAGGGTAAAGTTTGGCCACAGGAGAGGATTTTAGCCTCCGTCTTCCAAGCTCTGGTTACTTCTGAAGAAAATGCCCTTCCCTCTGACAAATTAGTGCACGACCGTATACTTACCTGAATTTTCATCAGGGTTGAGAATCATTCAGTAATTACTTCTTTCCTTCTTCAACTGTGATTCTGAGACCTGTTGACAATCTCACACCATCTGGCGCTGTAGATGTATGATCATTCAAAGGTGACATCAACCCACGTTGTGTCAAAAGAAGCAGTCCTGCCCTTCCTCAGCTCTTGGTAGCAAACTGGATTGAAAAAATGGTTGGCATTAGAAGTGAAAGCATCCAAGTGCCTTTCCGAAGTGTGCAGGATCATAACAATTTGAATCAGATACCCTTATCCAGCCTAGCTGCACCTGCTGCAGGAACAGTGACTTTTAAATACATATTGGAAGGGCTGCAAAATGTGGGTACTACCAGCTGGGCTCTTAGAACACTTAGGGCATAATTCTCCAGCGTCCATCATTCATGGGCTTGTACACTACTTTCTGAGTAGATGAGGTGTTAGATAAGCACCTTCGTTTTCCAGATAATTTAACCTCTTGGAGTTTTTGCTTCTGGTGGTTACAACATTTTTCATGTCAAAAGCAGGAAAGGAAAAGCACAGTTTTCCACAGGCACCTCTGAAATCTGATTCCTCATTTTGAAGCCTAGGTGTGGGCTGAGCTCTTTGGAGGATAAAGTCCCCACTGGTCGAGTGTGGGATGTGCTCAGAAAACCTCATGATGGGTGTAAAGCCGGTCTGGTGACAACTTGCACTGGTTGTGTTGATGTAAAGCAAGTTTGTTAGCCCTGCTGGGCAAGCAGGGCTGTGGGGGGAGAAGATGGATGCTATTCTAGTGGCTGTACCACCAGCAAAAATGTCACATCACGGTTCATGTTGAGGAGAGAAGCAGGAAAAAAGCATAGCTTTTTTTGGAAAGCTTTTGGATAGCTTTGGCAGTTAAAATATCTATATAATATGCTTTGAAAACTGAGTCAAATTCAAAGTCATTGAAAAGGAATAAATTTGAGTAAAGTGCACTAGCAATTTTAGTTACTTTTCCAGTTCTCTTTTCTTTCTGCTCAGAGGAGGATTTACAAAGCAGCAAATACTAGTTGCTACACTGGAAACCTCATCTGTTCCGAAGCAGGTAGTTTTATACAGAGGCATTTTACTACCATGTTATTGCACTTCAGGCCTTGCTCTGATAACACAGGGGCTTTGGCAGCAACATGGGTTTAAGTAGTTCCTGTCCAAGAAGCTGATGTTCACCCTCTGTGTAGCTGTGCCCTCAGCCTGTCGCAGTGAGCTGTGAAATCGGTCAGGGAATGAACCCACAATCAAAAAAACTCTCAGGAATACAACTTTCCTTGAAGTGCCGGTGCAAATCCATCCAAATTTAACTTGGGTGAAGGTGGTACTGCTGTGGCTCAGCCCCCTCCAGCCGTGTGTTCCTGCCCTGCTCCACAGCACTTCTGATATCCACGTGAACCAGTCCCAGCGGTTAAATAAGTAAAACCTGGTCTTTTCTTTTTGTAAGTCTAATTATGAGTCATTTTAACTCCTTATCTGGTCTAACTGCTTGTATCATCAAGGGGCTGCACCTTGAAAGAGAAGTGTCCTGTGGCACAGGGCTGGAATGACCCCCCCCGGGTGGGAGAGAGAGGTCTTTATTACCCCAGTAATGCTGCCAGCAGAACCATATTGTCAGGCTCCAGCCTTGGTTTTGGCATCCTGAGTTTTAAGGGACAAGCTGGCACATGAATAAATGGGCATGAGCTGACCATGAATAAATTTAGACTGGAAATTAGAGAAAGAGTCCCAGCTTTGTGCGTGGTGAGATGCCAGACAAAGGAGGGACCCCAAATAAACCACGGCTTTCAAGGTGCTTACTGAGTTTATGCATGGGATCATATGATGTGTCGCTGAAAAGAGGCACAACCCCTTGTTTGTAATATTAGACCTTATGTACTTAAAAAGAAAAAAAAAAGGCAATTTAACTGAACAGTCTAGTTAAATCAGTACAGATCTTAGTTTTGAAGGCTTTGCTTTTGGTTTAAAGGGTAACTAACCTACACAGCACTGATATATTGATATAGCTCTTCCAGATTAGGTTTCCATGAATGCACATTTTGCTGAAAATTTGTACCTGGAGACTCTATTTAAGGAGGTAATAATGTTATAATAGCATTTTACAAACAAGATCTGAAATAGGATACTTCTGTTCTCTGCAGTTAGAATTGCACATACATGATTGGTGCTAGAATAAAGGTGAGATATAAAATGATCATCTTTTGGGTACAAATGTATATGCAGTCTGTTCCCCAGACAGTTTGAACAGGTTTAGCTTAAATCTGTTGCATCCAGAATTAACAGGAAATTCCTTCACTGAAGTGTGACAGTGTACAAGGTAAGTTCTGAAATTGGTTCAATCAGTGTAATCTTCTGATATAGACAGGGCTTTATTTATAGTGTTTCAGCCTTTTCTATATATAATTTTCAATATCAAAATATAATAAGCATGCTTGGGAAAGGTTTTTTTCTTTGGTTTGGAAACTGTGATAACTATGTAAGTGATGCAGTTGATACACTGGGGCTTTATTCCCAAAATGTTTTGTTTATTACTTGTGCTTTGAATGCACTGTATTTGAGCAGGAACAACATTTAATTCATGGCAGAAGTATCTGGTGGTCAAAAGAATGGAAAAAGCAATCAGATTTTAATTTTGATCCTGATTCAGCAAAACTGTGAAGTGTATGCTTACTTTCAAGCACCTGGTTTAATGGTTTGCTGAATGGAGGTAAATCTGCACCACATATTTACTACTTTGAACCTGTTACTCAGCCCTTCCGGCACCTCCCTTTCCCTTTCTGTAAGGTAAGGGGAAAATAGTGGCTGTTAGAGCTGTGTGGTCTAATGTATGGGGTGTACATGCCTGCTTTGCAATTCTAAAATGGAGGAAGAGCTGATCATTAATATTATTTTCATTAGACTGGACTTTATAAGAACATCTTTGAAGACTGTAACAGGAAGGAGAGAGATTAAATTAAATCTGAATTTATTCCATGGCTTACTATTTCCTTTGGAAATGTATATATCAAGCTTTTCTGGCAATGATTTAACTGACAGGAGGCTATTGATCCGAGTCAGCCTGACACCGGTCCCTGTGACCTACACCAAGATGTTGCATGTCCAAGACAGAGCAGTAACTGTGCATCTCCTTGTTTCCCCTGGTCATTCACTCCTAAAAAGCTAAGAACCACTGCAGCAGCAGCTTAACTGTATTTTAAATATTTTACTTTCTTGGCCAGTTGATGTAATTATTATAGTATGGAACAAACTAAAAGGAATACATACTAAGAGCAAAAATGAAGTCCAGGCCCGTGAAATGCAGAGACATAAATCTTCTCGGTTTGGGACAGCTCCAGTGGGACTGGGAGAGCTGGACACCCCTGTAGGGAGGATGAAGTGTGCTCTGTGCTTTGCAAGATCAGATGAAGGAAGAAAAATCATCAAGCTGTTTCCATCCCCTGGTCTGTTCTGAAATCTCCGCAGAGAAGTTGCTTCGACTTGGATTGCCTTTCGCTGCCTGCTTGCTCGTGCTGTCGGAGAACTTTGTCCTCTTATCCTTCCTAATCTTCAAGGAGGGCTGACGTATGTGCTTCTAACCACCATAATCTGAGTCCAGAGTTCTCATGCAAATCCTGCAGCCAGCATCAGCTGTCTAGCAGGATGAGGGCTGCCCTCCTGTCACTGCTTGAGGGGTCCTTGGCACAGTCAGCTATGGCAGGTAACAAACCAGCTCCCAGGGTTGGCCCCTGGAAAACAAATAAAGGAGGGACATACTTTCGCCTTTTCACTTTCCTCATGTCTTACTCCTCTCTAGAATGGTTAATCCTCCATGTAAACTTAACACGGGAAAGGTGTGGGCTAGATGGCCTGAAGGGTAGGAGTCTTTAATTCCTAGAAACCTGCGATGTTGGGGAGCAGCAGCATGGACTTCCTAACCCTGCCTGGGCTTGTGTTTCAACTTGACCTCCTGTGGCTCCTTCAGGGGGGTCTGGGGAACGATTTCTGAAGAGGGAATTGTTAGTGCAAATTAAGGAGATGGGGTGCCTGTTTGGCAAGTAAGCTGTGACACTGTGGGCATGTTAAATAAGCCACTGAATGGTCAGCAGAGGATAATGCTTGGTACTTTTTTCCAATAGATGTATTTAGTGATTTGTTAGATTATGACTATACATAGTGGAGCTGGTCTTATTTCTTATACGTCTTGCCCATATAATTAAAGATGCTAAGAAGGTTTCAGTTTGTGATTACAGATGATTCGCTGCAGTCCCAGAAACCCTGGTATTCTAGTAGTCATGGGAACAAGAAGTGCAAAACTGGGCCAGACATGTTCCGGCTCAGGTCTCTGGCTCTCTACTGAGGTCACCAACATGCAAATAAGAGTTCCCATGGAAAAGGGTGGCCTGGATCTGTCCCTGGGAATATCGTAAATATGGATGGTTTCCAGGCAGCTATGTACCTGCAGGGATGGATTTATGTTGCTTCCTTCTTGATTTTGAAAAATCAAACCCGATTTTGTTTTAGCACATGCAGTTTCTGCAGGTGCTTCGCAGGTCACTGCTTTCCCTTGGGATGTCTGGGGCTGGTCTCAGTGGGCTCAACACTGGGATATAGTCTGCTGTAAGAGTACAACTACCATTTAATCACCTTGAGAGGGAGGAGGGTCATGTCCTGGTGTATCCATGGAGTTTGCTCCTTTTTTTGGTAGTGGGTGAGATGGTCTTGCTCTAGGTGAGTTTGTTGCCCGCCATGTGAAATACTATGGCATAAATGACGAAGTTCATAAGGCTTTACATATATTCTCTATCTTTCACTAATGAGAAGCTGTTTTATTCCTAGAATCACTGTCCTTTATACCTATTCTGGTTTTAAATGATGAAAATGTTTAGTATCTAGCCTCTTTTGTTGTCTAATACTTCTGCTTTAGTTGCAGCTTTCCTCCATTTTTGCTTTCCTTGGTGAGGAACTTCAGGGAGAAGCTGTCACTGGGTCTGCTGAGACTAGCAGGTATATCTTGGCATTTGCTGCACCACATGCCCGGGTGACAGTGAGACTGGATGTCATTGGCCAGGGGAGTCATGGAAAAATGAAAGAGCAAGGTAGTGGTGAAAAGAAATCTGGATCTGTCAGCAGGGGTGACAGGTGATGAGATACAGAAAAAGGTACCACACGAGCACATCAGGAGATAAAACTGAGTCTGTAAGTTCCAAAAGAAACAAGCAGGACAGAAGCAGGAATAGTCTGCCCTTCCAGTGGAGACAGACAGCAGGTAACAATTCGAGGAGGCAAGACAATGTCAAGACAAAAGAGGCAGACACAAAGGACTGATATGCTGGGATACTTTGAGAAGGTTTTATTAACACCTTCTGTAACACCCCAGCTACATCTTGGCCTATGGAGGTGACTCCAGTTGCTGCTTAAGTACTAATCGCAATACAAATAAAATGATGCATTTAGATCTGGGAAGGTCAACACGGTGGTACGGTGCTGAGAGAGGAATGGCTCGGCAGCAGGGGAGCAGCACAGGCCAAATGAGTGGGAGGCGGTGGGATAAAAGATGATTTAGGTTTCAGTGTGAGGGTTGCACTTTACCTTTAAGGGACTTTTTTTTTTTTTTTTTTAAATCTACACTCCTTCTAAAACTGGTTCAGCTGAATGGCCAAGTATGTGACTTTAATGAGATTCCTGAAATCTTAGTAAGAACTGTGGTTAAAACCAAACCTGGCTGCCAGAAGCACATGTATAGCAGGACATTATGGTACATCTCTTGGTGCTGTCAACCAGCAGGTCCGTGGCACAGAACCAGAGGGCAGGGATTCCCTTTCAAGCAGCACATGTAAACCCTCCTTCCAGGGCAATGTATCTCTGGCTCCTTAAGTAGAGGAGACTACTTAAGTGAAAAATTTTCTAGTCTTGGCGAAGTGTCTTATGTCAGGGAGAGCAATAAATGTTTCTGGATGCACTGGACGTTGCGTGGCATTAAAAAAAAGCATTGAACCACAGTCAAGTTGCAGGAATAAACAGGAACTTGAAAGAAGCTCTTGATCCTTACAACAAGAATGTACGTCCAGTTCTCCCAAGCCTGGGAGAAACCGGGCAAATTGCACACATGAGGATCATTTGAGTTACATGGAAAGAGACCTATGTTTTCTTTCAGCATGCCTTATAGGACTTGCTAAAAATCTGTGTCGCACTTGAGTACATCCCATATTTTTGAAAAACAATAAAGGGTAGAACAAGGAACTCTCCTTTTCTCATTTATCAGAGCTGTCTTCCAGCCAGGGTTCAACGTTTTTCAGTCTGCCAAATCTTTGCAAATGATCTCATGGACATGACCTCCCCTTCTTGGAGTTTTGCAGCTTCCCTCCAGCAAATGCGGTGGTATTGGGAAAGCAGTGATAGCTCTCCAGCTGCTCTGCCGTGACTTTGGAAACTCAGTGTGTAAATTTGTGCTTCGTGCCACCGTTGTCACCTCTGAAAAGCAAACAAAGGCAAACCACAGGTACTAACTTTAGGCAGCCAGCCAACACAGTAGACAGTTGCCTAGGGCAGCAGACTGTTGAATGCAGCAGAATGCCAAGGCTTTACAAAGATGCAGGCTTGCTGCTGCTGCTCTTCCCTCTAAGAAGGGAGCATTAGACCTTTAATCTGAGGTTGAGATTCATGTCCTGTTTCCAGGAGACAGCTCCCTATTTGGCCTAGGTGATCCTCAGTGGTCTGGGTGCAAGCACCTGAAGTGCTTGAGCTGCAGTGAGGGTTCTGTACTGCTGTCTGAGTGAGGCAGGCCCACTGAAATGGGTAGGATGAGGCAATAATCAGCAGAAGCGAGAGCAACCCCAGGTTTTGGAGTTCTTTCTACTGACCCTTCTTTCCCTACTGCACTAGGAGCAGTGTGAGTTGATGTGAGTGGGATGCTGCTGGGGAGGGATGGTTTGGGAGGAAAGTGGGAATCCCTTGGGTGGCAGGGGGAGGATGGGGTTGATGGCCAGGGGGGGTGGTCTGCCTGGGGTGAGATTGGGCTCTCCTGGATCTGAGACAGGGTTAACCAGGGAACAGAAAGGCAGGTGAGACCAGCTTTTTCCGGGGCCTTCCCAATACCCATTAGTCCTACCCAGTACCCCTTCATGTCACTTATATGGAGCACCCCAAAATCCTGCTCACTCCTAGCCTCCTTCCCCTGAAACCTCTTAAGTCATCATGACCCTGCCAGCATCCCAGTTGGTCACCCAGGATTACCCACTGGCAGCTCCTTACCCACCTCTCTTACCTGATGCTTTATGGACTCCATTCATTGCAGCCCACCAGCAGCCCCGCTTCACGCCACCTCTCATCCTCACAAAATTTCGTTGACTTCTCCCACCCAGCCCTGCTTTGGCAAACAACCTCACCAAAAGTGTTTGAACCAGCCCTGCAGCTGGGCTTAAAAAATAACCCAAGCTTTTTATTTACAAAATTGAAAGCTTTCTTTCAGGATTTTGGTGGCAAGTAGAAACAGGCGCAAGAGGAATAGACAGTATTCTTTGGACCACCAGCCAAGTGTTTTGCAGCTTTTTTGTCTAGAGGTTGCTGGCTGAGGCTAAACCACTCCAACAATGCCTCACCTGCTATTACCGCTTTATCTGAAGTCATAAACACAGCCGGTGAAGAAATTACTTCCAGCACCTTGAAAAGGACTGAATTCCATAATTCGCATCTTAACAGCAGTTGCTCTCACCAGCAGCAGAATTTAGGTAGAATTCAGAGTTTCAGACCTTTCCTGCTGAAGCATCTCCTTTAGTTGCTGCCTTTGACAGGATATTAGGCTGCCTAGATATGTGATCTTATCCCATCCGGCAATTTTTATGTCTGGTGTTTCAAAATAAGATCATTGCCTTGCTTGTGCTTGTTGGTGGTCAGGTTGCTACTAGAAGTATTCACAACACTTTGCTGTTGCTAATCGTCAGCCACCTTCACATAGTAATACTTAAAATGAGATATTTAATTAATACTGTGTGTTTCTGGACCAAGTTTCACATGAGCACTTCCCATACTTTACCAGCTGGAAGAGTTTTTCTTTCCACCATACCGCAGTGCCAGAGGTGGGCCACCAGTCCAGCACTGCATGGTGGTGCATCCGTGTCGCTTCATGGAGTGCTGCGGCTGCGCACATGGGCTCAGAGAAACTCACACGAACGCGGACGTTGACATCACTTGTATTTGTGGAAGTGCCTCATCGGCTGGTGCTGTCTCACATTCCTGGCTGGGAGAGGCACCAGGGCGGCTTGCCACGGTCTACTCCTTTCTCAGAATCCGCGAGGAGACTTGGTGAGGGCAAAGCTTGGAGATACACCTCTCCCATTGTGTCATCTATTTACATGGTGCATGCCTTGCGTGTGTGTGTGAGACAGCAAGGGCTTTTGTTTCCCCTGCCCTAGTTCTTCCTTCTGGCTGTGGTAAGATGGAAAGGTGGGACGCTCTCATCTCTGCCAGCGAGAAGGTTTTCTGTATCTGAGACTGGCTTGGAAATTCTTTAGATGACATCACACCATGTCTGTGCAGACTCATTGTTTGTCATGGAAAAGCCATTCATCCATACACAACTTCCTTCCTCCCCAGACTCCCGGAGATAAACTTTCCATTCTGTCTATTCCCTATAGAAACAGACCCAAAACATGTATGCGTGGCTACACACACATACACCTCGCCATCCCTCCGTCACGCTTGGAGCTGTGGGAGGAGGAAAAGGGAGGATATAGAAGATGGGAATAAAGTCACCCTGTTTTCTTCAGACGTGGATCCTGCTGTGCCCAAGCAGTAAAACTCCCCTCCCACCGAGGTTCTGGGTCACACAAGGCTTTTTTGTCCTGAGGCTAATTCTGGCACTTGCGGCCCCACATCTGCCTGCCAGGTGAGATGGGCCACCAGCTGCAGGTACAGCACATCTGGATGGGGGAGGAAGCGAAGCATGCTGCAAACAAACACAGCAAGTCCACCGTGGCGGGTGTGAGGAATTTGATAAAAAATATACTTCAGCAGTCTGAGCTGCCGAGTCTGGTGATTCATGTCTCGGGTGCTGCTCGTGAGGCAGAGCGAAGGGCTGGGTACTTGCGGGTCTTGGACCATGTACGCCGTGCCCACAACCTGGGGGGGACCTGCACGTTCAGCCTGTGTTCAGGGAGCCACCACCGGAGGGGCAGGGGCAGGGGGACACCAGGCCTGGTGAGAGGATTTCATGGGAGACGATAAGGGGGCATTTATCAGTGGTGGAGAGGTGGGGACTTTGTGGCACAGGATAGGACAGGATGGTGGGAAGCCACGTAGAGATGGAGGCAGCAGCAGCGGTGTCGACAGCTGTGGCATGAGGGAGGCAGGGTGCGAGGAGTGTTTGTTCCAAGTACCCGCACTGGTCCGGGATGCCTGCGTTTGCTTTCTGCTGGTGTTGGGGGGTGAAAAGGACCGAGGAGCTGCCAGATTGCCTCTGCCTTTGAGGTTCCTGGTGGGTCCAGCGGGGAGGGGAGAGGGGCGTTTGGACACGAGGAGCCTTTGAAGCTTTTCCCCTGTCCACCTCCCCTGCCCATAAAGCCATTAGGCTGTGGTGCCAGCCCCGTCTGCGCGGCCGCCGGCAGCCCAGCCGAGCCCCGCAGATCCCCGCCCGGGGCGCGGGGCTGGGGCCCCGGCGTGGGGCCCCTCTGGAGGCCGTTTTGGGGAGGGGGCGGCCCATTTCCGAGCCGGCCCTGCGTTACGGAGGCAGCGGGGCCAGCGCGGCGCTTTGATGTGCCCCGCCGGCTCCCTGCACACCTGCGGCCGCGGGGCTGCCCGCCAGGGCCCGGCCCGGCCCGGCTCGGCCCGCGGTGGCACCGGCGGACCACGGGCCGGGGGAGGGGGCGCATCAAAGGCGGCCGAGCGGGGGGCAGCCCGGAGGCCCCTCCCGCGCCCCTAAGGGCGAGGCCAGCCCCAGGCGTCCCCTCGCTCCCCCGGGGCCGGACAGGGAGCCTCGCTCGCTGCGGCGGAGCCCCGGCAGCGCGGCCCGGGCAGGAGGCAGGGCCGCCGTCGGAGCCCCCGGGAGGCGGCGGCCGGGGGAGGGTCCTGCGGGGGGCGGCGGGGCGGGGTGGGAGGGGGCGGCAGCCGGGCTGTGCTCGCCGCGCCCCCGCCGCACGCAGGCCCCGCTCAGGGCTTCTCCTCGGCGCTTCTCCGCAGGGCGCCCCGTCCCGGCGGCCGGCTCTGCGGGGGCTACCCCAGCGCCGCCGCCCGCAGCCCACCATGACCGGGCCGAGGCTGGCCCTCGCCGCCGCGCTCCTCTGCAGCTGCACCTCGCCGGTGGCCGACGCCAACTCCTGGTGGTAAGTGAGGGCGCGGGGCAGCCAGCGGCGCCTTTGTCCGCCGCCGCGGGCCGGGGGCCGGGGGCGGCCGGGGCGGGCGGGGGAGCGGGAGCGGGGCGGCCGCCCTGCGCTCCCCGCAGGAACTTTCCTGCCTCCCGGGCGTCCTTCGCCGCAGCTCGCTTCTTTCCAGGTTCCCCCCTCCCGCTGACCCTGCCTCGTTTCTGGGGACGTGGGACGTAGCCCCTCTCTTCCAGGCGTTTCTGGGCTCTGTTTGCAGGGGCTTGGTGCAGCCCCGTCCGGGCTTTGAGGATGTGGGGAGTGCGGGAGGAGAGGATGGGTAAGGTTTCCGACCCGCTGCCAAAAGCCCCGGGAGCAGCCGCGGAGCCCCCTTCGCCTAAGGAGCGAGAAAAAGAGCCTGGCTTGAAGGCAGGCATGGCTCGCTGGCGGTCTGTGAAAAAGCAGCTCACTTTCTTCTTTTGCAGAGAAAGTGCTGAGCTTTCTTTCTGCCCCCTCCCCATCCCGGGTGTCCTCTGTGTTTAAACTCGGGTTACAAACGAGCTGTGTTCCTCCCGCTAGAGCCTTGGAAAAGCCTTGCATCTGGCAGAGCCGTAGAGGGAGGCAGCTGACATGAGAAATGCGCCCGGGCTTTGGGAGCGGGGCTGGGCTGGGCTGGCGGGGAAAGGTGCCGGGCGTTTCGCGGAGGGGGCCTCTCCCTCCAGGCTCCCATGGATGTTTTTCTCATCGTAGGTCTTTGGCCATGAACCCCATCCAGAGACCTGAGATGTACATCATCGGCGCGCAGCCGGTGTGCAGCCAGCTGCCGGGGCTCTCCCCCGGGCAGCGCAAACTCTGCCAGCTCTACCAGGAGCACATGGTGTTCATTGGGGAAGGGGCCCGCAGCGCCATCAAGGAATGCCAGTACCAGTTTCGGCAGCGGCGGTGGAACTGCAGCACGGTGGACAACACCTCCGTCTTCGGGCGGGTCATGAAAATAGGTAGGAGTACCCGGTACAGGGAGGTGCTGGGCGCCGGCTGGCTGTCCCTGTGCAGTGCTCTCCCTTTCGCCAAATACACACGCAGGAGTAATGAACCCCGTTAGCACTGCTCCTAAAGCTGCGCTTAACGAGCTTTTCCATTCCCTGGTGTGCTGGCATTGCTTGTGTGTTGCCCACACCTGGGTGGGTGGCAGCAGGGCACCTGAGACACAGCAGGAGTTAGTGGGACACACACACTTTCTTCGGGGGGGCATGGGAAGGTCAGGAAGAGGGAGGCTGCTCTTGTTTTGTGTGCGTGTTTAAAGGTAGGGAGGGTAGAAGCTGGAGCCAGGAACAATGGTCCCATGCTATCATTCTTAGCATCTGGAGTGCCCTCGGACAGGGAATGCAGCCTCGACGTGTGGGAAATGCAGACTCCTCTGGCATGGGATCTCTCCCCCACCTTCACTGTTCTGCCACTTTCTGTGTAAACCTAGAAGATTTTTATAATTCCTGCCCTGCTGGCCGCAAGAGGCACATTGACAGGCCATTGCTGCACTTGAATTGAGGTGTGACCTAGCTGCATTGTCCCAGCTCCTTTTGAAATGCAGTCATCTGATGGCAAGAAACTGAGAAATCCGGGCTCAGTTTGATGTGTCCGACAGCCAGGACAATAAAGAAAAGGTGTTAAAACAGTCACTCAACTCACACACACACACATGCGCGCTTTCCAACCCCTGTGTAGAGGTTTTGTTTCCCACCCACAAAGCCAATCATTTACACTGAAGAACCAGTACTATTTCTTGGTTGTGAGGTCAGGGAAAACACTTAGCAAGGGATGGGAAAAGACCTTCAGCTCCTGCACCCCCAGCTGCTCCCAGTATTGCTTGCACCTTTTTGTCTTCACTCTCAAAAAAACCTGCGTAGGCAGCAGGACACCGAGATGCATCTTTAATACATCTGGGGTGTCAAGGCGATAGGGCACCAGGGTAATCAAGTCCTGTGATCCCTTCTGTTTGATCCTGAAATTCTTATCTGTCATCTTAGAGACTTTTATAGATTTTTTTGCATGTGTTACTCAGTCTTTCAGAATTTCTAATTCAGCCCACCACAGCCATTCTAATTCCTCCCTTTCAGTCCAGCTCATACCCCAGCAAATCCCTGCTTCTCTGGGATGTTCCCCTGGGAGATGCCGTTTCCTGAGGCGTACTTTCAGCTCTTGATGCACATCCAAGGCATCTGAACCTTTGCTCTCTTGCTTTCTGATAGAAAGGGTGGTGGCCAGGTGAGGCTGCATGCAATCCCAGATTGTTAAAACTTCTGCTTTGGGGTATGAAAACAAATTTCAGCCACCAAGAAAATACAACTCCATCTTTTCCTTCTGGTGTCCCTCCCTCACATGTGACTTATCCCAAATAATAGGGTAAGTTTGAGATCCCCAGAGAGATCCTAGCGACTCTGCAAGGACACAAGAAAATAGGAATCTCCCCTTCTGGGGCAAAGCTCTTCTTCAGTATTTTCCTGCAGCCCTGGGTAAGTCCACACTTGGAGAAAAGAAGTGAGGGTGAACTAAGACAAAGCAAAGATCAGAGCTGAAGGATGAAAAGCTGTCAGGAAGGATCAGAGGGTATGCGGGAAGGAGGGACTGGAGTGGAGGGTGGAAGAGGGAGGATCTTTCCCCTCTAAAATTAATTCGATCCTATTAGTTTAGATTGGGAGTAGGTTTGTTTTTTGATGAGGAAAGAGGCGTGGTGGGTATGTGATGGGTATGTCCGGTATTCCTGCTGCTGTTTGGTTTGTGTGCACGTGCATTTGTTTGTTAGGAGCACTGCTCATGGTAATGTCTGTGAGGTGATTGCCTGCTGTTTAAAAACCTATCCTAACAAAGAGTTTTGAACCTATCTCCTTTAGATTCTCTGGTTAGTTAGAGCATGTTCAGGTGTTTATACTCCAGCACAAGACAGCACAGCAGTAGGAGAAATGTCACTATAGGTGGCCTGGGGTATTAAAGGGTCTGTGATGATGCATTGCTGTTGTCTGTGTCAGTGACAAGCTGTTGTGGAGGGAGATGCTGCCTCTTCTCTTTTCTCTTAGCTCCACCTTCCACTTTTTCTTACTTTGTTATGAGGCTTGCTCATCATTTCAGCAAATCTGAATTTCCATGCTGAGGAAGAAAACAAAGCCTTTCAATCTCTCAGGCTGTGCCAACTATAAAGTAATTCTTCCCTGGGATCATACTGTGTGCCTGTCTCCTTGTTTTCAACCTCTGAGCCCCAGTTCTGGACCACAGCCCTTTTTCTGTACTCTGTGCCAATGGCATGAGGAAGGTCTGGAGCCCAGAGTATCTGCAACAGTGCAGAGGCATGCCAGAGTCTTGAGGGAGGGAAAAGATAAGAAGGACCCAGAAGGTGTGTAGTATGCCAACAACCCTCGGCTGCCCACCCACCAATGCAGGCATGGTATATATTATATGATTTCTTGAGCTGCACTGGATTGTGAGAGGGGAGGAGAGCCTACCCTGGCCAAGTCCAAAGCCTGGGAGATCCTCGCAAGAGCATTCACTCAGAAACCTGGAAGATTTGTTTCCTTTCCCCATACCAGAACTTGGCTCAGCTCAGAAATGGGAGACCTAGTTGGTCTGTGTTTAATCATGACACCTTCATTTTGTGCGTTTCATAGAGTGAGGCCGTCCAACGATACAAAGCTTTTGTGGAGGCATCCGTAGCACTGAAGTAGGCTGCTTTTTTAGCATTGTTTTTTCCCTACTGTCGTGGTGTGAGAGTTGCTCTCGCATTTTAAATGTGGTTTATTCAATAATGATATCTGGTGATACACAAAAATTATCCTTCTGAAGTTGCTTCTTGTTCTGTTGATACAGATTTTAGGCTGCACACATGTGCATCTCTCTCTATATATGTATTATTATATACAGACACATTCCTTGCTGCTACATTTATGAAGAAGACAAAGCTCCCGAAAAGGTCATGTTAAAATTTCCTCATGGGAGGACAGAATGTATCTCCTTCAGTGCAATCCTAAATGCAAGGCTGGGGTTTCCAGGTTAGTCCACTCATTTATGGAACCAAAGATCTTATCTCTTCTGCCTTTTCAAATGTAAAAAGAGTCATAAAAGAAGAGAACAAAGAGAAATATTTTTCCTTCGAGACTGGCAAACTCTAGGGATGTGCTTTTGAGAAAAATGAGTCAGCTGAAAACTTTTTCATGAAAAAAAGTTAGAGCAACACATTTTTCTCATCTTTGCGTCGATCTCCCCGCTGGGATCCGTTCTCCTATTTCCTTTCTGAGCCGCTCCAGAAAAGCAACTCGTGGGGACCGACACCTCGCCTGGGTACTGCTCACGCTGGCACCCTCGGCAGAGCCCTCCAAAAAGCTCCTGGTGGCGGTGGCGGTGGCTGGCGGGCACAGGAGGGCAGTAGAGCTCCGCGGAGCTCCGCGCCGGCGGGCAGCGCCTCCCGCGCCCGCAGCCCCCGCACGGCCCGGGCCGCGCAGGGCACGGCAGCCCGGCTGGCTCCAGCCCGCTGCGCGGGGGGCGCGGGAGGGGGCAGAGGGGGGGCTACTGCCTGACCATCTCTGTAACCTCTGTTCACGTTCGCCTAAATTTGGGGAATAACAGCCCTGCCTTTTGAGATGGCAGCGTGGAACTGGAGTGAACTTTTGAGTTGGTCAGCAAAAACCCAAACAGTTTTCCAAGGCTGGAAGGTGTGGCAGGAGGGCAAAGAAAACTAGGGTTTATAAGCCCGCAATTGCCAGCTACAAATTTGCTTTGTATTATTAGCACAGGGTTTCATGCACGCGGCCAGTCCCACCTCCCAAACCAAGCCACGGTATTCCAAACCTACGTCTGCTGAGCACCATGGTTTGTTCTGCTTTGTGGGCAGCAAGGGGAGGGGGGTGAGCCCCACTGTGACTTGTTGCAGCCTGCTCAGCAGCCTGAACAACTCATGCAGATCTAGGCGGCTGCGTGTTGAGTTGTGCAGCTACCTCTGAAACGTGAAGACGTTTAAAACGTGGACAGTAAAAGTGTAAATCTAGCCTGTGCTTTCAGAGATCTCAATCAAACTGTAAGGATGCTAAGCACCTGGAGTCATGCAGGCTCTGTCGCATAAGCTGTAACACCCGGAGGTCCTTCTCTTGTATTTATTTTAATCCCTGTAGATGCAGGGAGTGCTTTACTTAACAGGATGATCCTACTTAACAGGACGATCGGTGTGTCTGCAGGGCTGTCACCGTACAGGCACAGACTGGTAGGGGCAAAACTGCTCATTGGACCATTACCTTCAAATAGCCATATCATGCAAAACAAACTAGATGAGTAAAAGCTTGATTTTGATTATTGAAAAATGGCCATAACTCCCTTATGGGCCAGTCTCAGCCGAATTACCTTAGCTAGGAGTCACTCCTCTTTACCTCTTGAACCAGGGATGTTTGAGGGACATAGTCTTCTCCTGATGACCTGCTAGTAAGGCCCTCCCTTCTATATTATGTGTCCTGTAGCATTTTATCAGCCTTGTGCTGTATTCCAGAGCAGAAGCCCTTAGTGTACAATTCTCATTGGGGAACGGGCAGGGGGGGACACAGGGGCGGCAGCAGCGGCTGTAAATCGCAAGTTGTTCTGCAAGGTGGATGCCATTGACAGCCTTGCCTTTATCTTGGGTCATTACCACTAAGCTGGTGATAAGCTGCTATTAATTACAGATTGTCAGCACATGCAAATTGGAACAAGAGCATACCAAAAGCATCAGCTCAGTCCTGCTGAGGGAGCTGGCACTGAGAGCCTCGTGGGCTGGTGACAAACTGTTCTTGGAGGATCTGCCCTCTGATGTCATTCAAATTTGTTTGAGAGCATCTTGCTGGGTTTTGGTGTAAATAGCTCTTCACAATCAGATTGTTTATTCCAGTGAAGCTTTAGCAGTTGTTCTCTTTATCACCTGAAAGTTTGGTGACACACAAAATTACTCTGAAGGTGTCAGGTCAGTTATTTATTACACCCCGTGGTAAAAGTGCAGGTGTGGATTGCCTCCTTTTCCTCATCCCCCTCTACTCCCCCTCTTCAGACCCACAGCACTCTCTGTGGGTCTCATGCAGTGTTCTGGCTGTGTTGTGCCCCGGTCAAATTGGGGCTGAATCACTGCCAGGCATACATAGCTGGAGACCCAATCCAGCTGCTTGGCTCAGACTCTTGAGCTGTACAGAGCATACACTCAAAACAGGGCAGCCTCTAGTAAACCTGCTAATGGAAAGTCTTTTCATTTATTATTGTCTACATGGGAAAGTTCTACTCGTTCCAGCACTGTGGTTCTGTAGGCACTGGGAGAGTCTCTGCCTTGATGCTTTATTGTAAAAATGGGTTTCCTTCAGTTTTTCTCAAAATAATTCTCAGCTGACCTTACGTAAATATAGCTGATGTTTTACTTAGTCTTACGTAAATATATAGTCTTATCTATGATATATATTATATATGATACATATATCAAATGTAAAAACTATAGTCTTATGTAAATAAGGTTGATGAACTGAAGAGCCCATAAAAAGCACTTGTCCCAATTAAATGAAAACCATTCCAGAGTGATATCTGACTTAATCAGAACGCTCCTTTTACACAGACCCAGGGTCTCAATGATTATTGGCAAATTCAGTGGCTAAGGCAACAGCTGTATTTTCAGCAAGGGAATAACCCTTTTGCTGCTTGAGTTTCCTCCAGGTTAAAATGAGAGGATGCTGAAGGGGAAAGAGACTGAGCAGTCCCTGTCTGTGGTGTTGCTATTTCCTTTGGGCAAGGCCCAGAGTTTCCAGGGCTCTTAAATGGACAAACATAGGTGTAATAAAAATAATAATCCTTGAGGAGCAGCACATACAAATTGATGAAGAACATGCTCTTCCCAAGAACGTTCCTGCAGGCAACAGCAGGAATCTCAGACCCTTCCCTGGTGTGTGTCAGATAGTCATATTTGGGTTTGATCCTGTTTACAGACTGCCAGCTCTGGACAGACAATTGACTGGGGCTGTTACTGTGAAATGAAAAAAAAACAGGGTGCAAACCATGTGTTAGGGTAGACAGTTCCCTCTCTGCTAGAACGGGGTGGTGCCCCTGTGCCTGACCACCCCATTCCTATGTTCCAGTTAATTCTGTGCATTGTCTCCGAGCACACCATGTCCTACTTTCCAGAACCTGTTTGCTTGCTCCTTGCTGTGCATTGCATTTGTTAAATGAGATCTGTCTCTTGTTAACTTTGCTTCTCATGTCTCTGTCACAGGTAGCAGAGAGACTGCTTTCACCTATGCAGTCAGTGCCGCTGGGGTGGTGAATGCGATCAGCCGGGCTTGCCGTGAAGGAGAGCTCTCCAGCTGTGGCTGCAGTCGGACAGCCCGGCCCAAGGACTTGCCCCGGGACTGGCTGTGGGGTGGCTGCGGGGATAACGTGGAGTATGGATATCGTTTTGCCAAGGAGTTTGTGGATGCTAAGGAAAGGGAGAAGAACTACGTGAGAGGTTCAGAGGAGCAGGCTCGCATGCTGATGAACTTGCAAAACAATGAGGCTGGTCGTAGGGTAAGTTGAATGCTGACCCTTTCTTCTTTCTCAGAGGCAGATTCAGAAGGCTTGAGATACCTAGATACCAAATTACTTGGAGGTTTGGTGAGGGATAGTCCAATGATGCCCCAGTAACAGTGTATGGTGACATTTTCTGCATTGTAGTGAATATTACCGACAATATTGACAATATGATATTCCATTTTTAATGGCAGGCTTCTGTTGCCAGCTAAAGCCAGTGAATTTTTGGGTCTGTTGAGATACTGTATGACATATGTGTGCAGGCATGTAAACACCTTCCAAATAAACTAGGTGCTATCATGACGCACCTGCAAGGTTTACGTCTCAGAAACTGTCTTCCCAGAGCTGGGAAGTGGCAGGCTGGTGCTGAAAAGAAGAATCTCTTGGCATGTGGAGTTTTCTTCTACTGCCACCATTCAGATTTAGGAGAATGTAAGGCCAGAAGCAAACATCCAATCAGGCTACCTGGCTATCTCTGAAACTTACGCCTTGCTCAGTTACCTGGGTATTGGGCAAAATAAATAATTTGCATCTAGGTGACAGACATTTTCTGAGAAGATACACGGTTTTGATCTGGAGATCCCTAGGGATGGAGAATCCACCGCTTCCCTTTGTAGTACACTACCATAATTAATCACCATGTTTCAACACAGTACCCCATCATCACATGAATTTATCTGGCATCAGCTTCCAGTCAGTTCTTTTTCTGACTTTTACAGCTAGATCCAAAAGCCTTTTAGTAATTGGAATTTCCTCTGACTAGAAGTATTTATCTGCTGTAATTTATTCATTCACCACTCTTTCTTGACAAACTCAGCCCCCATCAAATCATTTTCATGGCACTTTAGTGTATCCTTTCCGTTTTTTCCATATCCTTTTGGAAACTAGATACCGAAATGATGTGCTGGGTTCTGGTATTTGTATATTCTGATGCTGTAAACATAGGTGAAGTTGCCCCCTTTGTATGTGTTCAGTGTATGCACATATGCTTTTTACACAATTCCTCTGTCTGTGATTAATAGCCTGGAAGGTGTAGCATCAGTCATATGCAGTACAACTGTAATCCTGCCTCTTTCCAAATGGTAGAACAGGAATATTTACTTGAACATTTGTGCCTTTTACATGGGGTGTTTAAAATGTTTACCATTCTTCCCTAGTAGTGAGCTTTTCCAAGGTTAATTTTATTTCTAATGCACATTAAACAATTCTAAGTGTACTTAGCCTTGCTCTTTTGTACACTCTTAACTAATATCCTTAGTTCCCTTACCAATTTTATGGCATTTCTTACTTCTAATAGTTACTGAATTACCTTTCCTTTTCCCATGTGTGCCTGTCTTTTCTGCGTGTGATTTCAGCTTTATTTTGCCAGCAAAGAAGATTTGCTCTGTTTGTTTGATTGTGAAATCAATGCGTCAGGTTGAAGCACTGCAAATACTTTATGGTTCTTTTGCAAAAGTCAAATTGGGGTAAATTAGCAGTATGTCGAAAACTGTGAATTGAAAGCTGTAGAACTCACTGAGGTTTTGATTTGGGGTTGTGTTTTCTTTGACTTGGAAGGGCAGAGGGTCTGCATTTGCTTAGAAATGGGGGGGCATTCCTCCATGGAGTAGCTGCCTGAAAGTAACATTCTTCTCTGCATTGCTTGTTTTGAACATCTATGTCTAGAGTCATGAACTTGGACTGCTACAAAAAAATACCCTGCCTAAAATAGGGAGTGAATATGTTATGAGACTTTTTTACAGCCAGTCCCATTTCCTTGAGGGATCCAGAGACAGAATATGGCCAATAGTTTGAGGTGCCAGTTGAACTGTAGTAACACCTGTGTTAGAAAACCAAGTCAGAAGATACTTGCTCCACAGCATGGGTAAAACACTACCCTGTCCTGTTATTCTTGTTATATGGGCAAGAATCTGACTGAGCTGTGATTCTGGATGATGGTATGGTTTTAGATGGAAGAAAGCTTTGTCTTGCTTTAAGAACAGAGTTAAAACCAGTTATGTCCAGCCTACTACAGTGCAGAAAGTTGTTTAAATTGTACTTGAAATGCTACAGTGCCCGTGCTTCTCTGGACTCCATAGGCAAGCTCTCAAGGCGATTTCAGTTAACACAGGACCTGGACAAAAGCTTTCCAAAGGGGCCAGCAAAAGAAAATGTTATTTCAAGCTTGGTTTTTGTAGACTCTGTAGAACAGATGGCTGTAGAAAATAACCTTAGATTCAATGAATACAAGTAATTTTAGATTATATTAAATGGAAGTATAAACCAGTGTGTAATTAAGCTTGTGGATTTCAAAGAACAAACTGATAAACTAAGAGAGCCAGTTAGTAAACTCAGCCGAGGAGCTCAATGTGGAGGAGGTCTGGAACTTTTTCAAGTCAAAGATGCTAAAGCCATTACAATTCTGCATGCCAAGCAAGAGGAAAAAGCTTGTAGGAAGACTATCCAGACCTCACTGAATGAATAACTACCACAGAGAAGCTGTTAAGAATAGACTGAGAGCCTACTACTAAGAATGGAAAAAAAGAACTGATAGCAAATAAATAATGGAAAGGTCTGTCTTAGAGGTCAAGAAGTGTAAAGATGAAGTGAGAGCAGTAAAAAATCATGCTGAGTCAGACCTTGCAAAGGGTAGTAAAATAAACAGCAAAGTTTTTTAAATTTTGCAAATAGGAGGAGGCTGGAAGAAAGGAGACTCCTAGTCAGTGAGGATGGGGCTGAGTCTAAAGACAGAGTCATTTTGGTCCCCAAAGTGAGTGAGTGCTTTACCTGGGACTTCAAACTGGAATGGGGGGCATTGCTCCCAGGGAGGGGTACTGCATGCCTGCTGCACAATGGAAATGTCTTTTTCTGTCCTCAGCGCTTCTGCCTAGGGGAATAAGTGCTTGTAGTGTAAATTTTTTAATCCCCCTGGGACCCTGCTTTTTGGGGGAAGTCAGGCAGAGTGCCCTAGGGGTAGGCACAGTCTATCACAATAGGCAGTGGCCAATGGTGTTGGCATGATGTGGGAGCGAGGAAGGCATGAGGAGGCAGCTGGAGGAGGCAGCTGTCTTGTTCAGACAGGTAGAGGAAGAAGAGCTGAGCAGCAGGTACTGCAGTTTGGGGTCAGCAGACCCGAGATGGGTGGGATGGTGCCGGGGGCTGCTAATGGAGGGGAGTTTGGGATCAGGTCACATGATTCAGATGGCAGTCCAGTGGCAGCAAAGGGTTGACAGGACAGAGGTCTCTGGGGTAAATGAGGCTGGAGCTTTGGGGTGGATTGGGTGGATGAGGATTTGGGGGTAGTGAGCAATGGAGGTGCTGCGATCAAGAAAGGAGGTGGATGTGAAATGATCTAGGGATAAGACCCAGGATGGCTCTGAGATGGCATTGCTAGAGGTTCCAGGGTTGTCTGGTCAGGATGGTATTTGGGCAGTACAGGACAGCCTTTCCTCTTGGCTCTTAGAAGTATATTAGCATGGGAGCAAAGGAGAAGGGCTGGAAATGTAAATTATCACCACCAAGGTGGGTGCAAAGCTCAGGTAGTGTCGTAAAGCTCTCAAGTCATGGGGAGTGCCCACTTTCTTTCCTGGCACTCTGAAAAAGATGGCACCTGGCAGCACAGGCAGTGTTACAGGAGGACGTGGGGGAAAGGATATCTCAGAGGAAGGGGCAAAATGGGAAATAATTGGAGAAGAATTTCTCAAAGATTGATCACACAATCTTTTAGAACATTACCGATTTCCTAAAAAGCAAGCTAGATCTGACAAGTCTCATTTATCTGAACTTCTGTGAGACATTTAATGTATTTCCCACATGAGAAACACTTAGTTAAATTGGGAAAGGTAAGGAGAAATGCAGCAGCTATGAGATGGACAAGAAACTGATTCAAAGAAAGATGTCAGTAAGTTGTGTGAAAGGGCATCTCTTGGTCTTAACAGAGCTTAATTAGCAGAGTTCTTTCAAGGACTTGCTTCAAGACTAACACATACTATTTTTGTTTCTCAGCCTCAACACAAGATTTAGGAATGGGCTGATGAAATTTACTGATGATGCAAAGGTGGCAGGTAATACGAATACAGGGGAGAACCTGAATTTTGTACAGCAGCTAATCACATCTAATAAAACAACATTAAGACCATCACTTGAGGTCTTATAAAAAACATTTTTAGTCATTAGGAAATGAGTAGGAAAGAATTGGTTGCAGCAGTCAGCTGCAGATATAACATGGCTTGGAAGGTGGTAAATACCCTATAATTTACTAGGGAAAGCCTTTTTATAAAACATGCGGAATACTAATGTCATTGTATTGAGCTCTCGTGAGGCCCCAAAATATTGTATGTCTCATATTCCCAAGCAAAATGACCTCAGACTAGAAAAGGCTTGTTATGGCTGACCCAAGGGATAGGAATCTTTTCTTAAGAAAGTGGCCTGGAATAGCTTGCCATGTTTAGCCTAGCAGAGTGAAAGTTGAGAGAGGATATGACTGATGTCTGTGTTAGTGGGAGAAATAATAGGGAAGGAAAAGTACTTTCTAAGCAAAAGGCCAATTTGGCACAATTGCAAATGGGCATAAAGTGAATACATTTAGGCTGGAAATTAGAAAAAGATATTTTATCATTGGAATAGTGGTCAGAATAATGGTGGCTGAAAACCTAATTGCTTTTAAAAGGGCACTCTATACATTTAAGGAAAATATCATTTGAAGTGGTGCCCACAACAGCAAGAGATCATACTTAATAACCAAGGAGGTCTCATCTCGTCCTGCATTCCTAAACTTCTGAGATTCTGGTTTTGAAAGTAGGAAGGTGCATGTGTAACTCCATACTCCCAAAAGCTGGTGCTGAAAGAAAGGAGTACTGGAGACATGGCAGTGAGCACTGCTAAGTGTCCACCAGGTGCTATCCCACATACAGTCTTGCCCCACTTTCCCAGGCAGCATTTCAGTTGATGTCTTCTGATTTCTAGGCAGAGTTTTGGCACGTCCCCTCACTGAGTTTCCTGTGGGTGAGAAAGTTCTCCTTGAACCTCGAGGAGCTCTGGTGGCAAGAGAGAAGATTGTCCCTGCTCTTCATGGCTCTCAGAAGGAGCTGAGAGGGATGGGAGCGGACCAGAGGTCTTTCATCTTTCAAGCAGTCCTGACCTCATCACCCCTTCACTCCATGTCGGAGTCTGTGGTGGCTCCTGGCTTTTTTGGCCTTGTTTGTTTGTCTTTGGCTGTTATCTCAATACGTCCTTTCCTTCCATCTGTCTTCTTCCAATTGGTCTCCATTACCCTCTCTTATTTCCCCCCATTCCTTATCAGTTGCCCTGTCTGGCGAACTGTGGCAGTCAGTCCTTCCGTGCTGTTTACCCAGTCAGCATATGGCAGGTCTCAGTCATCAGTCACTCAAGCCAGTGTCAGAAGAGCCTGGAAGGGGGTCTGGCTAATTGACCACATAGGAATTCCCCATTAATTCTCTTCTCATTCCCATCCCTGCAAGAAAAGAATTGGAAGAGAACTTGGGCTTATGGGAAGGGGCTTTAAGCCTTTCCATTAGAGGCATTTCCAACCTGCTTAAGTGGCATGGCCATCGATCAGACCCTGCCCTCAGAACTGCATGTGGGGTCTGTTATTCTTTACCTTGACCTGAGCCTGGTCAGAGAGGAATTCTCCAATTTCCTCTGCTTTCTCCTCATCTGGGCAGCAAAGATGGAGAGTCATTTAGCAGCTGAAGCTATGGTTCCCTCCACAGGACACTGATAGCGGGAGCTGCAGGGGGCTGAGTGGCGCCATGCTTACCTGTGATAACTGGTAGCATTTGCATTCCCCAGCACAGCTACTACCCACATGGGCCAGATGTTTTGAGCATCAGTTGCTTAAAGCCAAGTCAGAGTGAACTCAGTCCCATGACATTAACTGAGAGGGATCAAGTTGCAGTGTTTTCCTAAAGGAACAAAGCCCAGGATTAGGAAGAATCGTAATACTTCATAAAAACACATGCAAGGGCAAGGGAGGCATGAGTGGCCTGGGATTTGACAGAACCATAACCAAAAAGTGCTAACACAGGCTTATAACAAGCAGGCTGGCAATGCAGTGAGGATATAGTGAGTGTCTGGGGCTCGGGAAATTCAGCTGTAGCTCTGTCTGGTTATAGTACAGCAGGAATCCTTAAGTAACGGTGTGGTTGGTCCTCTGCAGTTGTAGTTTGATCCAAGGCAAGTGCTTAAGTCCCAGCCTGTAGCTGTTACATTGCGCCGTGAGGGATTGCCTCAGTAAATTGAGCTCTGAGGAGCAGAACTAAAGCTTCTCTGTTTTAAGGACTCACTCCATTCACTTTCTCAGGAGCTGGATTGGCCTCCATGTGATTTAGCCATTAAGCCAAATTGAATCTTCACTAGCTGTCAAAAGCACTAGATGTTAGTTAGACCAGGAGCAATCAGTTGCTGTAGAAGAACTCTGACCTCTTGCTGCTGGTCCAGAACGTAGTTGTAAGCAGGTTTTGCTTGCAGTATGCTCAGTTGCCTTAATCACCTACTCCTTGGCATGCGAATGCAGAGAGCTGGGAAGCTTTCTTCTGTGTCAGTGAGTGAGGCAGAAAAGAAACCTCAGTGTTCTGCAGCAGAAAAACCTGGCTAGAAGACATACTGCTGTCGCCTTCAGAGCTTTTTCCCATGTTCCTTGATCTGCCCCACCAGATATGGCTGGTGGTAATTTTGCAGCAGATGCCAAACACCTCTTGCTTGGCACGAGGGATCTGGCAGAGGCAGCGTCCTGCGGACGTGGAGGACGCAGGATGGTCGTGGCAGAGCAGATGTGAGACTGACTGTGAGAGGATGATGAGCAGGGGCAGGGGGGAAGCTGCTCCGGTTGCGTGGGGATGCCGGCACCTTGCTTTGCAAACTGTCAGCGCTCGTGAGTGCTGACGGGATCTCACGTAGCCTTGCAGTTCTGTGCCTGTCTCTGAAAATAATGGAAAGAACAAACCCAACCTGCATTTCAGTTTATTTTCCTAGGTTTTGAACTTTGTTCTTCCAGAGTGTTTTTCAATATTTCTCTCTCCTCCCAGCTAGTGTGGGGAGGAGGAGAGGAACCGCTGTTCTCCTTCACATCATGTACTTGCTCTGCTGAGGGTTTAATGCTCACTGGCCTGAATTTTCAAGACTGTTTGCCGATTTTGATGCCGGATTTTCAGGGGTATGATGCGTCATACAGACTCCTGAAAACGTAGCTGAAAATATCTTGGAAAGGACAGCGCCGAAAGCTTGCATTTGCGGTTTAAAACGTTAGGCCTCTCCGCGCGGCGGCAGCCCCGTTGGTGCAGGGACGTGTGTGGACACCAGATGGCGCCGGCTTGCAGTTCGGGCCCGCGGCTGGGCGCCCGGGTCGCACCTCGAGCTGAGGTGAGCTGCTCTGCTCCAGGCCAGGGCTGTCCGTCTCTCCCACCACCACCCCCCCTGCTGGCTCCTCCTCTGGAAAGTGATGCCTCCCTCTGGACACTGCTCCCGAACGAGCTCCTCTCGGTAGAGATGGAGGGAAAGGGTGTGGGTCCGGGGGTTTATTTCCGAAGGATGCAGGTGTATCCCTGCAGCGATGGCGTCGGTCCCTGGTGTGGGTGACAGGACATGGGATGGTTCCCAGGTGTTCCCTTTTCTCAGCTCTGAAGAGAAAAACATGTAAGACTGCCGTGGTCTGTGAGACTGGGGGAATTTCCAGAGTCCACGTAGAGAGGACTCTCTCATCTTTCCTGCTCATGACCCTGCTGTCAAGTCAGAAATCTGCCAGAGGAAAAGAAGGTGGGGTGGGGGAGCCATGTTTGGAGGCAGCATGACCAGAAATAGAAATATTTAGGGAACAGGAACGCAGCAGTCGCAACAGGAGGAAGAGGAGACTTTTGTCTTTCTGAAGGGTGAAACAACAGAAGTTGGGGGGGTAATCAAAGTGGTTATGAAAACGTGATGAATTCATTGTAATTAAGTCAGCTGCCAGTGCAGCAGGAATAAATGCAGCTTTGCCTGATGGCATTTCTTTCTCCACAGGCGGTGTACAAGCTGGCAGACGTGGCCTGCAAGTGCCACGGCGTGTCAGGCTCCTGCAGCCTCAAGACCTGCTGGCTGCAGCTGGCTGACTTCCGCAAGGTGGGCGACTTGCTGAAGGAGAAGTACGACAGCGCCGCTGCCATGAGGATCAGCCGCAAGGGCAAGCTGGAGCTGGTGAATAACCGCTTCAACATGCCGACGCAAGAGGACCTGGTCTATGTCGACCCCAGCCCGGACTATTGCCTGCGCAATGAGACCACTGGCTCTCTGGGCACCCAGGGCCGACTGTGTAACAAGACCTCGGAGGGCATGGATGGGTGTGAGTTGATGTGCTGCGGACGGGGTTATGACCAGTTCAAGAGCGTCCAGGTGGAGCGTTGCCACTGCAAGTTCCATTGGTGTTGTTACGTCAAGTGTAAAAAGTGCACAGAGATCGTCGACCAGTATGTCTGTAAATGAAAGGAGCCACCAAAGCAACAAATCTATATTATATAAATCTATATAAATATATTTTATATTTGTATAAATAAACAGATGATGATAATAATTAAAGAAGCTTATTTAAGAGACATTTTGGTTTTGAAATTTCCCCCATCAGGCCAGCTGGTTTGCTATTCCTTCAGTTCTGCTGGGGAGTTTGTCTTTGGGTGCATCTCCCCTTGGATGCTTCAGTCAGGGTGAAGAGGCAGAGGAGGTGCTGACAAAGTAAACTGCTCCCCTGCATACAAGCACATGTTATTTCATTACAGAAACAAAGCCAGCGAGGAGAAGAGTGAGTTCTTTCTGCTCTCTCATCGGTAATCTCAGCAATTCGCATCATTATTGCACATCTGAAATGACAGCCAGACATGGGTGAGGCCTAGTTACATGGGCTTCAAACCCTGCCACCCCACTGGGGAATTTGGAACCAATTCTCCGTCCCTTTAAAGGGCTTTGTCACATTAGAGGGAAAGTTCACCAAGGCTCTTCTACAAGAATATGGTTTAAAATTTGCAGTCCTGTAAACTGTTCCTGGACACTGCACAGACCACAGTGTGGTGGAGGAAGGTTAACAACCTGCTGTTGTGAGGAAGGAAGGTATGATCTGTGGCTGACCAGTGCATAGCCTGGGAGTACCCATGAAGCCAGTACCTAGCTCTTCTGTACTGCCTGGGCCAAGGGGAAATCTGTCCAGCTCAGACTACATGGCTACATGCACGAGGGAGATTATTTTTTTCCCCCTCTTAATACCATGCTGAAACTTAATTTGTCAATATAGAGGAGAAGCTGCTGGTGCCCGGGGATGTTTGCGAAGACAATATACTTCATACTTTGTCAGCAAAAAGAAGCATCGCATGCACACACATGCGTGTAGCTTCATAAGCACTCCTCACACTGCTGCGGGTTTTTCTCTTTGAAGTGAATGCAGGTGGTCACCTTGTTCAGCTCTTATAAATCCTCCTCACCACCATCCCAGATGTATAGTTTCTCTTTAACATTAAACACCCCTCAATGACGTTTCTTTCCCTCTGTTGCTTGTGTATATGTCTGTTTTTGTTTTATTTTTTTGGTGGGGTGTCTTTCATTTTGCTGCTCTGTATTTCAGAGTCCAGGGGCCATGCTCTTCCCCAGCACAGGCTAATCACCGATACATTTGCTCCCAGAATTTGGGTGTATGTTCACCAATGGGTTTTTCCTTGGTAATAAAAGAGTATAATAAAATCATACTAGGGCAGAAGGCATTACCAAAGTCTGCTAATCAGTCTTACCATGTTGGGATTTCAGTAGAATCCAATTCATTAAGCAGGGAACAAATGCTGTTTCTAGCACAAGACATTTCCTGTGCCTCTCAGCATCTGCAGAGTTCATTTGCAGTCAGAACAATCAAGAGAAGCCATTTCCCAAAATATAAGGGTTTGCTAATATACGTCCCCTTTGTTACTGAGATTCCAAGGGTGTCGGGTTTTTTTCTCCTGTAAATTTTAAAATGTGCATAATATGCCAGTGAGCAAAGAGCCAGTCATGAAGATTGTTATTTTTATATTAAACCTGTTTCTTATAAAGCATTGCAGTTTTACAGATTCCACCATTTCAACCACCAGAGAAGAATTTATATGTACCTTTCATACTTCAAATATTTGAGGACTCCAGAAAAGCACAAGGAAGAAAAATTATGTTTAATAATTAGGAGCTGTTGTTTTTTTTAACCAATGTGTCCAGTTTTTATTTTATTTTTTTTAATCCAACAGGCAATATATTTGCTGGCATCCCAGAATGCAGTTTCTTGGAATATAAACAGTGGCCTAGATTTATTTTATTATATAAAATCCAAAGCCAGTGGTATTGTAATTCAAAGTAACGGAAATAGTTTTCCATGCATGGAAAAAATGTGAGTGCAATGGCCTGATCCAGCTCCCATTAAACTTCAGTGGGAGCTGGACTGAGCCCAAGATTGGATCAAATGTGTAAGCTATTCACTCCTGGGATACTATATGTTTCTAGTCCAGTAATAAAACTTGCTCTACCTTGGATACATCTAAAAAAGACTTTGCCTCCCACCACCCTCACCTCATGTTCTTGTCCATCCTTATTGCGTCAGTACTTAAAAGTGTCAGCTATTTGTATATGACACCCTCAGGCATTGTTAATGTGCCTAATAATTCAAAATTATTTCATTTGGCCTTTCTGATAAAGACCACACATCTAAGGGATTCACAACTCTCTTTGCAGTTTGGCACCACCATTTATTTTGTGGGTGTAAACAACTTTGAGGGTAGAAATGTCATTGTTATGGCTACTATTCATCTGGGTGTCCCTAGGTATGTCCTTTTTTCCACTAAAAATACTGTCTGGATGGAAAAAAGATTATTTTTGGCCTTTTGTACCAGCACTCCGGACCTCTGGCAGCCTGCTTGGAGCCAGCATTTCCTACTGAATAGGGACTATATAGCGATAGGGGAGAAGTGACCACTGGATTTCTCCCCCCTCCACTTTTTTCTTTTTTTAACAAGACCTAGCTTTCAGTCTTCTCGACTTTCTGGGAGTTTTGTATCCAAAAATTTGATCCCACTAAACTCTAGCTTAAAACTTAATTTTTATGGTGCCCACACATAAAAGAACCTCCTTAGGGTGGTAGTAAGTATAAAATAAGAATACAGCCAGATTGGTTTGATGCAAAGCCAAAGAAAGTCGAACAGAAAGCTGTAGCAGAACTGCTTCTTTACCATGAGAGTTATAAAGTGGATTTTAGGTTGTGCCTTGTTAGATGCACAAAGTGGTAGAGGGATGTGGGGGTGGGAAGCTAAGCTTGATTTTGAGTTCTGCCGATTACCTGCTTTGTAATTTTCAACAAGTTACTTAATTTCTTTGCATTTTAGCCTCCAGCCTCCTTCTGTATAAAATGAGGAGCAGAATACCTCCTTTTTTCTGCAAAGCTTTTTCAGAAATACAGCTGAGAAGAACCATAATTGAAGGCCTACCTTCTACGCTCATTAACTCTGGCAGGCAGACAGCTGTATCCCCATTGTGCAGGGACACGCTCAATCCGGGACAAAAAGGCTCAGTGACACCTTGGGGGGTCAGATGCTCAGAGGTTGTTGCTGGGGGGCTCTGCAGGAGGCTTGGAAGGTCATTTGCAGTGAAGCCCTAGTCTGGTACAATGCTGGAGGAAAGACTGTTCTACAAAAGAGAGGTGAACTCTGGGCTTGTTTATTTATGGGTATTGAATATCTCGTAGCAAGACTAAGGCCTTGGGAGGTTAGCCTGGCTTCTGAATCAAATACCTACCTACTCAAATTCTGTTTGCAGTTTCATATGGATAAGATATTCACACAATACGCTATTATATAGTATGTGCTGGTAACTGGCTGCCACATTCCAACCCTGAAGTCACTGCACTTCAAGGCTGATAGAAATGACCACCCGTAAGTCATGTAAAACTAAAATATTTTGGAGTTAAAGGCACTATGCAAATATACGGTTATTGCAAGTCAGTCAACATCAGCTCCTAAACGGAGCAGAACAGGATGCAAATCTGTCATCATTTTCCAACCAGCTAGTAATACATAAGTTACAACGTGAATGAATGAGGCTTTAGTATTTTCTGCTGCAAGGTAAGCCAAGCAATAGCTGATCCTAGAACAAACAGAAACTTTCATTTGATATCAGTTATGGTAAAAAGATAGTGGCAGGGTTGTGAGAATATTTAAATGAACCTTTTAATACCACCAGACTCTAGGCCATTTGCATTGTCTGCAGGCTCCCATTCTTTGTCCCCAAAAGCTGTGCCTACCCAGAGCTCAATATAACAGAGACTGCTGCCTTTTGTGATTCAGGAAACAGCCAAGTGGAACCCAGATACACACTGTGAGTGTAACTTACACTTTCTATATGGACCCAAGTTTTGTAGCCCGGACAAAGCATGAATGAAGCAGATCTTGTTCAGTCATATAAAATCAAACATGCAAGGGTCTCTCTCTGCTCACTTGACCCCATCCAGGGAGAAGCCTAGTAGGTTTAAATTACGCTGTGGGAGCAGTCATCTGTGGCTACAGAAATATAGACAGTATTTTCATCAACTGACGCAGACATAGAACATCCCAAGGAGACCTTGGGAAATAACTTCCAGTGACTAAAGGGCAATTCTCAAGTGTCTGTCACAAGGTTTTCCAGAACCACCTGCTTATATGGTCATTCATTTAGCTTTTGTTTAACTACATTTCAGGTTAAGTAGTTTCTAGAGGATACTCCATGAAATCGAGTTCACTGAAGGGCAGGCTCTGAAGGAACTGTCATACAACAGATAGTGAGCAGATGTGAACATAATATTGGATCCCCTTCTCCTCAAATGTAGGCTCTGGCTATGTCTAACCCATGGGACCCAGAGATGCATCCCATCTCCTTGGTCCAGATATGTATCCTGGCCAAACCCTGCCTGCCTGCCTGCTAGGGCAGCGTGGGCACCAATACCCTGTGTGCAAAGGCTGATGGATGCAGAGACCATCAAGTGGGTAGCCTTTCCAGCATAGATAGCTGGTGGCTTTGGGACCGGGCCATGTCATGAGCATATTAGCTCTGAAGTCTAAATATAACCAGCCTCAAAGATAAGCAAAACAGATTTCCGTGGCCAACAGGACAGATAGCAGAAAGGACAAAAAGAATGATGATCAGCTGTTGTAAATCTCCAAACAACAGCAGTAAAAACTGTTAATACATATTATTAATTAACTGTTAATACATATTAATAATATAAAAACCCCAGTATAGTAGAATGATCACAGCATACTCATGCCTTCCATCTGAACGACAACTGCAATCTATTCTTTTTGCATTAGAATTCGAAAAGGCATGACCTACTCATAGCATTTCCTTGAAGAGAGACAAAGGGGGAACAAGCAGCAGGGTTGGAAGTTCTCCCTGAGAGCTGGGATAAAATGCAGCAGCCATAAAATGGAGTACTAAATACCGCCCTGTGACACTCAAGTTGGACACCTGCCCTAAATTTCAGTTAGCTCTCCATACCGCCTGCCTAATGCAAGCTGGGCCTGATGGCCCCATGGAGCAGCAGCAGCTGTTTGGAACTTGGTGGCTGCAGCAAGCACCAGCCTTCAGCAGTTTGATAGGGCATGGGGTGAGAGTCAGGCCCTTGGTGATTTGGGAGGTGAAGAAGACTGTGATAAGGAAGAAAATACAAAGAAAGTGAGCAGGCACTGCTTTACTGGGAGGCAGGGAGATTATAATACCACCCCCAGGCCCTTTCCCTTTTAACATTGCCCCATGGTGCTGTCAAATGGTGGCAGCCATCCTGGAGAATTCAGAAGGAAGCTGCTCAAGTGTGTTTGCCAATAGAGGTGAAGCAGTTTAAAGGCTTGTAGCAATAAGGCATATCCTGAAAAAAAAAAAAAAAGAAAAAAGAAAAAGGGTGCAGGCTCTTCCTTATCCTAGGGCAGTTATATTCTGAATCATAATTTGTCTTTTGGCTCTTCCTGGAGTGCCATATAGCTGTGTCAGTTCTTGGCATGACTGCAAGAGGATCATGATCACGTGGGACGGACAGGATGAGGCATTACCATGCAAGGACACATTACAATCCTGCTTTTCAGGGGGAAAAAAAAAAAAAAAAAGATGTGAGGAAGACCCAGTGTCATTTAATGACTGTCACAGTCATTGTGCTGGAGCTAATTGTAGCCCTGCCTTGTTCACAGCCCGAAGAACCTGCACAAGTGCTTGGCCACTACCTTTCTCGGGCTGAGAAAACATCTAGACCAGGTTTTTAGAGTGGCAGCCCTCTGCAATTCACTGTGATGATTTTGCCCAGTTTCAGTTTCATTTACCAGAGGCAAATTTGTTTTTGCTTGCTCAGGAACAACAGCGGAGTTAACTAATAACCTTCCAACATTCACAAAGTACAGGGCTATGTATGTGGGACAAAAACATTCAGAGATGGAATTAAGGCAGTGAACATTTTATATTAATGCTACCATTTCTAGAAATTCTTTATAAATTGTCAGGCATTACATTACTTAGTTTTAAAAAATGCGTCTTTCTGAATGAATACTTTGCCCCAAATGGCGAAGCACAAATTTAATTTTTGACTTCCAGGCTCCCAAACCTGAATAAACCACCCTAATTCCTTTTATTTAATATTTAATGAAACAGTCAGTATTCCTATCTCAATTTCTCTCTTAACTGGTTGCGTTATGGTAACAGGAAATGACAAACGAAAATGACATGCAGTTTTAATATAATTTTCGTCAATGGATCTCAAAATATTGTAAAATCATTAGCACCATTTTAGAGATGAAATACTGAAGACGGAGCAGGAAATACTTCATCTGCCAGGCACGGGGTGGAGCTGGAGCAAGCACTGCAGCTGTTACTCTCCCTGCTGCTGCCCCACGGCTGTCAAAATACATTTTGATTGATGAGAGAAACTGTAGATACATATAATAGTGCAACTGTGCTGTTTGTTAACTACCTTGCTCCCTTCACAATAATAAAGACTGTAATGAATGTGTGAGATGGGATATATTTTAACTGAGAGAACAGGGAATCAGTTCTATAAACAGTTTTAAGGAACGGGCAGTATGTGTAAGTTGATGGGTATTAAGAATCAAAACATTTCAAATATTAGTTGATAGGGAAAATTTTGCTTCCACTGAGTATCTTGCTCACAGTCAGTGGTTTGAGCTAAAATTTCTGGGTGTGGGTACAAGTGTATTGATCGGGTTGTGGCTCAGCAAAGCACTAAAGTGCAGAGCCCACAAATTACAGATGGGTTCCTCGCAGGTCGTGCTGTTGTTTTTGGCAATTGTTAAGATTGTACTCTGACTGTATAGTGTTCCCTTAGTGCAGGGGTCCTCAAACTACAGCCCGCGGGCTGGATACAGCCCCCCAGGGTCCTCAGTCCGGCCCCCGGTATTTACAGACCCCCCCGCCGGGGGTTGGAGGGGAAACCAAGCAGCCGCAGATGACTGCCTGCCACTGCATCCACGTGCCGGCCCCCTGGTTAAAAAGTTTGAGGACCCCTGCCTTAGTGTTTTGACTAGTCTCACCGTACAACATGCAGGCATAGGGTTTCCACCATTTTCTCCACGATGTGATTTCAGGAGCTGAAATCGCCACGTCACATAGCTTTCCCTGCTGCTCTGCCTACACTTCCCACTACTTCAACAGAGGAACTTCTTGTTCTTTGGTGTTCCTCCTCCATGCCTCTACACCAGACATGGATGTTTGGGCCCTATTACACAAACCAGACTTCCAAGACACCTCCAGCACCATCAGGCCTGGTAACACCATCTGCGGCCTCCCCACCCCACGCCACGCACACCAGCCCCGAGCGTCAATCCCTGGCCCCGTGGGGCCTCTCTCCCCTCAGCAGGGCCGGCGGCAGCTGCCATAGCCCCTGGGGGTGCTTCACACCTTCCCCGCAGGGAGGTGCACAGTGCCTCGCCCAGCCGGGGCAGCCCGGAGTTGTCACGACGGGTGGCCCCCTCGGGCCCGTTCTGTCGGTCGCCCGGGGCTTCCTGTGGCAGCGCTTTCTCTAGGAGAGCGCGGCTGCTGCTCTGGGCCCGGAGGCAGCGGCGTCGCAGGAGAACCCTCCGAGGTGCGGGACGGGGGTTCCGCCATTCGCCGACCCCTCCCTCCCCGGGAGACGGGACGGGTGCGTTCGCCCTGGCCCTGGCCCTGGCCCTGGCCCGGCCCTCCCTGCGGGTCCGCCGCCCCAGCCGCCGCCCCCAGGCTATGGCCGCTCCCAGCCGGTCAACGCCAGTCCCTGCCGCGAGCGCGGCGGGGGCCCGCACGCGCTTCCCCAGCCCGCGCGGCCGGGTGCGCGCCCCGTGCGCCTGCGCGGCCCCTCCGCACTACGCTGCCCGAGACGCAGCCGCGCTCGCTCCCCGCGCTTCCTTCTGCGCGCCGTGCGCAGGCGCGGTGGCGCGTCCCGCATTGGCGGCGGGGGCCTCGTGCGATGATGACGGTGTAGGGCAGGGAGGAGGCGACGGGGCCGGGGAGGCGGCGGCGGCAGCGGTTGCCGCAGGAGGGGGGCGGCGCGGGGCGGCGGGCAGCACCTCGCGGGCGCCGGCCGTTGCCAGGTGAGTGCCCGGGGGACCACGGGCCCCGCTCCTCACTGGAGGGGCTGTGCGGCCCGGCCGCCGCCCGCGGGGCCCGGGGGCGCTGGCCCGGGCCCGGGCGGCCGCCCGCTCGCCGGGACGGCGAAGGGGAGCGCCCGCTTCCCTCCCGCCGCTCCCCGGGGACGGTGGCGGCTCGGGGGTGGGGGCCGCGTCCGCCCCCGGCGCGGGCGGGTGGCCGGAGGGCTGGGGGGAGGCCGGCGGTGGCCGCTGCCCTCGGCCGGGGCCGGGTTTCGCCGGCGCGGCGCGGAGCGGGCCCTGCGGGCGGTTGGCTGGGGGCAGGGGTGAGCCGGGCCTGCGGTCAGGTCTTCGCTTAGGGGCACGAAGGAGCACTGGGAAGAGCTCCGCTGGAGGAGGCTTTAGGCGCTCTAAGTGGGTCAAGAGCGCTGTAAGTGGGTCTTGTTTGTAGCCTTCTGCACACTTGTTGCTTGTCAGGGCAGGGAAATGTGCTGTTGCTCCTAAAATCTTTTTACGGAGGCGGTAAAAATAATTCCTCCACTTGCACAATATGTGTGAACTTTGCTTTGCCTGCAGAGCTCTCTCTGTGTGTGTTTATGTGTATGTATGTATAAACGTTGGAGTTACTAACAGTAAATAATGTAAATATTCAACACTAGTGTGACCACAATTTGGATATTCCCGAGTGACAGTTAAATAAACTCTTTAAAAGTGGGGTTTTTTTTTATTGTTATTCCTGAGAGAATTAGATATTCATGTCTTGTTTGCTTAGGATGTGCAACAAAGACGTTGAAACATATGGTAATCGACTAGAAGACAAAGAAGATATGACAGCTGTTGTTCTCACTGAGCTTTTCAAGCAGTGTTGGTTTCTTTTTATGTCTGCCTTAGACTTAAAACTCCGTTGATTTAGTGGCTGTAGTAGATGTGTGTGTTGGCATTTAAGAAAACCATTAACATTCAGGTATAACTTTTTTGACATACAAGCTTTGTCACTTTGTGCATGTGAACTATTGTATCCGCCTGTCATGCAGCAGAAAAGCTTTTAGGTATTAGTCTTTATTTAAAGATACATTTTGTTCTTAGTATGGCATTGAGGTTCATGAAACAGTTGTGTATTGCAACTGTGTTGTGTGTTTTTGGAAGTGGACCAGGTTTTATAAAATTAGCCAAGTCCTCAGAGAAAACCCTTCTGGGCATAATCTGGTGTTGAGGTCTTAATGTGTAATTCAAACTCTTGTTTTCACTGCCTTGCTGTAGTCAGTGTCAGGGAGTATTAAATTCTTAGTTCTGTTCTGGCCGTGGTCTTCACAGATCTATTCTGGAAGTCATTGAAGAGCTGTGTACTGTGCAGTCCTCTCTCTCAGTACTGTTCTACAATTCTTCAGCTTTCAGAGGCCTTTTTGTAGTATTTCAGTAGTGAGGTGCTTGCTTTCTACAGAACCTTAATGAGACTACTTAAAGTTTGGTGGTAGCTGCTGTAACAGAGGAAAAGCATTTATGATCAACAGAAGTAGGTGTTATGTCATGGAGTTATGGGTGCAGCACAGTCATAAAACACAGTCTGTTTTCCTTATCTTTGGCAATGAACGAATATTGTTTATGTAAGAAAGGAAGAGATTGTGTTTTGAGTTTGTTTTTCCTTTTTCTGTGGGGGTACTAGCCAGTTTCAGCTGTCAACATTTTATCTTGTGGCTCTTATGTTATAACTTATTACATGTAAACTTTATCTGTACTGTGACACTTAATCCTATATGAAGACTGAGTGTGTGTTAGTAGGCAACTTGAAACAAATTCATTGTAGTGTTGGAAGTGTAAGATTTGTTGATAAAATATGGAAATAAGTCCCTTGTCTGAGCTGACGGCTAAATATGGTTAAATAAGCCTGCGGATAAGGTTGTTGGCAGCTTTGTGGCGGAAACCATGGAGAATAGTTGCTAATGTGGAAAACTGAATTGGAATTAGAGATGGAGCAGTTAAAAGCTGCACCCCGACTCAGGCCAGGCTTTCAAAATTATGCTTTCTGAGTATAAATCAGACAGACTCTTGTCCTTCACACTAGAGTTTTTTTGGTTTGGGGTTTGTTTTTTTTTTTGGGGGGGGCATAGTTAAGCAAAACCTTTCATGCTGAAAATTGCTTCAACTGATCCTTATCTATTATATGCATGTTCTCAAACATAAAATGAGATGAGTATAGGAGCTTAAACTGTATCAGGTCTTCAAGAGAGCTAGACACAAACGAAGGGCTCCCCCTTACACCCCCACCCTAGTCTTTGCACTGATGGAGTTGTATCAGTGCTGTTGAACTGGTGGCATTACTACTGGTTTGCTCAAGTGACTAGTGAGCAGTAGTTTTGGCAATGTGGGTGAGATTCAGACTTGAAGCTTGACTTTTAGATACAAGGTAAGAAGGCTTGAGTTTAGAAAGCTTGTACTTGTTCTAGGCAAAGAGTTTCTGTTGATTTGTCATGAAAGAAATAATTGGGAGAGCATGTAGTGCCAGTGATTTTAATGCTTGGATCTCTGCTGTTATGTCTTCAATTGCATGTTCAAGGAGCTGTGTCAAACATTCATGTACAAGAGATATTTAATATTAGACACCAAGAATTTTGCAAGTTTTACAGGTTTCTGGTTGTTGAACTGTATTGACAAAGACACTGTGCAAAGAAACAAGGCTTGCTTTCGGCAGTGGAGATGCTGTCTATGCATGAGGAAAATCTTGATAAGGAAGCTTCAGGAGATCGTTGGATTATTATGCAGTCAGCAATTCAAATGCTTAAATAGAAGTAGTTCTGAAATGGAAATAGCAGTTTTGAGTATTTATGATCTGAAAGTGTCTGTGTCTGAGTCATTCAGTGAATTTTCTGGCAGACGGTGTTGGTAGATTTGAAAAGATGTTACACAAGATAATGGTAGCAATTATGAAAAAGTCTTTGGACAGTGTTTAAGGGGAA
Organism: Falco punctatus; assembly: GCF_963210335.1. NCBI lineage: Eukaryota > Metazoa > Chordata > Aves > Falconiformes > Falconidae > Falco > Falco punctatus. Next base: position 24,245,514 of record NC_137585.1, on the reverse strand, counting down.
GAATGTTACTTTAAACTGTATTGATCTCTGATAAAACTGGTTTTAAATACAATGTCTTGTATAAAGGACAAGGCATTTCAGCTGGTTGTACTTGACATGGTGACTGGCAGCCTCTGCTTTTTAAAGCAACATGTTTTTCAAGACAAGTTCAATAAAGAAACTGGTTTTCAAAATTATGAATAAAGAGACAAACAAGGTACTATTTCAGCTTCTTCAGAAAACAGATTTGTGAAAACATTTTAACTTTCACTTGTTTATTTGAATATGCTACTACTACCAGAACATTTTACTTTTGAAGTAGGATGCTGCAGACCATTGTGTAGACTAATAAGTAAGAGGTGAATTGTTTCCACATAGTTCCTGTTGCTTTGAAAAGAACGATCTCCTGCCTTCTGTGTGGCAGACTGAGAGATTCAGACTTTTATCATCAGGTAACTGTAAAACTGAGCTGGAGTTCTGACTTTCCCAGTGATTACATACGTTTTCTGAAAAGTTTATCTCAATGGTTTTCACATAAAAATAAAATCTTAATCCTAGTCCAGTTTGAAGATGAACCTCCAGGTTTCCTTTCAGGACACTGGCACTCTTTTTGTGTATGGAAGACTGCTCACCACGTTGGGATGTGGCAGCTGCTGTGGTGGTAAGCAGATCGCTCTTAGGAATGGAGGTGCACAACTTATACTGCTGTTTCTTGATTTGAGGAGTAGCAAAGAACTTGAACCAAGGAGGTGTTGGCAAAATTAAGGTGCTCAGAATTGTGAAGAGGAAATATTGTATGTTTAATACAATTTGCCCTCTGATTTAACATGATTTTAATTTATAACTTATTTGGAATTTTCAGAACCTCATGGAAACATCTCTGTCCTTCGCTCTTTTTTAAGTGGCATCTGTTTGACTTACATGGCCAGGGTAGGGAGAAAATTACTGTCTAGGTTTTGCTTGATTACTTTTATTTGTAGCTTAATGGTCTCTTGAGCAGATAACATGTTGTAGGGGTGGTGGGTATAAAAAAAAAAAGTAGATGACAGTTGTATGTGTTGCATGTAGCCATCATTTCTCTCACATTCTAGAGTTGCAGGTCTCTGCTGCTCTGTTAGTGGAGGAGAGTCTCTTTTTCTGGCCATGCAGGATTCCTTGGCCTTCTGTGAACTGCCTGTGCATTAACGAATGTTTTGGGATTTCTCACAGCTGTCTTGTAGCTAAATTGCTTGCAGAAAGGTGTCTTCAAATGTATAGGTAGGTAGATATAAGGTTCACAGGACATGTAATTAACGGTGTAAAAAAATTTGCAGCATGATTCAGATAAATTTCAGTAGCTGTGAAAATGCAGTGGAGTCTGCTGGGATGTGCCAGCTGCTGTAGCTCTCTGTGAACAGGACTAATTAAGCCCTTGTGAGAACAGAAAATAGTCAGGCACTATTTACAGGAAGAGAGTGCTGGAACAGGCAGAGCTATAATCATTGGCTCTAAAGGTACCTTTAGACAGCAGTAAGCAAGAGAGTAGACAATTTACTTGCAGAATAGGTTGAAAGTCAAGCCTGAATACTTAAAATGGGTATTGCAATGTTCTGCCAGCAAATCTAAGTACATTACAAACTTCTGCAGAGACCTGCTGCAGGAAAGTCTACTTCTTCCCCACCCCCAATTCTTTTATTTCTGGCAGTATTTTATCTCAGGGTGGTTAGTATTCATATTTCTTCATCTAGTGCTGAAAACCAAACTTACACTAGATACAGACTTCATAATGTTACAACACTGTCTGCATTTGAATAGGTCATGTAAAAGTCCAGCTGCCTTTGCCAACATTAATTGTTTTTCTAAATATAGCTATGATCATCTGTGTGTATTCAAAGGTAAGATGTGGCTAGCCTGACTTTGTCATACCAAAGCCACTTTTCCTATCAGTTTATCTCATTTTCCTCCTGCTCTTCTTTACCAAATTAAATGCTCTTTTCCCCAACCTATTTGTTTCCATCTGCTTAGAGGATTGCAGAGACTGCTGTTCCTTGTTTGAAGCCAAGGTCAATTGTGCTGCTCTGTTTAGGTCAAGAAGATGACAGCTTATATGCTATAGATTTCATTAGGAGATCACTGCTGTGTTAAACAGTTCTACAGCTTTTACGTAAGAGTCGTTTTGTTGGTAGGATCCTTTAGTGGGCTTTTCTCTGTTTTACTGACAGCATTCTGGTTAGATTCCTGTTTTAGCTCCTTACTGATGAATGTTTATTGCTTGACTAGTATGATTTTCTCAAAATGTCATGTGTTTTAGTAAATTGGATGTGTATGGGTATTTGAATAAACAGGCTGTTCTTCTGGAGGGAACATGCCATGGACCTTCTATGAAATGTTTTCTTCGCATGATTCTGAAGACTTTATTAAAGGCACTTGTGGTCTTTTGATTTCTTGTGCAAACTACTTGGTGAGTGATACTAGGTTTTGGGACCTGTTACCGTGATAAGGACTTCAAGCCTGCCTATGTCTATATGTTTTTTCTGAGTTTTTGTAAAATGCAGAACTTCTGATGAAAAATGGGATAGTTGAATTCAGGTGGTAAAAGCTGCCTTCTGAGAGAAATACCACCTCTGGCTTCTTAGATTAAATCTGAATGGTAAAATCCCTTTAGCTAATCTTTAACTCATGCTTGAACTATAAATACTTAGATCTGTGTCTCCCAGTGTGCAGTAGGACTTGTTTTAAAAAGGTGTGCAATGCAAAGATAAGTATAACTGAAACCAGCTGTACTCTCAGTCCTGAGAGTATTGGCAAGCTTTTACCTGCAGCGAAAGGGGTTTTAGCATTTGGAAGTGGATGGCTAGTAGGACTTGAGATGGAAGAACCACTGAATGTGCGTTTCAGCTTCTCTCAGCTGATGGTTTAGGTATGCTTTTGTTATGGAGAATATTGCACTCACTGCATTTCCTAGTGGGCTGCTCGTGAGATTTAGTGGTTGTCATTCCCTGGTGTAAACTGAAGGATGTACTTTCTCTGTTTTTGTTCCCAATGCTTTAATGTATGTCTTTGTTTCCATGGCTGGTGGTATTTGTGGGCATGTTTTACATAGACAAATACTGATGCTGTGGAGATAAGTTAGTGGTGGTGGGTCAGGTGCCTTCTGACATGGCAATACAACCAATTTGCTTGTGAAGAAGAGTGTGCTTTGCAAACTGTGTTAGTTTAAGCAATTATTTGTGTGTCTGTGTATTCCCTAAAACAGCATATAGCACTGTAAGGCTGATAACAGCAATGTTCTGATGTTCTCAATGTTGTAGGCATTTTTTATTTTATTTTAATGGAACATGGCTGTAGAAATAAAAGGAAGAGCCTATTCATAATTCTTATTAAAGTAGCTATGTGACAAAGTGCTAGTTGTTGGCTTTCTGCCTGCTGTACCTTCAGTGGGGAACAAAATGGACTGTTTTCTGAAGTAGGTGTCCTGAGAGTTGAGAAAAGCATAATGGAGTCAACAAAAGCTTTACTTGGTGGTTTTCTGACCTTTATATAGTTCAAGCTAAGAGGAGGATGCTGAAAAAAGGCTTGTGTCCTGATGATCTTAATGTCCATGGTTAAGCGCAACTGTTCTGTGACTTCTTAATAATTGGCAACCATATGAATTCTGCAGCATTATGGACATAGTTCAATAATAAATGTATTATAAAAATACTTTCCTTTTTGCAAGCTTTACTAATGCAGTGAAGGAAGTTGCTAGGTAGCTTAGACTTGATTTGTAAGATACTTCTTAAAGAGCAATTTTCAAATATGTTTTTGGTATAGAAGAGGAATGCTACATTTCTCTGACTACCTGATAATTGTGAATTACTCATGTCACTTCTATGAAGGATATAAAGGAATTTTATTTTTTTTTGGTGGTGTGGGTTTTGTTCTTAAGTCCTCTTCCAGAAACACAGAATGTAATTTGCCAAAGCCTCCTTTTCTTACTATGATTTTTCATATGTATACTGGCATTCTTTTATCAACTAGAACTGTAGAGAAGGAAGGTCAGTAAAAAAACATCAAAACACTCTGAACTGCAGAAATCCAGTGTTTGATTCAGTAGGAGGTGACATTGCTAAAATAATTGACATGATGTATTTTGGTTTTAGCTACTGTATCTGTAAAACTCCTCTAATTTGGCCATGACCCTGTACTCTGGAGTTTAGAGGTAGGATATTTCCTGTCTTCTGCTGTGAAGGTAAACTCAGGATTTCAAGTTAAGCTGGATAGAGAGCAAGAGAGGCTGACCAAGTTTCATAGCACTTGCATAAATGTTTCTGTCCAAAACATCTAACTAGCGCGTGATGCTGTTGAAAATGCCAGTTATGTCAACTGTTTTGGAAGGACTCCAGTATACGGGTCAGTGTAGTGAAATGGAGATGATAACACAAGGCTATCAGAGACGATGCTGAAAAATCTCAAATACTTGGATAAGGTCAAGGTTGATATAACAAGTGCAGCTCTGCATGACTGGATAACCTAGGTCCACTTCAGGTTTTGAGCAGTGGAGTCTTAAAATGCTGTGGGAAAAGCAGTACAAGATGTTCTCAGAAGGACATTGGTTTTTCATTCTTCCATGTAAGCCCTTTCCATCTGACTTTTTCTGTATCAGTTAACCAGTTCAAATACCCCCTTGTTACACATCACAGTAAAGTCATTGTGAAAAACAAAGCATGATCACAGAACCCATGACTGTTTTCCTCTGAAAACTCATGTCTTGGCTCTGTTTCAATAGTTCATTATTATGGAAGTGCCTGAGGGCTAGTCCGCCTGCAAGACTCACGTGAATATTTTGTACATTCTAAGGTCATCCTTGAAAAGGTACAGTTCCACATTCCTGTTCTTTTAGCAGTAAGTATGATGAGTCCAGTAGTTCTTGTAGTACCACCTGAAATCTTACCACTCTTTGAGAGGCCTTATCCTATGTAGAGATTAAAATTCCCTGAAAACTCGATGCTTCTTTCTTGGAAATCCTGTTCTGAAGTAACAGAGTATTTGAACACTTTATAATTCCAAGCCAAAGGAACTCCTGAACTGGGTTTTAATATAAGTCTTTGTAATAAATGAACAGTTTATGAGCATATTATTTGTTACAACATTCAAAGTCACGGGTAACAGTGGTGGTATTTAGGGTTGACCAATGCATAGTCGCATAATTCCTGTCATAGAATGACGTTTAACCATGCTAATGATGAAGTAATTGAGAATTACTGGCACTTAAAATTAATTACTAGGCAGACATAAAAAGGAAAGCTGTAGAATGTATGCATTACTGCTGCTTGCATTGGAGACTGCTTCTTCAGGGGATGTGACAGGTAATAGACCTGTATCAGCATATTGTGCTGATGGCAACCCAGTTGCTATGCAAACATGTAGGATGTGTATGCTAAAACTGCTTCTCCTCAGTGATTGTCCAGCTGTCTTTATTAATCTTTGAACTTCGGATTTGATTGTGCTGAAAATCTTGAATCATCTGGTAAGTTGTCTAGAGAATTGGTTATACTAGGAGGCAAGTGGTCTGTCATTGAAAACCAGTTCTATTTTCTGTTGGAAATACCGAGTAAGGAAGCCATACAACTGTAAAACTTTAAACTGTTGGGTGTAAGACTTTGTATAGAAATATTACCAGCACTTACTGTACATGATGTAATACGTGTAACGTTTAAGCCAGCTTTTCTGTTTTGTGTCCTATTTGCAGGATGGATGAAGTAGGTTGTGTAACTTACAAACCTTCCCTCCTCTGCTTGAGTGCAATGAATGTCAGTTTGAAGTTGGCATGTGAGTGCTGTATGCTTTACAACTCCAGTGACACAAGATCCTAAGATAAACTCAGCCTTCGTTTAGGGAAATTTTTAGGCTCTAACAACATGCCATCAAGTGAAGCAGAGAAAATGGAAATGGATTACAGGAAAAGTCCTCTGCATTCCTTGCTGTTTTCATGCTGTAATATTTATGTCATAGAGGGTCTCTCCCAAGCTCTGATTTCAAACTTCCATGTAGATCAAAAGCAACATTATATATGGCTTGACAGAAGTTATTTCTGACTAACATTAGGTGACCTGAGGCAGATTAACTTGCGGATTAATGTATTTGACAGTAATAAATCAGTTTTAACAAGTAGCAAAGCAGAGATTTGTTTGGCAGAGTTTGAATAAAATACGGAATCTGGAGTTACGTTGAGCATTTTATGGAGAATGATGTAGCTGAGATAGTTAAAAAAAAATCCTGCTTTTCTTGGTTTTGTGCTGATTCCTCTTTATAAAATTCATATGTGCTTTATTTAAGTCAAAGTTGTTATCTTGGTGAGTGAGCCTACAGAAATCAAAGGTTTCTAATTTAAATGGAATGCATGCATTTGTCATCCACTGTAAATGTTTACAAGCTGCTGTATAATATATATACTCCTAAGGACTTTTTTCCCCCTGTCTGTGTACATTTATTATCTAGTTTTAGGACAACTTAGAGAAACAGCCTTCATGTTGATTTCACATCCTTCTTGTAGGAATCTTGGACATTTAACTTTACCAAGCTTGAATTCAAACGTCAAGAACCAGAGGCAAGTTTAAGGTGAGAGAAATTAATCTATGTTTCCTCATAGGTAGCACAGCTGTTTGTCAGAGAGTAGTATCAAGTTAGAGATTAGGAATACTGGGTGTTTTTGAGAAGTGTATTTTAGTGGTTGACTGTTGTATGTTTCGTTATTCATGAAAGAAGGTAAAAATCATTGTGTTTAATAATCTGTATGCAAGAACAAATACTGGGGCACACCGAGTGTTTTGATTTCCTTGAGCCTCTGGAAAAAGGCAAGTCATTCTTTTGAAACTTGGAATTCCAGAATAGTTGTAATATAAACAAGGCTGGGTCAAACAAGAAATCCTTCTGGCTCAGGATTCTACCTTCATTGTGGAGCTGCTGCTTAAGCTTCTGCCCCATGAGACTCAGACCACCCTCTTGTGTGTAACCCAAGCAGACCATGCGGTACCCACCAGGTCTGCCTACAAGCCATGCTGCAGAAACATCTTTACATTCTCATGCTTTGCTTGCTCAGTTTTCTTGCCCTTGTGCCCCACCCACGCGCAAAGTGACAAGACTCCTGCCTGATGAGAAACCAGGAAGCTTTGGACTGGCTTGTGCTCAGCAAAGTGTGTATTTCACTGGGGATAAGTTGATGGGTAGTGCGAGAGTTGTGCTTATGATTCCCTTGATGTATCTCTCTGCTGCAGAGTGAAATCCTGATAAGCATATGCTAAATGTGCCAGGTTGCAGCACCTCCTACTGAGGCTCTTACTGTGGTTTGTCCCTAACCTTTCTATTTATACCCTTTGAGTCTGAAGCCTGGCCAAGTTGCGGGACCACCTACTGGTCCCAGCCAAGCTAGCTATTCAGGGGAGAAGGAGGAAACTTGGCAAATGAGGTTCTGGCAGCTACAGGGTTTTTCTATTCCCTTGTCCTCTTTTGTAAGTTGCTGGCTAAAGCGTGTCTCCGATCCCTTTAGGGATTTATTGGCATTGCTAGGGTGCTTTGCCCGGTGTCTCTGAGAAACGTTCTATTTCAACCCTCATCCTTTTTTCCATGGGGTTTTTCGTTTTCTGTCTCATAATCATTTGACTTTTTCCCTGTTTTGTCTTGGTTTTATTCATTAGGCCCCTTGCTGTCCTTCCTTGGAGAGGACCATAAAGTTTTAGTAAGGATGCCCATCCCCTAAGGGAGAAAATAGCTTCTAAGCATGAATATGCAAGCAATATAGGGTAGACATGCACTGGTATTTAGGGCCTTCTAGAGCTAGCGGTGGTTTCATGTGGTTGATACCCTTTGATGGATTCATCCTGTGTGTTTGTCCAGTTTCCCTGTGAATCCTCATCTTGTAGCAAGGAGTTCCAAGGTTTACCTGCTTGATGTGTCAAGAATAACTTATTTTTGTGTTTGAGGTTGCCATCTGCTAACTCTGTGACCCTACCTTGACTGACAGGCAGTGCTTGGTATTTTAACTTTTTCTTGTTTTGGGTGGTGGTGCTGTTGTAGGCATGGAGATTGGGAAACGTTGTGCTGTGTTGAAATCTTACTGCAACATTGAGTTGTCAGCTGCAAATCCTTTCTCAAATCATTTGGTAAATGTGTAAAATGTGATCTAAAACTTCTGAATTATTACTGATTGAGTAGCACATGATAAAAATAGATACCAGGTTTCGTATTTCATAAATGCAAGGCTTGGGACACTTCGTACTCTTGTTTTCTGAGCTACAGTTGCTTGCTGGTCTACATAGGTCAGGACTTGCCTGGTTGTCTGGCAGATCAGTTGTCCTCCAAGACTGTACTTATGCTCTCTTCTAGTGTACTAAATTCTCAGTGCTGATTATTGACTTTTCTTAGGTCTTAGAAATCTGTTGGTGTCTGCTTTTTTTTTCCCCCCGAAAGCTTGCATGCCATTACTGTGCTGTCAATAATGGAAAAACCTTTCATGCTTTTCATAATAATATACCTGGGGATTTTAGAAATGGATAAGGCAGTGTTTATGCCTGTTTATATCTGACCTTCTGTATAGAGTTCTTGGCTAGGTTTCCCAGTACATACATCTTTTGGCATATAGATAAGTGGTTGGCTTCTACATATAGCACTTGGTCTCTACTGAGAAGCTTGGCAGGCGTTTTCTCGGTATTGATGATAGCTGGCTGTCTGTGTACATCAGATGAATGTGAAGAGCTGTGTTGCCTCTCAGTCACAGCCACAGGCTTGATAGTCTTTGCATCAAAATTACACTAGATTATTCTCTTTCTGTAAGAAAAATAAACTTATACTAGAATGCGATCCCTATTTGCTAACTCCATTGACAGTAGGAGTTTTGTTAGCATAAGGTATTCTTTCCACCTTTCCAGAGTATTTATCTGAATAGTTTTACATGTATTAACACCCCTTACAGATGCAGTTGGGCTAGAGTAAGAGTATCTTCAGTGGGTATTTGAAAACTAGGACAAATAACTATTCAGTAGTTTGCTGACCCAATTCTTGCTCTCTACTTGTGTTCCTTCTGTCTGGGCCCTTGTCCAGGAAATCAACCCAAATTCCTACCCTTCCTACTCTTAAAAGTGTGGATGTTTATCAACTTGGCCATGTTTCCTTCCTTTTCTTAGGGTTTCTTAAAGAAATTGAGTGTCTTCTGTGATGTCTATAACTTCTTTTTCAAACAAAGTGCAGACAGTGACTGCTTAGGTCAGTTTTTTGTGTTTAGGCACATATGAAAGGCCCTTTGGTACAAAACAATGTTGACCGGGTCACCCTGGCACAGAGTTCCCTCTGGGGAAAGAACGTGTTACAAGTTCAGATGGCCCATTTGGTTGCTTTTCCTGGGGCTGTTTCAAACTTTGTTATTATATTGGAATTTTCCTGTGACATTTTAAAGACTAACAATGCTCTTCAGAGTTGCAAAATGGGAGGAGGAGTGGAGGACTCTGTCCACATTGTTCCATTTTTGTTTATGGGTGAAGGGGAAGTACCCCTTGTGTGTGTGTGTGTATACAAAAATAATGTGTGAAAGTGAAGCCGAGAATTTATTTATTAGTATAATAGAAATCTTAACAGTTTGACTCAAGAATCATTAGTCTAGGCAGTTCTTAAAGAAAAAATTAAGAAGTTGCAGTTAGAGTACTTACCTGCATTTGACAACAAAATTTTCTTGTATGTAAAATTACCACATACACTTTTTGGCTTCTGTCCCTTCCTCTGGAGTTTGTTTCACTCTTCCATTGCTGCTCTGAGTCTTTTAAGTTAGCAGCTTTGGACAGCTAGAGAGGATAACGTGAGGTTGTCAGCCTTGGGAGTAGTTTGTTGGGAACAGTATGATGTTATTGTTGCCTGTTTCTCCTTCCTCCCTCTAGGATGCACTTGGAGTTTTTCTTGTGTGCTTGCTAACATGCTTTTACACCTCTTTTCTTTCTTCATTGGTCTCTGCAGCTCCAGGTTATGTCTGAATTTACTAGATACGGCGCCTCTTACGTATGTTGGTTTCTATGTTTCTTGTTACCCCTAAAGCCAGGCTTGTTCAGCTCCAGGTCTGCATTTTTTTAACTGACCATTAGTGAGTTGTCTATAGCCACGGGATCTCTGGTGGCAAGTGTGTGCCCCACGTCTTATCCCACAGCTGCACTCCTCTGCACCACACCCCGTCTCTGCATTTTTCAGGGCCCCTGTTGCCATACTAGACCAGTTACTTCTCCACGTCATTGCAAAGGCCTCTTTCTGTGGAGGGTAACTAGAGCTTGTGGCTCTATGCAGAGCTTATGGCTTGTGCTGGCACTGGTAGTGCTGTATTTACAGGGCTGCATGGTTATGATTTCCCCCTCTTGTTTGATGTCTGCAAATCCCTGCTGACCACCCGTGAGTCGAAGAAGGGTGTGCAAACCCTCTTATGGCTGCAGGCACCCGAGCAGGACCGAGTGAAGGATCCTGGAGGCATCTTCTCTTTTCCACTTCTCTTGCCCTGTGGTGACCTGTGTAGGTCTGAGGGTAGACAGTGGTGCTTTATTGTGATATATAGCCATTGTTAATTAGTGTAAATGCTACACATAGTAGTCTTGTGTCTTCCTTTATGAATTACAGTAAATGCTGTCTTCTGTGGTAAAGGTAACCTGGATGTCTAACTGCAACTTTTCCTGTTTTATGCGAAATCATGGGTTTGTTCCTGTTTTGTAATAACGTATTTATAGGTATAAATATTGTGTCTATTTCCTTTGAGAATTTTTTTTGCTTAATCTCCTGTTGCTATCTTCTGTTGTGAGTTATCTACTGTAAATAGTTTGACGTAACAATCTTCATTTTTCCTTTAATGGTGCTGATTGTCATTCATCCAATATTACAGCCAATCCTCGTTTTACCAAACAAGCAGTGTAGCTCTGTTATCAAGCTGTGAATTGCACTTGCATAGTTAAAGTAGGGACAGTATATATTTTCACTGGAAGTGTATAGGAGTGAAGTGTTCCTCATTGCCACAGCTCACTTACATCCTCCTCCCGAGACAATTCCAATGTGTATTTTAGGGGGCTTTTTTGGTTGTTTGGTTTTTGTTTTTTTTTAGTTGGAAAAGACATGGATTGCACCTTCCCCCCCCCATCTATGGCTATCTGAATGCATCAGTAAGTGATATTAAGTCACATAAAACATCTAATGTTTTTATTCCCAAAATGTTTCATGGTTACTTGAAAATTAACTTGGAGCATATTTATGACCTTAAACTGTTTCAGACTTTACGTTTTTCACTAGCATAGCTATGCTGATTAGACTACAGGCTGCAGCTATACTAGCAAAAAACTCCACAGGGAACACAGTTATACTAGCAAAAGGTGTTATGCCAAGATTGTTAAACAAACCACAGCAAGATGACTTTGTGTGAGTAACTTGGTCTAGGTCCTGTAGATGTGCTTTGAGTTGAAGCTACATCCCTACTTAAAGGGTTTTCATGTATATTGATAATAATTTTGGTTCTTAGAAATTCAGCAATAATCTCGCGGGGTATTGTAAGTAGACTGTGGGTGTTTTGCCATCTCCCCTTAGTTATAGGACTATCAAAAGTAAAAGATTAACTTAACATTTTGACTCTTGAATTAAATCAGTGATGTATTGTGGTATCAGTGTCCTTGGTCTTGTTCCAGAATTTGAGATGATTTCAAAACAATGTTACTAGGAAAGAAATACAGATCTGAAAGAGTAGTACTAAATGTTCAGAGGCCAAAAGTTCATTTGAGCCGATTTCTTAACTGTCAACAATTATTATCTTTTAAAAAACAAATTATTCTCTGGCTATTGTATTAAGGAACTTAAGATATGTAATTAATAAGTAGCTTTACTTGGTCTTATCTGGAACTTCAGCCCTGTAACTAAATCTGCTTCTGACTGACGGATTAGGCGTAGTCTAGTTACAGTAGATCTGCCTCTTTTGCTTAAGTTTCTGTGTTAAGAATTTGAAAAAGATACTGCACCTTTTTTTGATCTTAGACTGATAATGCTGTGGGTGTGGATGTTGGTTGTTCTTATAATGTAACATTTTTGCTACAGAAAAGTAGCAAATTGTTAGTTGTCTGACTTGTGGCAAAACAACATATGCTGTTTTCAACTGAAGAAATGCCATTGTTGAGCGTAAGTAAAGGAGAAGGTTTTCTTTGATCATAGTTTTTACAAATATGGCAGTGCAAACATGTTTTGTAGGCCAAATCTCTCAGCCAGAAAATAAAATGTGGATGAACAAGCTCACAACCTCATGAATAAAGCTTACCAACATTATCAGCAAAACTAGAGAACAGGTGCTTTCGAAAACTGGGAAGAGTGTGATGATCAGCTTTTTGCAGCCAAGCTTCTGAGATCATGGCTGCTGTACTAAAATCAGTTATCTTTGTGTGGTGTTTGATATGCCAGGTGTGGTCTGTATCTGGTCAACAGGTCATAATAAAGGCTGTGGTATGTACATATATGACAATTAAAGGCTTGGACCAACTGTCAGTCTGTAACAGGTTAGGAAAATACTGCCTGTAAATTACATAATTAAAACCTTGGGGGTGCGGTCCTGGCCTTTCTGTCACGTTGTCCATGCTGCTTCTCTGATAATGTATTGAGCCAATTCAGTTTGTTAGTCTTGATAGTAAGCGGTTATCTCGTTCTCCTCCCTGGGTTAATGTTTTTCTAGACTGCCACCTGGAATGGGTTGTGACAAACATCAGTGCCTCTTGGGGGGGGGGGGGGGCGCAGCCATGAGAAATGAGAAGTGGGGCTGTTTGATGCCCACCCAGGGAAGAGTGGGGGCTGCCACCTCTTGGCACCAATGAGCCCTTAAGTCTGCACAGTGATGGCATCTACATAAAGAGATGTCCAAGCAAACTGGTAAAAAGTACTGAAGGCATCTGTCTTAAATGCTTTCCTGCCTGAAGTTTGCAGCCTAAAACATGTGTATTCCTCTTTGGTTTTAAAAGCAAAGTGATAGTGTTTGGTTTTGTACAGTTGCTCTAGATCTTAGAGCATTTTCTTGACTCTTAAAAGATCTCGGTTTGGTTTCTAGGGAGATTAAAATTTATGCTTCCTAGGAGGGGAGTGTTGTATCTGCCAGGGCAGAGGAATGTTTGCACTCTGGATTGCGGCAGTTAATCTTGGTGCCATTTACATTCTTATGCATAGATACTTTGTGTTAGAGAGGTTAAATTAATGTAACTTCAGTGTAGTTGCCTACCTCTGGATTTTAGTGCCTGCTCCAAAGACTTTGGTTTCTTCATCTTCACCAAACAGTTCTGTGAATCAGATGTTGTTGAGTCAGTAGTTAAAAAGATGTTGTCTAAATTTTCATTTAAAAGGGAAGTAATGTCTGATTTCAGTCTTTCACTTTTAGACAGTCTGTGATCCAGAGTGTTAATAACAAACTGCATCTTTTTGTTGCTGCAAATGTAAAGTAAGTTGGTGTGAGTTACATGCCATAGAAATAACATCATAAAAGGGGGCAAAGATGGAATGTTTCTCACTTGGAGAAACTGAGCCATTTAATGAAAAATGAACCAAAAGCAAGTTTTCCAGGTCTGGGCTGTGGATTTTCATGGAATGTGATGCAAAAAGAACTTAAACTTCTGTTCCTTGTCTTGTACTGCTTTTGTGAAAATTCTCTTGGTTTAGTTTTACTCTTTTTTATTTATTTATTTATTTTTTTAATTTTAAATTTAATTTAATTTTAAAAACCAAATTTACAGCAGTCATCCAGTCTGTAACAACCGGACTGACATTGTGTGCTGGGGGTGGGCCAACCTCTGACATAACACTTTAACCCAGTTAAAAAGCTGGGGTCCAATTTGCAGTACAAATTGGACGAATGTTGTAACAATGTAATGAGATCCTCTGAAATGGAAGCATTTTGTTAATGTAGGCAGGCTGCTGGCTTGTTCCCTTTCTTTGGATCCAAATGCATCAGAATGGGCTTGATTGTTTGCCTCTGCAGCCTGCTGTGAAATAGCTTAGGCTGAAGTGTCCAGTGACAGTTTACAAGTTACAAAGGCAGCTTTTTGGCCACTGACCCTCCGCGGGAGTCTAATCTTTGTTTTGTAGATGTCTCTTTATCTAGGGAAATTACATCTAAGAGAAGAGGTGCTGGATTGCTTCCTTATTGTTCCTCATTGTAAAAAATTACTTCCAAAGAATTTTTACAGCCTGTTTTGTACTTTAGGGTACATCGAGAAAACAAGGCTTTCTGTGATCCCCGCCCTTCTCACGTTCATACATACATATGCTTGTTTGCTTTGTTTTGGGCTGTGGTTCAGGAGATTATCTGGAATGTTGCTATGGATGTTGAACACCTTAACTGAAAAAGACAACTGAATCATTGAAAGACTCTTGGAAAAAATAAAATAGTTTTAAAACCCCCTTATTTCAAGTAATGCTCTTGAATCTTTCAGTATTACTGTTTTGTTAACTCTTTAGCTGTAGCCTTCTAACTTAGGGGCAATTCACAAATTACTTAAAATGTATGGATTTCTTGTATCTTCTGCTTTGCTCTATGCATAATGAAAAAAAAAGCCAACCAGTGGATACCCCATGTAGTTAATAAGTGACCCAGCATGGGTTAGCTGGGCCACATGTATGGGTGACTCTCAACAGCAGTCTTAAAGCATGTGTCTGAGCTTGTGCTTGCTGTCTGAGGACAACTTCTTTCCCTTACCCAGCTGTATATGCCCGCCTTGTATTGGCACTGGTGCTTGCCCAGTTTCCCTGGTAGACAGACCAGGGTGCCATATAGGCAGAAAATCAAAGACCACCACCTCCCCTCAAAAAACCCCAAAGGCACAAAACCCAGCAGCTTGTTGTTGATAAGCTCAGTTGCCCATCAGTAGTGGTGCTAGAGAGTAAGGGAACCAGATGGGTGACAGAATGATGCTAGTGTCACCTGAGACTAATTTAAGCTTTTGTGTGTTGTTGCTGAATACTGTTGCTGTCACTGTTCCATTTGGGAGGGACTACTTGTGACGGAACCTTCCTACCAGAAGATACTAGTAGAAATACAGTGTGCTAAGAAAGTTACATTTTGTTTGGTATACCTTATTTCAGTCAAGGTAGTGAAGTTTTAATGAAATCAGCTATTTTGCAGGCAAAAAGTCCCCTCCATAGCTCTAGGTAAGCTCTGTTCTTAGCACAAACAATCTGCCTATGGGATGTGCTGGAAGTGCTTTGCCATTTGTACCTGTGCTAACAGTTCTAGAAATGGAGTTGTGCCCATTTTGTTACTAAGGCCTAGTCTAAACAACTTTGGATTTGGTAAAGTTACTCAGCTCTTGGGTGGATTACTGTTTGGTTAGCTTTGCTCTTCTACTGGCATGGATGTAGCTAGCCAAATAGTGACGCTGTTGTAGCTGTGATGGTGCACGGACACAGGTAAGGCAAAGTTTGTAGACTGAGGTGATATCTCTTACAAGACTTTTCAGGCACTCTGGCCTTTCGTTCAACATTAATGAATGTTCTGAGAAATGATGTAGCCTGAGACTTTCATGATGACTTTTGTCCTTTTGATAACTAAGCACGATTAGGGAGAATAAGCTAATCTTACAAAGATTGATCCAGTGTGTATACATTGCTTATGCTAGTTTAAGAGGATGCTTTGAAGAGGACTAGCAAGGAAAGAGCATACACTGGATGCCATTGCCTTCCTGAACAGGAGTTTTTATCAGGCTTTTGGATGAATGAGAGGGGAATACAATTTTCATTCTTCCAAATGCTGGCTACAGACAGAATGAAATACCTTTGCAAGGGATCATTCTTTTGCTGCTTATAGGAGGAATGTATTGAGAAGAGTTGAATGCTGCAGAGGTTGCTTTGCTTAGGGGTAGTGGGAAGTAGTCTGACCATCTGGGACAGCGTTGTATCCTAAAAAGGGAGTACCAGATCTCTTGAATTTAAACTGCAAGCATGACCCTTAGTGGGCTTTCTTTGTTTTGCTACCATGTGGCATTGTTTAGTTGGGTAGAAAACCAGTGCTCATGCCAGGTGAATTCTGTGAGGTTAGAAGGGCTGTATCACTTTTCTTGGGGAATATCCAGGAAGATTGTACAAAGAATAGTAACATCATCTTGTGGTGCTTAACTTTTGTGGAACTACTGTTTCCTGTCATATTGAGGAGTGAAGCAGTGTCTTAAATATGCTGTAACTGTGGATGTTGACTCCTCTGACATTGCACAATTGTGAACTTCTGAAATATTATTGCCTTGTGATTCTCTTTTCAGAGAGATGATGAGTGTTTGTCTATGGCCTGAAACTGGCACTGCCTCTCCTCACTGTGGTGGTGACTTCTGAACTGGGGTGAAGCAAGCAGCTGGGAGTGATGACCACTTAGGCTATTGTAGGTTATGTGGTGGCAGTGGCATATTAAGTTGACGAAAGGAGTGGTATGTTTTGTGTTTATATGCTATGTTTAGAACTATGGTAGTAATAAACTGGTATGTCCTTTCTAAAAGCTGACTTAGCCTTTAGAAATTTTCTGTATTAAAAAGAAAAAAATAACCCAACAAACCAAACTCTGTAGCTGCTTCTCTCAGCTGATTTTTCGACCTGGCAGAAACTCGCTGATTGATCTAGATGCTGATATTATGTTTATTATATATTCAACCATTAAGTAGATTTTAAGTTGTACATGGCAACTTCCTCTTTAAACGGAAGCTAATTTTAATGAAAGTTTTTAGTTTGTTGCATGCCACAGAAGAAGTTAAAGGAATTATATATAAGATTTATAATTGTAGTGGTACAAAACAATCTTTTCCAAGACCTCAAGTGTTCCATAGCTTTCCATTCTCTGGTTTTTGTTTTCATGAGCTGCCTAGGTTGGAGACAGAATGGGGCAGTAAGTCTCTTCAGTGTTTCAACCATTGTCTTCTGGCTAGATGCTACTGACCACACTTAGGCTTCCTATTTTCTTAGGAAAAGGTAGTCATAGTCATTCAGACCCTTCACTGAACTGTGGAGTCATAGAAATGTTATAATAGAAATTAAAGACCATCTCTGCCTTTCCTATTCCTAATATCAGACTGCTTTCTTTCACTTGTGAGCAAACAGTTCTGGATACTAGCACTTTTCTGTTGGCAACTCTGTGCTGTATTCAGGCATGTGTTTTTGGCTTTTGTAGTACATTTTAAAAAAGGACTAAAACCCAGTAGTGATGCTTTTGGACTCTTTTGACTTGCTTACCTTTGCATGCTCAGTAAGGGCAAGTTTATTCAGTACTAAAAGGATCCTGCATGAAAGTCAATATGGAAACATCTTATTTCATTGAGCAATTCCACTGTTACATTTCTCAAGAAACAACAATTTCTATTTATGCAGACCTCTAAAGTTGAACTCTACTGCTGAATGCAAATCTCACTCACCAGAGGCGAAATGCATCTTTTATTTTAAACCTTAGCGATTGCTTGGCAGTGAGTGCTAGCGAAGTAAATATTCAAGGCCTGATTTAAGAAGTCTCTTGGCATTCTTGTATCTTTGTATATTAGAAGAACCTTTCGCAAGCATTTTGGTCAAATGTGGTTAAGCCTGTTGTGTTGGTTGTTACTGTGTCTCTTTGAGCATTGCTCCCACAATGTCATAGGGGTGATGTAAGGACGTGCTCTTAGGCAGTATAGCAGGTAATGCAGCACACAATGGCAATTCTATTGCTTAAAGCTGGTAGAAAGAAAAACTAGTAAAACTTGCTGGTTAAATGTCCAATGCAGATTGAACAATCTGTGAAACTTAACTATGGCTGTTTCAGCTAACAACCTGTTTGAAATGTTGTGTGGAATATCAGGGTGTGTGTGTGTTTGTAACTTGTTTACAAACAGTGCTCTGCTTGCTTGCATTTTTTTGGGTTTAGCTACATCTTCAAATTGGTACAGTGTACTATACTGAAATCGGTCTCTTGTAAGTTGCCTTTTAAATTAAGACACCCAATAAGTTTCATTTCAAAAAAACTTAGTTGAGTTTTGCCAAATGGCAATGTGATGGTGTCTTGTTTCTCGCATAAAAGTAGAATTGTGAGTTGGCTGCTTGAAACACGACAAAAACAGTCAAGATTTTGGTTGTTCTGTGGCTTTCTAAATATTTGTTCTTGGTCTTAAAAACTGCTTGCTCAACTTCTTCATTGGGCTTCCTGTGTAATGTTGTTAAACCTTGGCTTAATTCTCACAGGGTGATAGTCCTGTGGCTCTGTGTTTACCAAGTAAACAGCTGTGGCCATTTTAGATGTTACTTCCCAGATGGAGGTTACTGACCCTGTAGTAGAGTTAGCAGGAAGGTGGGCATACCATCTGCTCTGCTGTCATATTGTAAACTTAGCTTCTTGGGTGATGAAAGCAGTGTGCCATACTGAACTCGGACAACTGAGGTATCATTTAGTTTTGCAAAGTCTGTTACCTGCTCATTAGCAGCTCTCTCTTCTGGGGATTGTCAGGCAGCTGGGAGGATATAATATCACAAACTGCTGCAGCAAAATTAACTATAGCACATTTGTCAGAGCTGAGAATTAGCTTGCAGTTATAATATGCAAATGAGATTAGTCCCTGAAAGGAAGGAGTGCATTATTTATTGGCTTTTTGGATGTGACATTTTATTACAAAACTGCCAATATCAATCTTATAATTTTAATTTGCCCTCCTGTATTATGGCAAAGTTCAGAATCTTTTATTGGGCACTAAAATTCCAATCCAATTATGCACCCTGGCAAGTTAAAACATGTTAGATGGGTAATCTTAATATTATGTGTTAGTCACATGTAGGTACTTAGATGCTACGGTAATAAGAATGACACCAAGTGATTAGTGCGAAATGAACCGGTCCTCATTCAAAGTGATTCTGAAGCCTCAGCTGAGCGCAAATCCATGCTGATGGTTTCTGGCGCTCATTGCAGAGTGCTGTGGCTGTTGTGCCTCCCAAGGCTATTGAACATCTCACAGTGATGTACGAGATAAGTGGGTAACCAACAGTAATCTTGGATAAGGGCTTACATTAACAGGTTGTCATTGGGTAATTTTCTGCAAATTTTAATTAAATCTTTAGCATCTTGAGTTACATTTACCTCATCTTTTTCGCAGTGTTGTAAGCGTAAAACATATTTACATTTCGGAGTAGGAAGCATGGGTTATGGGTTTTTTTTGGAAATTACCTGTTCCTGATTGCAGTGATAGAATGAATGGTGTTTAACTCTGGTCTGATTCCTTACAAAAGTAAAGGTACAGACCCATTACTAGCAGTAATTGTGAATATGTTGTTTTAAGCAAGGGAACCATAATCACTGTGTGTACTACTGCCCTCCTTGCAGTCTGTCTAAAGTTAGTTGGTGCTTGAGCTCTGCTTGCTTGCTATTACTTGAGCAGCTGTTCCAGTACTTAGTGTTCTAGTTTTGGTGACATCTAAACTAGATGATTGAGCTGGTAATTACAGAATGCCTTTGATAAGTAGTTTATTTGTAAATAGTATTAACAGCTCAGTTTTTGCAATTCTATACAAATAAAAATAAATTCTAAAAACATCACTGTGCCTTTTGTGAATTTAATGTTTTATGGAGTTCACTTCCTATCATGTTTCAAAGTTGTGATAGGATATGATAATATTAGTGGTTGCAGGATGAGAGAATTCATTGTCCAGCAGTGTAGAAGTCTATATAATTAATCTTGTGGGAGTTTGGGCACACATAAAAGCAGTTGTCATAGCTGTTCCGTAGCTTTTAAGCATGCTCATCTTCCAGCCAACTCTCATACTCACTCTTTGTTTTAACTTCAGTTCAGTTACACAAACTGTTTGCCTTTCAGAGCCAACACATAATCAGCCAAACTGAATCAAGAGGAAGGAGAATATTTGCGAAGGCTCCCAGCATCTCATGAATGAACTAACGGAACTCGATAATGCTGGTTCTCCAGAGCCAGGTCTACGGCTCAGAAAAGGACACATGTCTGACACTACAACACCACAGACAGCCTTTGAAGAGGACAGCTCTGAGCAGAGGCTTCTTTTAGTGGAGCCACCTCTGTCTTCTGACCAGGAAAATGTAAGTTATATGATTATTTGTCAGATTTGCTAGGAAAAACACGTTTTGACGTTAGTGCTTCAGTGCTTAAATAAGTCCCAGAAATGTGTACTGTGAGCCTACAAACTCTTTATGCCTGCTAAATAGTTGTAATGAAAGCAGGAAGATGCCAGAAATACTCGGTTGAATGTATGGGAACTTCAGTGACAAGACAGGGCATAAGTGTAAGTTTACTAGCTTTATAGTTTTTATTTCCCCCTCAAAGAGATGGGACTTGCACTGGTTTGTTCTCTGCTGGGATACTACTCTTAAAAATTTTTTTTTGTAATGAACTTCTGATTAATTATAGTGAAAGGAGAAGATCTGCTGACTCTGACTGAATGTAATCTCAACTGTGGCTCGTTGCTGTTGGTTTAGCGATGAGGACAGAAAAACCTGTTTGCAAGCATTCTTGTTGGAAGATTGGCCATACTGGGCTGGACCAAACACACATAGTGCACAACACGCTATCTCGGACAGTAGCCAGTAACAGACTCATAAGGAAGATTACAAGGATGGGGAATCATGTTGTGTTACTTCCCTAGGACACTATCCCAGCCTTTAGTAATTGGTGGCTCACAGTTTTCCTGAGCCAGTGGCAATGTTTTTGAATTTTTGGTGCACGAGCCTTTGTAAATTTTAGCAGTCACAACATCCTGCGGAAAGGCGTTCCACAGCTTAATTAAGTGTTATACGAAGGTAACATCCAAGCATTGGACAAAAGTACCTTCTGGTTAGAGCATTTCAGAACTGTAATTAATGCTTCTCCCAGGATATATACAGATGGATATCAGCACAGTTAAGTAGAAGAGGCATTCGTCTTAGGCTCACTTTAAATTTATCATGGCTTAATGAGTTTACTGTATCAGTTCAGTTATAGCAACTGTGTGATTTTAGCCAGCAGCAAAAATGTGCTGATCCTACTCAGTGTAGTCTTCTGTGCAGGAGAGCTGGGCTGTTGCTGTAACTGCATTTGCCACAGGTTCTGGGTGTGTGCACGGACAGCTATCGTGGCTCAACTAGCATGAGAACATGTACTAGACTGTTTTAACTGGGTGAGTTTGAGCCCTTCTGGAATTTAGTTTCAAGTGTCCTAGTAATAAGAAATCGGAACAGGTATTCACGGCTAATAAGCCAGGCCAATGCACTGTAAGTTGTACGCTGCTATAACTTCTGTAGGGCATTATCAGGAAATACCCAGAGTCTTTTTTTTTTTTGTGTGCGTTATGTGGAAGGTTGTAAAGCATGTATATGAGGTGCAGTCTTAGCCCATAGCTCATCTTGCTAAGGTTAGAAAAAAGGAAAACTGAGTTGTGCTAGCAGATATTTTGAACATACATATGTTTATCTTACAGTGTATTTGCCATCATCTTTTTTGGAGGCTGTTTTCCTTCTTGTCTCTGACTTTCCTGTTGAATAATGCGAGTTACCTGTTGCCTGTAGAACGCTCCTGGAATCAGCTGGAGTAGAAGCCCATAGCTGATTATGTTCCGTAATTCTTTCTTTACATTTGCTTAATTAAACAGAAACTATTTGGATGAGTCAAAGTGTTTAATTTTAGAATTTTGGAAATAAATTGGTTAAAGTACTCTCATTCTCTCATGCCTTTTCAGATATTCTTAGCGTTTGTTATGTTTTTTTTTTTTTTTGGTGTGGTGGTTTGGTTTTTTTTGTTTGCTTGCTTGTTTGCATTGATCCTTATGACAAAAGTATGTTTCTTTTTGTTTTGGCTCACTACAGATACTTAGCTGTCTTGTATTTCATGTCTTCTCTCTTTCCTAGTCTCCTAAAATGTTGCCACAGAATTTTTTTTTTTTTGCCATTTATGTGTTGGCGTTCTGTCTTGGACTGTATCACTTTCTCTGCCCTATGTGGCCTTCTGCCTTTTTGACTTTTTCTAGTCTAAGCTTTTATTCCTTTGTGATTTCTTGTTTTTAATACTGTGATACCTTTAAATGTTTTTTCTTCTTAAGGGTTTGAATAATTGATGCTTCAGATGGATCATCCCAAAACATTCTGCTGTTAAAAGTACCAATATTAGCTTCCCACATGGCCTTTATTTTCTGACATACTGCAATGTTCTAAATAGTCTGGAAAAAACATTAAGCTATATATCCTCTGTCTTGTGTAAACCTTAGCACAGCTGTTACTGAAATCCCAGCTAGGATTCACTTTTTTGCTCTACTGTACATTCTGGCTATGTGCAACTGCCTTAGAAGACATGACATACTAGTTGAAAAGCATGGTTTTCCTCTGGTTTCGAAGAGGCTGTTCTTTAGATAATGGTAATATAAGCTTATTGTTCTGTAGATGGCAGTAGTACTTGGGCACACAAGCTGAACATAGCCTTATAAAAGGACTCAAGCGATGGCTGCTGTGTTAGTATTCTACTGGCTAAATGCAACCAGGTTGAAGCTGATGGTAGCAATCAAGGAATTCCTGTGTTGAAGAAGGAAAGTGGATGGTACAAGCACCATGATAATTTAATATGCTTTTAAATGCTGCTAGTTTTGACAAGTTAATCATACTGCCTTTCTTGAATATCGTAATACAGATGTATTCTAGTAGATACAATACTTGCCCAAAATTTACTGGGCCTAAGACTTGAGGTATTACTGTAAAAATGTGTGTATTTATCCTGTGGTAATATTGGATTGTTTACTTTTCTGCTTGCCTCCTATCACCCTATTTATATCATTGCAGCTCCTTTATAGAAAATCCATCCCAGACTCTCCTATACAAGATTGCTTTCTGTCTGCCTACTTTATATCCACTTTCTGCTCCATGTGTAGGAGGAAGCAGTCTGAGCTCTTAAGAGTTAGGAGTTTTGATGAATTTGATGAATTATTTTAATAGCCTTTTCTAAAGAGGTGTGTGTAAGCATACCATTGTTTTGTTCAGAATTATTTTCCATCTCTCCTGGAGCTTGCATTGTATACTATCTGTTTCTAATTTTGATGGGCCAAAATATAGGTCCTCTTTAGAAATAAAGCATCTTCATGGAAAAAAATAGAAATGGTATTAAGAAATCAAATGTAGCCCCAGAAGTTTTTTCTTAGACCTTTGTCCCTAAGACCAGTAACCTACCTGGATGGTTGCATAGCTGTGAACAAAAAATTACATTAGATACTACTTTCTGTAAATTTTGCCATTCACTCAATACATGTAGCAAAGATTTACTAGCTGTGTTGAGCATGTTTATCCAAAACAATAAAACAGCTGCATTCTTCTGCCAGTGCTGTTAGTTTGCCAGTTTTATGATGAGGCTTATGAGAAGATACGGATCATAAAATCAATATCCTTTTACACCTGAACCTTTTAGTCTGTGTTTTATCCCATAGCTCTGTCTTCTCTCCTAGAGTGCGTATATGTTCATAGATTATCCCCTCTTCCAAGTCTCTGTTCCAAAGAATAGATACACATCTTGCTATCTTGTTTAAACAATGCAATTAGTGTAGTGGCAGAGGAGTGGTATACCTTCCGTGACTGAGCATTAGTGATCATTTGTCTGAATGTCAAAGATTTTGTGGTGAGAAAAGGATCAGGCAAGCTGCATAGTTCTTCCCATTTTTTTCAGCAGTTTAAACTTTTGGTTGTTCCCCTTCCCCCAGTTCATATGTGCTGTGTGTGTGCTGATAAGGCATTTTTCAGCAGATGCTTCCCTTCTGTAGCATGCTGGATTGCCTAGCCTTTGGGACAGCATTCGTTCTCCTGTCCTAGAGTTTCTGTGTCTCAACTGCCTTTATAATTCCAGCAGTGATAGTTCCTAAAGAAATCTCACTGTGGCTTTGTTAAGCAGACACAATCAAATGCATGTGACTTCTTATAACCTGATAAATGGGCTCTTCGTGCAGCCCTAAAACCTGTGTTTAGTTCTTTCCTTTTATGCTTTAACCTGTCAGTGACAGGAGATGAACAGAACTGTTTTCTTTGCCTTTGTTCCAGTCATCAGACTTTCGTGTTCCTGAATGATGATTTCTTTCATGCAGTTGAGCTGCATTGCACAGTTGTCCTGTGTGGCACTGAAATGTGCCCATGGAGTGGAGACCTGTTGCTCTAAGTGTTTGATGACCTACAGTAAGGGTTTGGGAGGAGGTGTGCATAGCTCTCAAGTCATCTGAATGGGCAGAAAAAAAATTGGGCAAATACTTACCTGGATTGCTTCTTGGGGAGCATGGGTTTTGACTTTAAGTGGAACTTACTTGACCTCTGACAAAGTTAATGATACCTGCGTGTAGCTACAAGAGTCTTTCTAGAGCATAAATACCAAAGTGACTTGAGGGAGGGAGGCAGAAGGATGTAATGGATTTTAAGGTACGAAAGGATAGTTTTAGAATAATTGAAGGTGAGCAAATGACTTGAGGCTTTTAACTTGAATTGCGGAACTTAAAGCCTTTTCTATTACAGAAGTGTGTACCTACTCTTTACAAAAATATGACTGAAAAAATAGTTATGACATTAACAGAAGGGTGTATGTAAACTCGTGGAATTGTCATCTTGCCTTTATGGTGCCTGCTGAGTGCAAAAGATTTAGGCGAAGTCTTGAAGGTCAGAGATAGACAGTTGTCTTAACGGTCTTTCTGCAGCTGATACTCGAGTTCTGATCGCCTTAATTTTTTTTCTTTATAGATTTACTTGCAAGTTTCTTGCCCAGTTTGAAACTATTTAGCTTTATTTTCAGTCTAGCATTTTACTGTTGGTACTTCGGAGTTATGATTAAAAAACTTGGCATCTGCTTCTGTATTTGCTTTCTTCCTGCATTGCGTTACAGGTTTTGTTGGTAGAGGTTGTCTTTTGAATGTGTATGGGAGAGGCCTGGCATAACAGAATTTGGGGTCCCACCAAAACATGTTTGCTTTCGTTTTAAAGCAGACTGTTCAAAATTTGTTGTTCTGTAGACTTCTTTATCACCTCTTCCTTTCTTCCATTTTTGTAACTCTTGGGAAAGAATGTTATTTCTTCGAAAGCATGCAAATTGACATTTTTACTTTGGATCAAAAAATCTTTAACATCTGAATTTCTCCTTCACTTGGTGTTCTAAGTAGTGGAAGTAATGTGTATTTTACTCAGACTGCTAGTCACTGAAGTAAGTGCTTGAATCTAGTATCTTTACAAATAGCTTTTTTTTTTTTTTAATGGCAGAGTGTGGATATATCTCCACATATTCCCACTTAAACAGTATGAAACACGTGATATGTCTGTGGAGATAGTTTACAGGTTCCACAGGCCTGAGTGGTTGGATGCTGATGCGTCCTTCACTGACAGTTGGCATGCCTGGTTTATTAACAGGCTTTTAGAGCTTGAATGTCTGCAGAAAAGGCACAAACTGGTGACCTAGTCAACCATGAGCAGACAGTATTCTGCACGGAAGTCTGGTAACATGTAGGAAATGGCCATGTCTCTGTGTCTGCCCCATCTCCCAGAAAACTCTCATGTAAATTAACAAGAAAGTTGTAATAGGTTGTGGCTTGATAAGTTGCAGCAAGGTTCAACTGTCTCCTATTAGTCTGAAGAGTCTTAGCTCTTTGAGAGGGGAGGTGTTGGTACTCTGCTGAGTTTGCCTGCCTGCCAGCTGGTTTTGTAACCACTGCTTGCTGTGCTGTGTGTTGAAACTAGGAGAGGGAGGGAGCAGTTTTGTTTATAATTCACTGGCACAACTGTTTCCCTGGCCAAGGGTTAGATTCCACAGGTTTTGCCTTTGTTCTCCTGGAGATTGTATCAGCCCCGATCTGGGCAGCAGTACAGGACATGAGGGCCTTTCACAGTGATAAGAGTGCTGTACTGGTGGGTTAACTTGCATCTTCCTTCAACTGCTTTAGACTGATTGACTCTTCTCCTATGTTGAGTTCAGCAGTGCACTTTCAGTCTCTCTTTGTTTATTTTTTAACAGAGCACTTTTTTTCCCTAAGCCCAGCATGCTTGTTTTTTTCTGCTGTCAGGATTAACAATGACAGAGGAGCACAAAATGGCACATGTGAATCTTCTGTAGTAGAAACAATTTCTACAGGGTTTGCTCCCAAGTGTATTGATTAGCACATGTGGGCATCGAGGTCCTTGGCCCTTGTCAGGTACTGGGCAATGACGGAAAATCGGTAGTTGCTACAGCTTAGAGATTCAGCAAACCCTTTTCATTGAAAGATAGTCCTAATAAGGGTGTATTAGCAAGGTTGCTGAAGCCAAAATGTGAGTTTGTCCTAGGACTGGTTGCTAGGCGAGTGTTAAAGGATAGACCTTGTTTTTAATGAGTGCCAGCAAGCAGGCATCTATGACCAGTTGTATAAAACCATTTCCAAGTGCTGTACTAAATGGAGTGTAGCTTTTAGAAAAAGGTGACCTACAAAGGAGAAATGCTGAACTCCAGGAACCTTTGAGTACTTAACATTTTGACCAGTAGGCTGAAAGGGTCTTTGGCACAGTGCTAATGAAAGACTTCTTTTGGTCCTGTGACAGCAAAAACAGCTTTGCGCACCCTGCGTAGAGGGTGAATGTAGTTAGCCTTTTGGAAGCTGTGGTGTATCTCTGTTTACAAGCCTGTCAGATTAAGAAAGAACATAAACTCTAAATGGCAAAGCTGTTATTCTAAAATAACGTGGTATGTGCGGAAGCTGGAGGAAGTCAGGGAAAGTTTTAAGGTGCTGTGCTTTTCCAGTTAATTACTTACAATCCAAAGAACGTAAACTGATGAAATTCTGAAAAATGTGCAACGAGCTTTTAGGAATGGCATGGCACCAACCTATCACTGCTTTCCCTTTATGAAAGACGGGTTGGTAAAAGGTCAGTTGACAGAATGGGTACAGGAGCTGCTGAAAAAAGCAGTCTGGCTAGCGGAAAAGGATGTTACAGGACTATGGTTAGAAAAATAGCATTTTTATATTACATCCTTGTGAATGTATCTTGGGCATTATGTTGAATGCTCTTGAGTTACTGAATCTGGCATGCTGCCCCAAGAAATGTTAAATGACTTCAATGTCATGTTAAACACTATTAATCGTTCATCTGATGAGATCAAGATAAAAAAGACCAAAAATTCCAAGTCTTTGTGTCTTCAGTTTAATATGGGGGGTAACAGTGGTATTAGAAAACTTATGCCTGCATTTACAACTTGCATTTTCAGAATAGAATTGTATACAAGTACTGAGTTGTATGATTAACACCAAGGTGCGGGATATTAAGTAATTTACTTTCTCTGAACTGTCTTGCCTGTGTTACAATGATGTGTTCATACCAGGACAGAGTTCTGTCGGGGAACGGATAAAGAATAGAGTGGGGGGAAGCATCTGTCAGCTGAAGGAAGCAAGAACTTTAGAACATATTGAGACTGCATCGCACTTTGGAAATTCCTGTGATGGGAGCTTTAGGGCATTGGTGACATCTTGATGGTCAATTGCCATCACAAACAGTTGGGCTTTGAGACATGGGACTCTATGAACTCCAGAATTTAATGCTACATAGGTATGTGCGCAGTCGGTTAGGCCGTTGAGTAACTGAGCGATGACTCTGTCCAAAAAGGAACCTTAATACAGGACAGTTCTGCCCTTTCTGGTGTTTAGGGGACTTGTATTACGGTTACTAGTATTACTGGTTAATGTGTGTACTTCTGGTTCTGCGTCAAATACCATACATGCAACCAATGAAAACTGTCAAATTTCTGAAGGTGTGGTCCTGAAAGCTGTTGGAAGTTCTGTGAATACAGCAGCATTTTGAAGTGATCGTTAGTTTAACCTTCCTTAATGCATGCCTAACTAGGTTCTTAGGCTCCCTTTCTAACTGATTAACACTACGCAAAGGAGGCCTGAAGATCATTTTGCATCCAACTAATATGTGTCAAAAAGAAACCTGGCCTCACACGTGATCCCCAGAAAGTATTCTGTAGTGGATCTCAGTAAAATGGGAGCTGATGCTCCTGTTGTTTCTGTTGCACTAGCTTGAGCTCTTAAATCGCTTGGTTATTTGAACCAACATTATTATCTGATAGGAAGGTCACCTAGCAAAAATGTGAGTAATTTCTGCCAGATTAGTATTGGATCAGCTATTCAACCCAAGGATCAGAGGGGTGCTAGAAGCAGTGTAAAGGAAGATTGGGATGAGAGAGAAGAGAACCCCTTTTGCCAGAGTAAGCTTCTTAGGTGGCTTCATTCAAGTGATTTGTTTCAGTTTGCACACTCTAGTAAACACAGGTTGATGACATTTTCTAGCAAAACTGCAGTCTGAAGTGATGAACAAGAGCTTGCTTGTCATCTGTGCAAGTAACATCCACGTGCAAACTCAGTTTTGTAGAAATCTTTAAACTGACATAGAGAAACTCGGACCTCAAGAAACTGCTTTTACCATTGAAGTCCAAGTGGGAAAAGGATTTCTGGAATCTTTTTCTTCCATTACAACTTGACTTCTAACAGCCTTTTCCATTGTAAGGGCATTAATAAAAAGTGTGTCTGTTAACAGATTTGAGAGCAGTAGTATAAAAACTGTTTATCTATGTGAGAAGGATAAGCTGTTGTAGTAAACAAGAAGTATATGTTGCACTCTACTAGGGCAGGTTTTACTGAGTTTTTCACTGAAACAGGATCTTTGGCTATGTGATCTGACTTTTGGACTGTATTCAAGCAACAAGTTGTACTAAATTTAAACTACAGCAATTGCACAAAAGTTTAAAAAAAGAGTGATATTTTAATGTTAAACTTATTTAACGGTGGGCACTGTGCAATTGGGCTCTTCGGTTTCTTGCTCTTGTTTGCTCTGGTGCTCTAAGTCTTGGTTTAGGCATTGAACCTTTTCATACCTACTGAAGCATACACTGAAATTCTTGTTTAGAAGATGATCTGTCCCTTGAAGTGTGTTGCCTGGATCTCTGTACAAAGTGGTATAATTAAGTCTGATTTCTACCTTTCTTTTACCTTCTTGTCTATCACTTACTACAAAAGACTCTGGAAAACCTCCCAAAATGAACTGAATATGGATGAACCAGTAAAACTGTTTTCATCTGGCCATTGTCACTTGTCCTTCAGGTTTAGTTTATTCTCTGGTACCATTATTCAACATACGGATGCTTTTATGCTTTTGTCGTGTAATTTCCATTCTTGTTAGGTATCTGTACTATGTTTGTTGGTAGCTTTAACACTTTGAGTTTGCAAAGGGGGTAGGATTAAAGCTGGAAGAATTGTTTGGCATTTTGATGGAACTAGGTGTCCAGACTCTCTCAAGTTTAAGTATACAGAAGCCATGATTTCTGATTTGTATGAGTGATTTACACATCACTGCATATGTGCAGCAGAATGACAGCTGATGATTGCAACAAATTTGCTTGTGAATGTGAATGAAACAAGGGAATGAGGGTTTTTATTTAAAGATACTCTAACATGCTCTAAAGATTTCACAGAATGATTAAGTCAAAATTTGAAGCTGCTTTTGAAAGAAAATGAGTAAATTAGATGACACAAAAGAAAATCTGAAACGTTAGCTGAGTGAAAATCCTTTTGGTCAATGATCTAGAAAGTACAAAGGCAAAAATTATTCTGAAAACACTTGATCCAGGCTATACCACACCTCATTAAAAGTGGCAGTATCAGTGTTTTGTTCTGGGCTCTCATTTCTTGCATGGTTTTAGGCAAGTGAGATTATTTACCCAATGCGTTCCCCATTTTAAAATGTGATTCTGTGGATAGAACTTAGAAATAGTTGAAAACAGGTCCTAAAGCATATGCTTGTTTATGTTCTAGAATTTTCTTGAATTTCTGATAAGATCAGCCAAAGAAGAGAGAATGGGGGGAATCGATACAAAGGAACTTACCACAGTGGAAATCTTAACAACAATATGCCTTCTGAACTGAAAAGTGGTATTTTTTTCCCCTTCAGTCATTGTCTGAGGAATTGAAAGTCAATAGACTCCCTCAGGTTTCCAAGTGAAAACTGGCATTGGTGTTGCACTCCAACTATAGCTTTCCAGCTTCCAAGAAGCACAGTTTTCTGTTCTTTCTAATAGGATGATAAGGGAAGGAGTTGAGAGAGGGTGTGTATTCCAGAGCAGACCTCATTTTGCCTCCATAGCGAGAAAAGGACTAAGAAGCTGAGCTTTAGGTTTTTTCCTTGAATGCTAATTTTGTGGTTTGATGGCAGGAACGAGATAATAAAATCAGTTCCATTTTCTGGCAGTAATCTGGACTGTGTCTATGATATGAATTCTTTTAATCACTAAAAGAAGCTCAGTAATGATTTATTTGTAGGCACGTTGCCAAAATGCAAAATTTTGGACCAGTTCATAAATAGCTGTGCTCTTCGAGCTTTACAGTCTGTTCAGATTTAAACCTTCCCATGATCTTAAAAGTGGAAGTACATGGAGAGGGGGAAATGAACATTTTTTTGGCTTTGAGTCACTGGGCAGACTGCAGTGAATACAGGCTTTGATTCTGTAAGGGACCTTTTTTCATTCAGTCCAACCCAGTTTTGCAAATTGAGGATTACTAAGTTGTTCACCCCATTCCAGCTGGTTATTGTGTGGTGCTGGGGGAGGGAATAGCTAAAAGGCATAGTAGTGCTTCTTGATCAGGTATACTGGAACTTAAACACCAGCCTTGCTTTTCTGTAAGGTGTTTCTGGAGATGGAAATTTGTGCAGACTATCAGGAGCATCTCTATCCAGACTCCCTGGCAGGGGGCTTGGGCTAGATGATCTTTAAAGGTCCCTTCCACCCCAAACCATTCTATGTTTCTATGGTTGTGAATTAATTATTTATAATATTGAAATCTGAGAACCCTAACCAGAGAGATCCATTAGTAGAAAAAGCCAATAAAATTGACAGTGTGGGAAATAATGTCAGTGAATGCTGTTGAGTCAGAATGAAACCAAATTTGTTTGTTATTAATACACTCTCTGGTCCAACAGGACATGTGTCTATCTTAGAGGGATATTAAACCTATTTACATTTTGATGTTGCCTGATGCCTTCCATGGACTTAATGGGATAATTTAGGCAATGAAAGTTTATTTAATACTGTCTTATACTGCTGTAGGATCTGGCTGGAACTGATCAATATTTTAATCAATAATCAGCTATAAAATATGAAATCATTGCCAAGGCTTGCTCAGAGGTGGTGTTGACTGGAGTGGTAAACGAAGGTGAGTAGACAGAAAAAGGGACATGGATTATCTACAAAGATGCTTTTAGTCAATCAAGTTGTCCTAATGTGGACAAGTGTGAGATCATACATAAAATGCAAAGGATGATTACTATATATTACATAGCAGAGATCTGCATTCTGGATAAGTAAAACTGGGTCAAGAACTATGGGGGGACAGCTCTTCAAAAGATGAAGCTTCAGCGGCTACTGCAAGCCTTGGGTACAAAAGCAAGTACTAGCATGTAATTTCTCTCACTTGGAAAACTAAAACGTTGAAATCTAGATAGCTTACTGTAGGTTGGAAGAAGTCTCCTTGTACTTAAAAAAATTAAACCTTTAAGCAATTTGTTCAGTGAACTTGTTGATGGAAATAGTTAACAAGGCCTCACTTTAAGGAGGGAGCTATAATGTGGGACAAATATGCAGCCAGATCCGATCTCTGACTCAAAATTCAGGACATTAACCTGAACATTATTGATAATAATTCATAGATAAAAAATGTGAGGGTATATACTAGATTCTCAGCTGCTTTGGCATTTTCAGTAAGTGGTCTTGATTTTAAAGTTGTTAAACTTCATATGCAAATAGGAGAGAGAAAAGTGGTGTGGTTTGTAATATGGAGGAGCCCAGTCTCCGAGCAGACTGTGGGGCTTTCCTGGCTTGGCCATAATGTGCATGGCAGCTTTCTGTGGCAAGCCTGAAGGATACAGAAGACTCATTCTTTCTTTTCTAGCTTTCTCAAACTTGTTTACCTTGGAAGCTGAAGCATTGAGGGGAGTCTCTGATGGGCCATGAGCATTGTAGTAAGCAAATGGCAATCAATGTAGGACTCTTGTGGTCCCCTTGATTTTTTTTTTCCTAAACAGAAAGCTAGAGTGTATCATAATATGTATGTGATGTGATAAGTCAACATAGGATAGAAAACGAACAAGTAATTAGTGATGTGTACCAGCTGAATATCCAGGCTCAGGGGTTTTATTTGTTTTTGTTTTCATAATTCTCTTGTTACACCCTGAAGATGTGAATGTTTCTCCTTATTTGAATTTTGTTTAAAACTCTGAGGTCTGTTACTGCTTTCTTTGATAACTTGCCTTTTGTCTAACCAGCAGAAGTTTCATACTAGTTTCTGAAGTATCTTGAAAGTCAAACAAATGAGTCAGTGTCCATTACTGGATTATGAGCTGAACAGAAGTGTCGGTTAAACAGAACAGAACTTCAGATTTGAACTAAAAATTGAGGTGAATCATTTGTAACAGGGTAAACTGATTCCTCTCCTTGGCTTGCCTTTTATTATCCTAAAATGCCAGATACATTGTAGAGGTACTAAGGCAGGCATAGTGATATTGAAACATAAAATAGGAAGTAATCCTTCCCTAGAGGTGGGTAGGCTGCAAGCCTCGGACTCAGTATCTGGGCTTTAATGAAGCATAACATATAGAAGAACACTGCTTTCTCCCAAACCTGGTGAAAACATGTGCAAAATGGATTAGACATGTGAGTTGTTCTCAGATACCTAAGAACGTAATATTTTCTTTTGCTGATTCTTTTGAATTCCTTCCTCAGTGCTGTACAAGGAAAGAAGACGTCTTTATTTGCCAAGACCTCAAATCGTAGTTTTTCTAGGGAAAACAGCATCACCTTTCTCTGTTCATCTGTCTACAAAGCATTTTCTCTATTTATTTATTTTTTTCCCTCCAGTGTTCTGAGGATTATAAACACAATGATGAGTCACCTCAAGAAGATGAAGGGTTTATGGGTATGTCACCTCTTCTACAAGCCCACCATGCTATGGAGAGAATGGAAGAATTCGTGTGTAAGGTAAGGTTATCTGAAAACTGCTGCAGTAGTTTCCTTTTTTAGGAAGCTCCAGTGGGCAAAAGGCTGCGCTACTAATGTGAGAGCAGGCACACACCATCCCTGCATGGGCATATCATCAAGATATAATATATCTTGTTATCACTAATAACACTACAGCTTCTCAGGATCTCAGTCTGTCATAAATGAATGAATTGTAAAGCATGGAACAAAAGGGATTACAAATGAGACTGTAAAGCTGATGATGCAACTGAGGAGTCTGTCTTGAGAAACACTGGTGAGTGCAAAGCAGAATAAAAGCCTTCTGGTTCAAGGCACTTTGATTTACAAGGTCATTTTTTTCTGAGGTTTCTTCAGACTTGCAAATATTTTGCTTTTCCAGCACCATTTGCATCCATTGTAGAATAAGCTTTGTCCCTCACTCGAAAAGAAATCAAGGTTGTGTTAAAACTCATCTAAATAAATCCATTGTAGATTTTGTAATTGCTGACCTTGGCTCAATTTTTGCTACTTCTTACGAGCCATGGGGCCGTATCAGTGTCTGGCCCTCCTTTCTTCGTGAAAGGAATGCTGCCCCTTTATACACTTGTTCCTGCTGGTTTTAAAAACGTCAAAGAATAGTTCATACCGAGACACCCTAGTTACCTGGTAGTCTTTAGTTTGGGGGCTGTTTTTTTTTTGTGTTTTGGTTCTGGGGTTTTTTTGTTTGTTTTATGAGCGTGGTATGTTTGTGTTTTGTGTTCTTTTTTTAAACTGTGTATCTTTTCCACTTTTCAAATATTCTGTAGGGTTAGTTGTGTAAAATTAATTCCCTCATGCTGTTCCTACCTCAATTCAAATTTTTGATTCATGAAGTACACCAGTTATTTTCCTTTTTTTAATGTATTTAAGAACCCAGTCTTTAACTGGGTTGGTTATTCTGATTGGTTTTGTTTTGCTTCCATAAAGGATTTAAAAACTCTGGGTTCTTACTGTTGAAACAGAAATAAGAATGTAGCTTTTAAAACTTAGTGTTTCAGGATTCTTCAGGCTCGCTGCTGTGTTACTAGCCAGATGACAAATCCAAGGAACACTGCAGAAACAACCCCGGTACATAAAGCAATTCCCCGGTACACCTCTGCTTGGCAGTGCTGCTTCTGTCACCAGACTGAAGACTCCATGTATTTTACGTTACTGAAGCAGTGCTAAGAACACCTGTGCACGCTTTTCCCATTTGGAGCCAGCTGCAAGAATGGATGTGTGCACTTATGTTCTCTCTCCCTTTAAAGGAGAAATCTGATGGAATTGAGAGTCATGGATCTGTTGCCTTTAACTGATCTGTCGTCATTTGTTTTGGGAGTGTGGGAGCAGTTGTTCTCCAACCTGCATCAAGGGATTGGACACTTCTCAGTGGACTCTTGCCACTTCACGCTTTCTGGCCCATATTGGTGCTGATGCGTAGCTGTTTTGCTAGACTTCCCCAAATGCTAGCAGATGTATACTTGGATGGGCTTGTGGTTGGAAGACCAGGCTTTTACTTATTTCTTGGAAAGAACTAGCTGCAGGCTTCTTCAATTAAATGGAAAGGATGATCTTTGAAAATAACAATGTGGAAATGAATTAAATGCTTCATTAGCAGTAAAAAAGCCCAATAGATGTCCTGTTCAATGAAATACTGAAGTATTTCTTTCTCTGGTAGTGTAGCTCAACTTCATGATATGTTTTCAATAGGGAACAGTGACTTAAGCATTATATTTCAAGTGTAAAGCCTTTTCCCCAGACATGTGTGTCCCATCAGCTCTTTTCTATATACTGTACTTACCGATTAACATTTCTGCTAATAAGGGTTTTTTGACTTTTGCCATACATCAGTTGAAGTCAATTCCCTACATTTAACTAAAATCTTCTAACTTCTAGGTATGGGAGGGCAGATGGAGAGTCATTCCCCATGATGTTCTGCCTGACTGGCTAAAGGACAATGACTACCTGTTGCATGGGCACAGACCACCCATGCCTTCTTTCCGGGCTTGTTTCAAGAGTATCTTCAGAATACATACAGAGACTGGTAACATCTGGACACATCTTCTAGGTATTTTCAGCTTGCTTTAATGCTAATTGGCTTTATTGCTGTCTGTCTTTGAGAGCAAGATAGAAAGGGATGTGGGGTGGTCAGCATTATCATTCCAGTAGTAACCTGTTAAATTAAAAGGTTGGTATCCCTCTCCTAATTTTTTCCCATGAGGGTTGGATGGGACTTTCTTAATTATGGCATTCAATACAAATGAATGGATTAAAAAAAAATCCTGAATGTTAATAAATCACTGGTAGGTATTCCCCCTCAGATGTGTAGGTGTTAATTGAGATCGCATTTGTTGCCACAGAAACACACTTAAATTGCAGCTTATATGGGTGGCTTTCAACTTGCAAGGAGCCTTTGAAGGGAGGGAAAACCCTTCTCTTTGGACAGGCATCTTGGAAACCAAGTAAAAAAGAGAGTCCATGCAAATCTGTATTGTATCGGTCTAAGATGAAATGTGGCTGGGATGCGTAACTGAAGCAGGGCTGTACTTTATTCTGCATGTGCGCTGCTGGTTGTCATGCAGCTCCTATGTTTAGTGCTCCTGTACATTACAGTTACACTTTTAGAAAGAAAAGCTTTTGGTGTGCATGAACTTGACGCCTTTCTGTTTTTCAGGATGCGTGTTCTTTCTTTGTCTGGGAATCTTCTACATGTTCCGGCCAAACATGTCCTTTGTAGCACCTGTGCAGGAGAAAGTGGTTGTTGGATTGTTCTTCTTGGGAGCCATACTCTGCCTCTCCTTCTCATGGCTCTTCCACACAGTTTATTGCCACTCTGAAGGTGTTTCCCGGCTCTTCTCCAAGTAAGTGCCTAGAGGGGCAGGGTAGGCCAAATACGAAACAGGTGGGAAAACAGGGTTAGGGTTTGTGTCTGGAGCTCCAGTGTAGGAGTTGTTTGTTGCATGATGGCACATACTTTGGAGCAGAGTTGAGCAGAGATTCAGTGCAGCTTCTTCTAATTATTGTTTGTTTCAGCATGAGTTTTTGTGGTGCTGTTTTAGTCTTAACTCCTTCGTTTTCTGCTGTTTGGCAGGTGTGTGCATGCATCTTATTGCTGTAAGTAATAGAGCTTAGTTGCAAGACGCTGAATTTTTAATGCAACTGTCAGTTCTTGTCATTTCAACAATTCTGAGTAACTCTGAATCTTAAACTTCTGTAAGGCAGCTCCACAATATGTGTCAGGATGTCTTGGTCTTCTTGTTTTACTATGTGTTCTTATTTGGCTGCT
Organism: Falco punctatus; assembly: GCF_963210335.1. Classification (NCBI taxonomy): domain Eukaryota; kingdom Metazoa; phylum Chordata; class Aves; order Falconiformes; family Falconidae; genus Falco; species Falco punctatus. Next base: position 24,209,271 of record NC_137585.1, on the reverse strand, counting down.
CCTAAATATCTCTTACTTTCTAAGATTACTCAATCTAGGATTGTGTAATCTGCAAAACCACCTCTGAAGTAACCCAGCAATTAAAATCCCCTAAAAATTAACTCCATCTTTTGTAGGAGCATTTTGTCAATTTGTGGTAAAAAGCAACGTCTGCAGGAATTCCTTTTCTTCACTGGCGTTTAGAAACAGGTTGAAAAAATGCAACATTATTCCCCAGTGGTCACTTTAAGCTGATGCCTAACTAACTCCCGCTTCTCAGATACTGAAGTGTTTGTATTGGCTGTGCTCTCACAACATTGTGTGTGCCTTTTTGTGTTTAGAGGACTCTTTTGTGCTGCTTTTTTCCTCATCTGGAGCTTAAATCTGAGTTTTCTTCAAAAAGCTTTGGTCTAAAGGCTGCTGTAGGTATTGCTGATGGCTGTCCAAAAATGGCCTTACTAGCTGTCTGTCAAGGTAATCCGTTATTGTAGGAGGGGATTGGTGGAAGAGTTGCCTTCAAGAAGAAAGTTGCAGTAGTGAAAATAACTTCATTTTGCAGTGAGAAGTAGACAGTTGGTCTACTAAGGACTTCCAATGGTTCGCAGTTCTTATCAAACGCTTTTGTTTCCTTCTAGGCTGGATTATTCTGGCATTGCACTTCTCATAATGGGCAGCTTTGTACCATGGTTGTACTATTCCTTCTATTGCAACCCTCAGCCTTGCTTCATCTACTTGATTGTGATTTGTGTCCTGGGCATTGCAGCCATAATTGTCTCACAATGGGACATGTTTGCAACCCCTGAATACCGGGGTGTAAGGGCAGGTAAGACCTGAAGTTAACTGTTTTGCTTCTTGACTGCCTTGCCTCCTTCCTACTTGCCACTTAGAAAAAGTCTCAGAAAGACTTAAGAGAGCATAACTTTGTAGAAAGCTAATGTTCTTGGATTGGGAGCTTGATGGATTTTCTTTCAGCATTTGTTATAGCCAGCTGGATGCACAGATAAGGGCTGGTGCAAGTCCTGGAAGTGCATTCCTGAAATGGACAGTAACACATGCAGTAGGCAAGGTAGTGCAAAGTATTCCTAGCTATATCTAGCAACTTTGCTCTCAAAAAATGATGGACTGCTTGGTGTGTGTATGTGTACTTCTCCTGTTTGTCTTGTCTTTGTAGTACTAGGCTCAGACACTAGCAAATCATTGAATGATTGAATTAATCTGAGTGATTTGCCTAGATAAAATACATATTTAAGACAAAGAGCCTGAACAAAACCAGATTTGATTTCATGTTCTGAGGTAGGAAGAAAGAGAAAGCTTTAGGGGGTAGCTATGGAATGTGCGCACAGCTGGGTTGAATAGTAGTATTTCTTGTTACTTAACCTGCACATGCTGTCTACAGTAAATCTAGATTTCCTGGACAAGCTGTAGGTATACTTTCAGAGAGTTCAGCCTTCCATATTTAAAATATGTGGATGGGACACGATTATTCTGCGCCCACCCCCTGCCCCACCCCCTTTTTTTACAAGATATCTGTACTTGCTGATAAAATCTAGATGAATAAGCTGTGTTCTCATATATGGCAGATAAGATGATCTGCAGATGCTACTTTTCTGTTCCCTAGGACTACTCGTACAGTGTAAGATAAATAATCTCTTTGTTGTCTCCCCTTGCCTTGCGTGTGAGAGATGATGGTAGAATGAGCCGTAGTTCGTGTAGTCTCAGTGCCCTCTACCGTCCAACATGTGCAACTGACTCTGTGCGTTAAAGCTGGCAAAGGCAACCAGTAAACGAAATATTTCAGCATCTGCTGGAACATATACCTAAGTAGCTTCTGGTATATGAAGGAAGACTGGGCATTCTTCAACTTCCTTTCCAATAAAGCGCTTCTGGGGACCTCCGGCTTCAAGAGTTGTCACCTTTCTGCTGCTTTGGCAAATACTGAGTTTTCTTTCCATAGCTTTTATGTTTTCATTGTCTCCCTTTACCGCCACTGTGTTCAAACCTGACTCTCCCACATTTTCTTTACCTCCCAGGAGTATTTCTAGGTCTGGGTCTTAGTGGGGTTATTCCCACCCTGCACTTTGTCATCTCTGAGGGGCTCCTGAAAGCAGCCACAATGGGGCAGATAGGCTGGCTGGCACTCATGGCATGCCTGTACATCACTGGTGCTGCACTATATGCTGCCCGCATCCCGGAGAGATTCTTCCCTGGCAAGTGTGACATCTGGGTGAGTCTACAGGATGACTGGATGAGGAAACCAACATGAAAGCTGTTCCCCTTGAGGCTGGAGGATGTTGTGTCAATGTTTTCTAATTGCAAGTATCAAACTGCTGCACCAGAAGCATAGGTCTTCAGGGGCCAAACAACTGTGGGGTCTCTGAGCCCTGCTTACCTGGTGCCTGCTGGTCTGAGGTAACTGCTGGTGTGCAAACTCAACCCAGCACATGCACTAGATAGCTTTAGTAGATAGGTAAGCAACTTTTTGAACCTTTTTGTCTGTGTGTGTTGAGAATCCTGCAAATACATCTTAACCATGCGCTACTCTGCACAGAAGCAGGGTATTTCTTTCATGTTCACTGTGTTCTCTGGCACCTTCACCATGTCTGGCAGCTCATCTTGTGTGGCCAGTGAAAGTGCTGGATAGAGATGGTAGACTTTGGAGGGATCTGTGGCCCAGAAGAAGGGAAAGTGGGGTGAGCAGGCGAGTGGGTGAAGCTTGGTATGAGGGAAAGGATCATGAAGTCTGTGGAGGAGGAATTGCATGGGGAAGATGTAAAGAAAGGAATAGGGTGAGCAAAAGTAGAGATGAGAGGACGGTGTGCCTTTGGAAGGCCACTGTACTTCCACTAGCATAGTTTAAGGCTGCTAAAAGGGACCAGAAGTGAGAATGAGGCCTGGGTTGTTTGAGTGGTTTTGCATGGCACCAGTTTGCTAGGTCTGTTTAAATGGCCACAAACAAAGCCTTGTTATGATAATGAGCTAGACTCCAAAAGCGCTGGTGTACCACCAACTCTTCCAAGCTTCCCATGGAGCCTGCAAATACACATCTGTAGAAATTTTTCAAGAGCATTATCCATATTTTGGTATGTCTGCCCTCAGACGAGGGCATGCTTTGTCATGTAGCTCCCTTCTGGTTTTCATTCTGCTGTACTATAATCAATAGCATCCAGGGCATTCATTCAGAACATCTGGTTGTTTCTAGGTTTTAAAATAATACCTTTTTTTTCTGTTCTGTTTCTCTGTGGCAGAGAAATAAAATAATGTTTAAAATCCACTTAGCAAAACTTGTGCTTGTGACCAGAGCAGAGTTTGTATCTTTTATCTGTATGAGAGCCCTTTTTACCAATAAACCACCTGTGTGGTTTGGAGGAACTAATTTTAAGTGTCCTGCTTTAGCCTTTTGCCCAAAGCTCTGAAATTATGCTTGTCCCTTCGCAGAGAGGTGTGACCAGCTGGTTAAGATGACTGAAAGAAATGGATGTGTGTGGGTGTGTAGAACTTGATTATTTTGCTAATGATGGGAGAGGGATGGACTTCAATACACAACCTGGAGAACTTTGCAGCTTGTGGTTTGAGGTACTGCTACGTGTTACTGTGTACTTCAGCTGAATGTGTGGCTTTTTTGGAAACAGGGTAGTGCTAGAACCCAAAGTACCCCGGCTGAACATAAGTGTTTTCTTTTCTGCAGTTCCACTCCCATCAGCTGTTTCACGTCTTTGTAGTGGCTGGTGCTTTTGTGCACTTCCACGGAGTTTCAAATCTCCAGGAGTTCCGTTTCACAGTTGGAGGAGGCTGCACAGAGGAAGAAGGGATGCAGTAAAACCAGCCTTCAGCCCAAGATCGTAACCAAAACAGTACCGCAAGTGCGGTTGAAGCATACAGGCTAGCAAAATGAATACCTAAGAAGAATCCATGTTTCAGCTGATGGGACACGGAGCTTCATGGGGATTCTGACTAACCAAGACAAATTCTATACCTCAAGCAATGGAATGAATCAATTTGAAGACCAGGAAATTCTGAAACCCTAACTTATTCTTGGGATCTACAGATTGAGCTACAGAGGACCCTTTCCAAATCGGCTTCTGTTCAATGCCATATTTATTTGTAGAACTGGGGAGGGATAGCTTAGCAGTTTCCTTTTTTTTTAAAAAAAAAAGAAAAAAAAATCTAGGTTAAATTTATATCCTCTTGGAGGGTTTGGGAGTTGATTTTAGATGCTCTTTTGGGAGAAAAACAAATTGTAAATAAGATTTCTAACTTTCTGTTTAAATAAAATTTATATAAATGTTTTAAACAATGGGATGGGGGGGGGAAAGGGTTTTTGTAAAGAATGCAACATGCAAGTACCACACACTGTTTCAATTTTGCACAAAATAAATGATTGCAGGAGGACCAGGTAAAATTCCCAGGAGTTAGGCATGTTGGCCCTGCAGGTTTTCCTGGTGGCCAGCATGCCCTGGGCAATGTGGGGTCCTGGCCAGCACTTGGAGTAGGCTCAGTACATGTGTACAAGGGTAGCGAAGGCTGGATTAATTGTGTTGTCATCCAGGTCTCAGTGTTAGCAAGTTTGTTTATTGAGCAGCTTGAAAGATACGTCTGTGCCCTGCCTAAGCATGTGGGACAGCTGCCTTCCAAGTTTGTGTGGCCTGTGTAGTTCTGGATAGTGGATCTTAGTTGGTTGGTTTGGTTCTCATCATATGAAGTGGAGCAGGATGGGATAACTGCACATGAAACAGTAAACAGTCCAACTCCATCAGTGCCTGCCTATACCCAAAGGCCCCCGTTGAGTAGATGGTTGCCGTTTGCGGGCCTGCTCTGTTTTGTCTGAACAAGTGATGGTAATACACTTGTCAAAAGATAGTTGAGTGTGTGAGAGGAAACAGAGGTGGGGTTAAGATGGGCTGGTAAGAGAAAGCTGTGCGCTCCAGGACTTGGAGTTAACAGTTACTGCAGACCTCAAGCACATTACCTTCTCATGTGTCAGGCTCCATGTGCCAAGGGAGTCTGCAGGTTTTTCTTTTTAAGAGGAAAAATCCACAATCAGCCCAATGCAGTTCCTTTTATTTTTTTTTTTTTTTCTTCCTTAGGTCTGCTTCCCATCTGTGCTTTAGCAATGGGACTGCTGGTATTTCTTAAACCTAAAACTAAGAGTTCAGTTGGATTGCTGTGGAGCAGATGCACCTCTTATATAAGGGGAGGCATATACCCTTCTCTTTGTAATTGATGTAGCTTGATCTTTGGAGCCCAGTCAGAAGCCAGACTGAAGGAGAATCTTTGGAGTTGTAAGGTAAAACTTGAATGTGTTGTTTGTTATGGCACAGGTATTGCTTGGGGTGTTTAGTTGGAAATTCAGAGCAATTACCTCTCTCACAGGTGAGTTAAACAGCTCATAAAATGCTGTATTTCACAGGGAAGGAAAGTAAAGGGAGGGTTTTTTTTTTGTTGTTGTGTACGAGTTTATTTTTAAGACTTCTGCAAGTATGAATTTTCATCAGTCAAGAGAAAGTTGTGAATTGCAGAGACCTTCCCATACCTTGAGTGTCATGAGGAGTGTGTTTTGAGGAGTTACTTTGCCTAACGGAGTCAAGTAGAAGCAGAACGCCTTCCTAAAGTTGACTGGATTTTAAGGCTTCACCCCTTGAATGGAGCCTTTGTAAAGCATCCGAGAGCAAGGTCAGCTTCAGAAAGAGGTGCTGCAGGAGAGTCTGCAAGCTTAGAGGGATGTATTCTCAGTAGGATCACTACACTGGATGCCTGTAGGGCCAGAAGTAGTTTGTCACAGGTCTGTGTGGTACTGAAAGGAAGTAAAGGGCAGTATTAACTTGGATGTAAGAGCTAATAGCACTGGCATCCTGGTCAAAGATGTAGAGTTGCTTGGCAGGAAGTATACTGGTGTCTGAGGAAAGCATGATGGTACATATCAGAATCAGAGTTGTCTGTAAGGCACTTCGGGACGCCTCTGTAACAGTACCAGCAGAAGTGGCAGTCTCCATCCTGGATCATCCCACGTTCACTCCTTGAAGGGTGATTGTAACCTGGTCCTACGCAGCACAGAACTATTACAAAAACACAGTATTCCACCTGCTATTCTTAACCCAGTCAGTCTCTCCGTTCAAGAAGTTTGTGTGTTCCAATAAAAACAACCTAGCTGTGCACTTTTCTGTAGCTCTTGCTGAGAACTCTTCCCAGGTTGGCACCTGAATGCCTTACTCTCAGCAGTCAGAGGCTTGCTTGCTCTGTGTGCAGGTTATTGCCATAGAATAGTTAGGACCTACAGCTTCTTTCCTTCCCCATTAAATAGTGGCCTTGTTCAGTATATTTCTTTTTAAAAATTGCTTACTGTTGGAAGCAATGAAGCACATTCTGGGGTTTTGATGGTTGGGGACTCTGGTGATGGTTCCATATAAGATGGGATCTTATTACTTGCTGTATTCTTAACTTCTGCTAATAAAAGAACCAAATGGATTATTGTCTAGTTTGGGTCTTTCCACGCTGTGTGTGAAGCTTGAAAGAGTCGCTGTCACTTTCTTCCTTCCCAACGCTTACAGGCAGCACTTTGTAGGTAAAAGACTTCTGCTGGTGCAGAAACCAAACTGATACCTAAAGGCTTGTTTACCTGTGTTGAACCGATGCTTGCTGTGTGCCTTCTCGAGCAAAAGCCAGTGGGTGGGGGACTTTGCGTGACTAAACATCAGTTCTGCTGCGTGGCATCCTCGTGAATTACAGACATCACATACAGACAGGTATGTGCCTAGTCTTGATGTAAGATTCCAGTACTGTCTTGTGCTTGTAAGCATCGCAGCAGACACAGTTGTCTATGGACTGTGCTGCCTCTTAGTTTCAGTGCTAATCTTGAGGGGAAATTTCTTTTTTCCAAAGTCTAGACTTTTATTCAATGCCCAATGGAGTTGCCAGTTGTAGTATGGGGCTGATAGTGGTGTGGGAGAAGGAGATCCTGTTAGGTGTGTCTCGTGCCACCGCTTCATGAAGCTGCTTGTCATAAGAACTCCCGTGACATACAGTTTTTTCTGAACTTGCAGAGAACAAAGAGTCTGAGACAACATGTATCCCATCCCATGTCTGCTTGGTTTTTGACCTCTGCCGTATTTTAAAACTAACTTGATGAAGTGGGATTGGTGTTACTGCCGAGTTTCATCTGTTTTGGAAAGCTTAGCTGGATCTGTGTTGTTAAGTGAGAGCATTAAGCTGCAAGGTGGACTTGGGGATGGCTAGCCTTTGTCTGGTCTCTTTCTCCATCCTCCAAACCTCCGTCCGAGCCTAGGCTAGCTGTAGTTTCAAAAGTTACCTAGTTTTTGCATGTTTAGAGACACTAATTGTCGGTGGCTCAGTTTTCCAGTTCCTGGTCTTGCAGATTTTAGGGCAGACCATGTGTACTGTCCCCTTCCTTGCTCCAAGGTTTAAAAGGGCTTTCTCTTAGGGCTGCAGGTTGTGTGCCAGGGGCTAACAGGCAGGCAAAGTAAAGGAACAAGCTGGCTAAGGAGTCAAACTGGGTGGAGTGTGGTGAAAGGAGCAGTAACTGTGATTTATGGACAGTATTGGAAAGGTAAAGGTGAAGTGCTGGGAGGTGAGAGTTTGCAAGGAGAAAAATAGGCAAGAGGGATTGAGGGTGGGAGAACAAGAGCTGGGGGGAAGAGGGTGGGTGCTGGAGACCTTGGTGGCTGTGGCTGAATTTTTAGGTGAGTTGAGGTTGGGAAGAACTATTGAATTCCTGGTGTAGAGGAAAATGCCTCCTGACTTGTACCCATGTAAGGGATTGATTGTAGTCTCCTGGTATGCAGGCTTAAGAGCTGGTAGGGGTGGGAAGGGAGTGGGTTTTGGCTGGGGAGGGAGTGGGGCCTTCTGCTCCCTTCATTGCTGTTCCCTGGCTGTCAGCAAACATCTGTGAGCTGCCTGGGCAAGATATGCCTAATCCTCCTCTTGTGTTGGCTCCCACTGAGTCTGGGCATCTACAGCTGTGCTATTTATCAGTTACTTGATTCAAGATACATGTTTTGCAGTGGCTTCTAAGAGAGCCAGTTCCAGTAAATGACCTGTGACAGCTTGAGGTCTCAGGATACATATTTTTTTTTATATGCAAAGCAAACTCAAGGGGCGTGGAGAACATCAGCATCAGATTACACACTTATTACACTAAAAGAAACTTGCTGCTTTAAATATAAATTGCATTTATTCTGTTTTCAGAAAGCAGAGTGGTACTTGAAGTTGTTTAGGCAGGCTAAAATTGTACGTCCTACCATTTCTGCTTGTTGTTGTGGCCATGCTTTGCCCTCTCCTGAGAATTACTTGCTCCATTCACTGCAAAGGGTGAACGTACCCTGAGTGTGGATTAAAGTGCTGCAGTGCAGGTGAACATCTAATGCCAGACATTAACTGGAAATAAATGAAGCATATGATTAGGGTGAAGGAGCTGAATTTGGGTTAGTTGAAGCTATTACAGGCTTCCCTGTAAAACTGAGTTCCGTTTTCCCTTTCTTTTCATTGCCTTTTGTGTGGTATCAAGCGATTTGTTTGAACCAAACTCTCCTGTTGGTCAGTGCTTCTGTATTTGTCTGGAGTGCCCAAGCTGAAATACTCCAGGCTGATTTCCAGGAGTGCTGGGCACTGATGTCCTCCAAATGAAGTTCCCTAAAAAGATCCGCTCCATGGAGAGGATTCCTAGGTCTGTATTGCTCTCTATGAAGAAGCTTTGAACTCACAGCAGCATCAAGTGCATCACACCTGATCAGCTGTTTTAACAATGAGCAATGTAGGAAAAGCACATGAGGGAGTCCCCTGCCCAGCCTCACCTGGGCGGTGCTGCAGTTCAGCTGCTGCAAGAGGACCACAGTGTGACCTGTCCGTTGTTCACCATCTTGCTCACAGTCAGGAAGGTGGGCTGCTTGGGGAGGGGTGGCGGCATGCGAGCCTAGCCCTCCTCTGTGTGTGCAAGGGCATGGTTTGCCAGCTCAGTATTACTTCTGGCATTTCCAGGAACTTTGCCTTTGCCCTTCTCTCCTCTGGTAAAATTCATGTTTGAACGGAGCTATTACTGTTCCTGAGCTGGGAAGTGTTTGCACTAGAGATTCACGATCTTGCTTATTAGCAGCTTCATCTCTGTAGTGGTAAAACTGGCACAGAGGCTCTTCGCAGTTGGCATAAAAACTGAACTGGTCTAGTTGTAAATGAGATGGGAAAACCATGGGCCTGGCTCGGTTCCCAGAACAACAGTGTGTTTCCCTGACAGAGGCAACTGATACCCAAGCCAGCTCCAGCAGCTATCTTTTATCTCTAACCGCACTGAACCTGTGCATACGGTTTGCAGTCTGCCTTAGCGTTGGATCAGTGTGTTACCAACGTTACAACGTGTGTGCATCCCTGTGCAACGTGGGCGCTGCTCCTCGGAATGCCGGCAGGAAGGACAGTGGTGGCTGCCTGACACCCCTGTTGAGCTCTGCCAAGGCAGAGACAGGGCTGGGTGCACTGGGCTGCTGCTGGCAGGGGCCTGCCCGGGACAGGCAGCGTGCCGGGGCTGCCAAAAGTTGAGGTGGCGGCAGCAGCAGCAGCAAGCAAAGCAGGAAGACCTGATGGAATTTCCTGCAGGGCCCACAAGGTATTTACTGAAGAATCATGCTTGGTGGCGTTCAAGCGGTGATACTACGGTTTGCATCATGCACTGATGACGAGCTGCGTTGCTGTGGCTGATGTCATGGCAGGTAGCAACAGTAGTGCTGGCTGGCTGAGTGACGGAAGGTGTACAGGCTCCTTTCAAGTGCAGGCAGAGGCGGCCTAAGGGAACCTGCAGCTGGGGCAGGGCAGAGGCCTGGGGAACCGTCTGCGCCAAGGGATGGGGGAGCTCCCAAGTGTCTGGGGGGGATGGGAGCAGCTCCAGCGAGGGTCCAGCTGATGATGGAGTCATTCGGCACATGGGAGTCTGCCCCTTCCGCAGTGTTTTTGAAGAATTGCTTTGTGCAAAAGTGCATGCTGCGTTCGGCTGCCCTCGGCCCCCCTGCAAGTGGAGGCCTGTGAGTGCCCAGCGTTTCTGTGCTAAAGTACCATTGGGCTTTATCAGCAGAAAAAGCATCCTGGGAAGTACTCCCAAGGAGCTCGAGTATGAGCGGTATGCATGAAACCAGGCAAGGCTGTGGTACTGGTCCTTCGCTGTGGCAGAGAAGAGCACACACACACCTTCCCCCTTAACCCACTTGGAGCACGTGGCTGTTTACTGTGACCACTGCCATCCCCAGCCCAGGATGTGCCAGGCTTGTGCTAAATATAAGCCAATTCAGGCCAGCCTGCTGAAAAGCTGCTGCTTTTGTGCCTGCTCCCAGCTGCAAACATCTGCTGTAAATCCAGGGCTGATTTTCCTACTGTTTTGTAGGATGAAGTCATTCCTGTCTGGCCATACTTGAAGGTCTAGTCATCCAGTCATCTGTCTGCTCTGTCCCAAGGCGTGAGTCAAGGGAGGGCACGTGTACATGATGTTGTGCAAGGTGCGTGTCGCTGCCCACAGCTCAGACTCCCTCTGTGCCCACCGCAGCATTCAGGAGGCACCCGGGGTTACCCCAGCCTGCAGTGGGGTGTTTCTGACGCCTGTAAGTAGGGTAACAGAGAAGTTTCAGGTCTCTTCCCAACTCGCTCTCCACCTGCCTGGGAGGAAATTGGCTGCAGATTTAGGGCTTGTGAAGCCCCTGATTTATGTGGCAGCCCGATGTGGCTGGGTGGGTCTGACAGACACTCGTCACTGCAGAGCACCGCTGGGGACTTTCCTCCCGTCGTGTCTTGCCTTAATAGAATAAACCCTGATGCCTGCAGTTTGCACATTTATGGGGGTGGATGGAATCTTGCAGGAGGTACAGCTGTGATTTATAGTGCCGTATCAGGACAGCAGCAGGATGCTGCTCAGCTGGAAGCGAGAGATGGCTCCTCTCACAGCTGCTCTGCTGCTGGTCACATCCTCTGGCTTCATCTCTGTTTGCTTTTGCTGACCTATTTTTGTCTGCTGTGCCCAGCACATGGCTGAAAAAGTTGGGAGCTAGAGCAGTAGCTCTTCCTGGAGATTTTTCTCTTACTGTAGGGCCGTGAGCCACTATCTGCCAGGTAAGAAGAGCATGTGGTGGAATTTGCTTAACCCCATGCTGGAGATCAGAAATGGGTAGATGTGCTTGGGTTCTGCTTTGCTGGCAAGGAACAACCAAGCCATTTGCCTTCCAAGGCTAAAAGCGTACCTAGGTGCAGCTCACCCCACTGTGGATCAACAGCACCATAGGAAGAATAGGGCTGTGTTCGCCTCGCAACGGCTAAGACAAACCCCTCATGGACAGAAGCAGGAGCTTCTGTAGCAAAACTGGGTGCTGCAGCATGCATGTGCTGGCTCCCCTGGGGAGCGCTGGCATGGGCCTGCTGCGAGCTGCTGTGGCTGAGCACACCCACCGGTGTTTCCAGGGCAGCTGGGGGGGCGGGCAGGGAAGCTCCCCTCTTCCTCACCCCTTGCAGTGAGCCTGGGAATGGGCCTATAAATCACACTCCGGAGGGGTGCCTGGTACTGTCCAGGTGGTGCTGCTGCAGCTTTCCAGGGACCCTGGGGTCTTCTCCATCCTCCCCTACAGGACCTGGATGAGGAGGGATGCTTAGGACATTCCTATCAAGCATTGGGTACAAGTGTGGGGGCATCGTGGGCGCAGGTGGCCCAGTGAGGGGGCACAAGGAGATGTCTCCCCCCACAGCCCTGCAGCCAGAGGCTGAGGAGCTGTCCCCCAGGACTGGGGCGCCCTCAGCTCAGGTGGTGGGGGACTGTGGGGTCATGCCTTACCCTTGCCCCCTCACAGAGGCCACTCTCCTCTGGAGACACACCAGAGCATCTCTTGACTATTAGCTGCTGTCTGGTTTCACACCCCAATCCCCAGCTCAAGCCCTGCAGCGGTGGGGTGGGATGGGGGAGCTGTTTGCTCCAGGGGCATTTGGGGGGCAGCTGGTGAGCGCTGGAGGAGGCAGCGCGTGCTGGCGGGTTGGGTTGCGATCTGTAGGATCAGCCACACAGGCAGAGGTGAGTGCTTGGCACCCGTTGCCAGCCCAGCTGAACCAGCCAGCCGTGCCCACAGCCCAGCTCTCGCTGCCTGACAGGTGCCCGAGGAGCCCCAGCATGGAGCCACCAGCTCTTTTTGCTTTAGCCGGGTGCACCTCGGTGCCAGCTGCATGAAGCCGCTCACGGCAGCGGCTTGACACTTGGTGTGCAATGGTGTGAGTGACTCTGCGGCCTGGTCACCAGTGTGCACTCAGGTTTTAAGTCGGGGCAAACCTTCACCCTTAAACCAAAAAATAAGATATAATACAGTTCTCACCCCTATCCTATTCCCCCCAGTTACAACCTATGTGCAAATTTGCTGAGTTAATTAAGCCAGGTGTAATTCACATCTTCGCTGTCTCAGTGCAGGTCTCTTTACAGGACTATGTTTATTGCAGATTAATGCACCTGAAATCAAACGTGGATCACATGTAGCAGGGCAATGCGTTTTTGCGTATTTTTTTTTTAAGCTGACTGGAGATGGGACTGCTAATCCTTTCTGACAGGGAGGTCACCCTTCAGAGTGGTGCCCCAGGAGGGCAGGCACCAAGGGCAGGCACACAGAATGGGGGGAGCTATGCCAGCCAACAGGGGATGCCCTGAGCTGGTGGCTCCTCAGTCTGTGAGCAGCTTTTGATTCCTCAGCCTTGACAGCAGCCCCTTTTCCCTCTGCACTGCCTTCATCTTCCTTGGCTGCTTCTGGCTCTGATAAGGTCACTGCATCTGAAGCCTGGAAACCATCTCCATCTCCGTATGTACTTCCAGTACTGCAGTTGTTCCTCTCCTCTTTGCCCAAACACCGCCTCCAGCGAGGCAAAATCAGCCACGGCAGGAGCTGTAATGCCCTGAAAGGTCCCTACCAGGACCTGGTTGTGACCAGTACTGCCCCCTCAGCATCTGGTGACACTAGTGGCAAGAAGAAGCATACTGACCCTAGCACACCAGGGCTGCGTTTGTGGGCTCCCGCTCGTGTGGGGAAGGGGACAGCCCTGGTGTGAGGGTAAAGCCCTTCCCATACAACTGCCCTTTTCAGCAGCTGCATGTGGGTCTAACGCTGGCAGCGGTGGCTGCAGGAGCAGGTGGCTTGGTGGGCTCGGTAAGGAGCCCTGCAGCTGTGCACAACCAGCACACATGGAGGGCAGCGAGCAAGGAGGGTGTGGGCACTTGTCCTGCAGGAGGTGGCAGCTTGGTATGACGAGTCACACCGCTCTCAGGGGGCCTGGAGCAGTGCAAGAGGCTCCCAAAGTGGCCCCCTTGCAGAGGAGGCCAGGGCAAGGTTCTGCCTTGCTGGGCTGCTAGCCTGCTCCCCTGGTGCAACCGCGGTGTACCCACAGGTGGCTACAGATGGGGATGGTGCAGAGCTCAAGGTGAGACCCGGTTTCTGTCTGTAGCTGCTGGCTGTGGCATCCCCATTCCTGGCATGTACCCTGCCAGCGTTGGGACCCCCACCCTGCTTCAGAGGTGACAGAGCTGTGGGGTGCAGCTGGCTGCTTCACGGTGTTTGTGCTGTGTGGCCAGAGGCTCTTCTTCCCATGGCAGCACAGCAACCAGGAGCTCTTCTTGGCACCCCCGTTTTGTGGGGGGAGGGCCAGGCCACTGCAGCTTCGTTTGCAGTCCCTCCACCAGCACCCTGTCCCTGTGTGTTTGGCAGAGAGAGGGTTTTCTGGGATGTAACGTAGTGCTGCGCTTTGTACCAAACATGACATGCTGAAGCTGAAGTATCTATTTAGAATGTACCATATATTTGTTTTTAACGAGAGGTATGGAGCAGTTAATACAAAAAAAAAAAAAAAAAAAAAAAAGGGAAAAATCAATGCTCCCACCTGGGGTCCCTAAAGCGCTGTGAGAAACAGCCCGTGCCCACCAGCTGGAGATGCCAGGCTCAGGGCTGCTTGCCCTGGGACAGCCAAGGGCAGCTTCAATGAGCACGGCGGTGCTGCTCTGGGGGGGAAAGTGCCCGTTCCGTAACCACTTCTGCAGTGAAATTAGCAGGCAGTGGGAAATGTACCTCCTCTTTTGGTGGGTCATACGTAACTCCTTCCCAGAGGTAAGGTCACATCTAGACAGGAATCTGGATGCCGCGCTAGTGGTGGGTCTCCTCAGCAGAGCTGCTGTAGCTGCAGCTAACTAGTCACGCTGTGCTACCTCCCGTTGTTGTCCAGTTAGGTGTTCAGTTACTGCGGTTCAGGTCAGGTGCCATGTCCTGCCCCTGGGGTCCTGGGCAAGGACCACCCCGAAGACCAGGAGATGCTGCCTCCCTGCTGGGAACCACTAAGGGCCCTGTTCTGGCACGGCTGTGCCTGGGCTGCTCCAGACCTGGGTGCTCAAAATGCTGGCGGCTCCCACCGAGGGACAGGCAGACGGTGTACCCTGCCCCCCACCCCCACCCCGCTTTCCTGAGGTGCTTTCTGCCTCCGGGGCTCCAAAGTGGCTCCACAGGAGGCAGGCTGACGGTGAAATGCCACCCGTGCCAATGACCTTGGCTGTCCTGGCTGTGAGCCGGTGGCTGGGAGGAGCAGCTCGGTAGGCGCGTGCCAGGGTCCCGCATGGGCCTCTCGGCGCGGGCGTTCAAGGAGGGAGCAGCTTCCACCATCGGCACACGCTGGACCCTGTGGTGAAGGATGCAGGATGCACTGTGCCACGTCGGTAACGCTCTGTCTCCCCAGGGAGCTGCAGTGGGCACCCCAGGATGGCCTGCGCCCCCACCTCCTCCCCTCCTGCCGCTCGGGCCAGCAGAAGCCCAGTCCTCCCGGTTCTCTGCCGCGTAAGGCGCTTTGCAGGCGGCGTCACCGCAGGAGCAGCACCAGGGGCAGAAGGAGCAGCATCGGTGAGACAGACAGCTCGGCAGTGCCACCGCAGTCTTGGGCATTTTCCTGGGAGATGGGAGAGAAGGCATCAGCTTGCTTACCCCCAGGGCGGCTGCCGGCAGAGGGAAGGGAGCCCACTGCTCGCCTTTGGAAGGGGGAGCAATGCCCGTGGCCAGAAGGAAGGGTCACCACGGGCAAAGGAAGGGACTGGTTTGATGCCTGCGGGCCACGGTGGTCACCTGCAAGCTAGGAAGCCACTTGTGTCCTTGGCTTTCGCCATGCTCTGCCCCACACCCTGAGCCCCATCCCTCAGCCTCAGAGACCGCAGCAGGATCAGCTCCTGCCAGCAGGTCCCCCTTGCAGCTCCTTCCAGAGTCCGCTGCCCATGAGCGGGTTGCCATGCCTGCTCCTGGCGCCCGGGGCAGGGACAGGCAGATGGGCTGTCCTGCACACTGCGAAGGTGCCCAGACCAAACCCCTGCCAGCCTGGCCGGGCGGGATAGCTGCCCGGCTGCACCAAGCCCGGGTTGCAAGGGCTAGTTACAGGGATCAGGGCTCTTCCAGCGGGTGAACCCCCAAAGAAACCCAGCAACCCTGTGATGTCTGAGCTCAAGTCCTTCCCAGGTGTCACTAGTGTGACCGTCCTCCTGCTAGGAAGCCCCTTAGGGAGTCAGGTGGCTGCGTCTGGGTCCAGCCAGCAGCACGGGCACGTGGTACACGCAGCCGGGGTGCAAGGGGAGGTGTGTGCATGGCCACAGGCGTGCCCGTGGTGGAACCCAGCCGCGTGCTCTCCCTCCCTCCCGTGCTGCCCCAGGGTACCTCAGGGTGAAACGCGTGGCACGTGTCCGGCCGCCGCCTCAGCTTCTGGGACCGCATCCGTTCACACTTCACTGAAGCGTTATGTGCGAGACTGTTAAGGACACAGGCGGCAGCAGCAGGGAGGGGAGATGAGTGCTGCACAGACCCACAGGGTTTGCTGCAAGTTGTCTAGGTGTAACTGCAGAGCCTCAGAGACAGAGCAGGGAGGATGAGGGAAGGGCAGGTCACCCTGCATGGGCTGGAGACGTCTCCTAGCGCTAAAAGACAGCAAGGACCAACAGGCAGCTCAAAGTGGCGAAAATGCCAGGGCAGGGCTCAGCTTCACAGTGACAAGCTGCACCACATCACCGCCCTTATGAGGAGCAAGGGATGAGGACCCAGCAGGGATGAGTTATGGAAGCACCTGGGAGCAGTGCGGGGAGCCAGCCCAGCTGCACCCACCCCACCGCTGACCCTTTCCTCTGGCCTGTCCCGCCCTCACCCTGTGCAGCACATCAGACAGCCAGGCAGTGGAGGCTGGCTTCCTCTTGTGGGGCTGGAAGGCGGAACTGTTACCTCCTCTCCACTGCACTGCAACCCCACCTGCTCCATGTCTCTCCCCGGCTGTCCCACAATGCCCACCACGCCCATGGCAATTGCCACAGGAGCACGTTTTACACCCTAGCAAACACAGAGATGAAAGGGCCTGTGGAGCTGTGCGTCTCTGCTGTGTGTGGAAGGATATATTTGACCTCTTTTGCATCCAGCAGGACAGGTGGGAAGATGCTGCAGTCGCAGACAGCATCTGTGACGAGGAGCAGCAGGTTACTGTTGGTGATCTGCTGTGCCACAAACATCCTGCAAGAAAAAAAGCAGGTGGGAGAAACCACGTCTCTCTTGCTGCAGTGCCAGAGCAGCTGCCCTGGCATCACCCAGCCCACAGCAAAGAAATCAACAAAACTCCGGAGATCATTGGAAACGTGATGTCAGCAGAAAGCAGGAGAGACACAGCAAGCAGCCATACGCACGGGGAGGTGGTGTTATCACACCTCTTTGGCTGCAGGATGCTCCAAAGTGGCTCAGATTTACAACTCCACGCTAGGCACAAAAGCCAAAATCAAACCCAAAATGCAAGAACCCAACCAAAAAGACCAACCAACAAACAAAACCCAACACAAGTCTCTTCCGAATGGGGCAGGATGTCACAGCAGATGACACCTGAGAAGGCCTGGTTTCCATCCAGAGGTGTGCCAACGCCCATTCAACTTACATTTATGCATATGCTTATGTGATCCAAGGATGTATGTACTACGTGGCCCTGCAAGGAGCAGAGTTTTGTTAAATTTCATGTTACTGGAGTGGGACATAGAGGATCCCAGTAGCACTACACATTACGTTGGTGTGATGGGACTGACCAGCTGGTGCTTGGTCTTGCCTACTGCCACGAGAAACACACAGCTTCACTTTGCAGCCACAATTTTGCCTGCGCCTTCCCTTCCTTGTTGGACAAGCAGACTACGGAAAAGGACTGGTGACAAGAACCAGCACGTGCCTATGGGGATGTCTCTAGATGCAAGCGTTTACCCAAGGATGTGCACGTGAGGGCTTGTGGCAGCGCTGTGCTGCCCAGTTGCGCAGGCAGCAGACGGCTTGCATGGGCAGAGCAGGATGAGGGCAGGCACGCGTTTCGGCTGTGTGCAGGGCTTAGGGCATGAGTGTGCGTGTGTGCATGCACAGGCAGCTCAGACACGTCTCTGTGCTCACGAGGCTGCATGTGCCTGTGACTGTGGGTTTGCACACTGGCACGTGCACGTCTATGGCACCCCTGGGTGCGCAGGGAGAGTGGCAGGGGGTGCGTGTCCAGGCGCACGCGTGCTGGTGTCACTGCAAGGTGCCGTACGTGTCTGGGCATCTCCCCAGCCTACGCCTCCCCCCGAGTCTGATGCCTCGCAGGCATTGCCTGCCCTCTGCCAGCACAGAGGCTGCAGCCACCCAGAGCCAGGCTGACCTGCCTGTGCTGCTGTGCTCCACTGCCTGCTGGCAGGCTGTGCTGCTGCTGGGGACGGGGCGGCCGTACAGCCCTGGCAAGGAACCTGCAGGCTGGCCTGGGGCCACTGGACACGGGGAAGGCCAGGGATGTTGGGCTTGGCATGGCTGCACTGGTGGCGAGGCTGCAACACTGCAGCCAGTATGTGGCTCTATGCACTCTTGATCCTGCTAAGCACTTCTCAGCCCAAGGAGAGGGCTTCTGGATTAGAAATACGGGTTTGTGAGGATGTGCCCGCTGCACCGACCAGTCTGGCTGCACTGGAGGACCATCCTGTCTCCTTGGTTTTTCACCACCTAGGCTGGCTGCCTTCTAGCCTCGGGATTTCTGTATTCACATTTTAGAGGTGTTGAATGTCACACGCTGCAGCTCAACCATTTCATTAGTATTCCTGGCCGAGGACTGTTTTGGAAGCTCTGACAAGCTGATTTTAACCCATGCACAAATTCAGTAACCAGGATAAAAGTGCTCCGTGCACCGACCTGCAAGCCAACTTTTTGGCCAGGATGGAGCATGCAGCCTACCCTGGCTCCTCTGGGAACCACCTGGACTTGTGAAACATGACCAGGAGAGCCTGTACACCTGGGCCTGCCACTGGCTAACGCGCCACAGAGCATGTGTCTGTCCCAAACACCTGCATGAAAGATGCACAAAAGATACGCCTGGAATCCAGAGGCTGCAGCTACACCTGCAACTAGGAAGCAGCTGAGCAGGATGGTGCAGCTGCTGCTGCCCTCCAGCAAGGAGGGGTCAGCTCCAGGCTGCGTTGGTGGCAGCAATCTGTGCAGCAACAGCTCAACACACCAACAGGGCAGTCTGGGGGACTCTGGATTGGCCCAGAGCTTATTGCACCTACACACCTTGTTGTCCCTACATCTGCAATCTCTTCTAAAACAACATTTGGCAAGGCCTGGTTTTCCTCAAGTCATGTGGACTAGCACAGGCTGTTTTACTAACCTTTAAGTCTTTCCTGCAGTTGATCCAAGACTGAAGTCAGACTAGGTAGGATTGGTTTTGGTGGTGTTTTGTTTGTTTTTTTTTTAAGAGGGATTCCAGTCAGATCTGTTTGGACACCTCATGTTAGGAAAAGCTGGACCAGTGGAAATTCATCCTTCTGTCAGCTTTCCGCACGTGATTGCTGATGGTGCTACGCAACTGCTAAAAACTGCCTGTTTTCACAACGACTTTTCTGTTATTTTGGACTGTTCATTCTCTTAAAATGAAAATGGAAAATAAAAAAGTGGACCTGTGTTTTCATTTTTTTTTCAGTTTAACACTTCTTTTTTTCCCCCTTCCCTACTTTTTTTTTCTGTAGAAAAACAGAAAAGAGGGAAAATAAAAAAAAAGGAAAAGGAAATCCAAAAGCATTGCGAAAAAAAAATTTCTAGGCAGAAAACTTTTGCCAGAAATGTGAAAAAACAGAAAAAGCTCCTTTCTGAAATCTGTGGAATGGAATGATCTCTATCTCTATCTCTATCTCTATCTATTTCTATTTCTATAAATATATTAAAAAAATGCTCTTTCCCTTGTTCTACAGTCACCTCTGCTTATTAACAGATGGTTTTAATTTTTTTTTCTCTTTTATTGAGAAGTGATAGCTTGGTCACTTCACCTCCTCATTGCCCAGCGTGGCTGTTTAGCTCTGCTCTCTGGCCACAGCTGTGGATGCGGCAGTGGCCACACCATGAGCACAGTGGCAGGGGACTCGTCTCAGGTGCTGTCGTCACCGGTGGGCTCTGTGACAAGGCTTGCATGCCATCAGGACCTGGGGAGCCCCCCAAATGAAAGGGAAGCTGCAATTCTTACTTTTGGCAATCTCCACAGTCAATCAGCCCATTGGTCTCCTTGATGGCCGGCTCATACACGAAAACGGGGTACTCGGTGTCACAGGGCTGCAAGGTGTCGTGCTTCTTGTGCCTGTGAGCTGCGATGGTAAGGAGAGAAGGTGAGGAATGAAGGGCAGAGGGTCTTACCGGTGTGGTCTGCACAGATGGAAGCATTTAAGACTGGTGATGTAGGTTACAGAAGGAGCCCTGCATGTGTGTGTGTCCCCCGACAGTGGCCAAGAGCAGGTGCCTACCAGGGAAGAAAGGGAAGGAGATGCTGCAGAACGCAGCCAGACAGCAATTCCTGCTCCCACTAGGTGGTGTGGGAAAACCAACATATGTGAGAAATGAAATGCGCCCAGTATTCCCACTCGCCTTCCTCAAGCACGCCTGGATCCTGCCCTGCCCAAGCCACAGCCGTGGGGCCACAGCAGCCACAGCACCCCAGGGACCCCCATGGCCAGTTAGGCAGGGACATTTGGGCACCGGTACCCCTGAGTTCAAAGGACAGGGGGTGTCTACCAAAGCAGCAGCCTTAATAAAGTCCCTCCTACCTAACCCAGCCCTGGTTTGTGCACTTTTTTAAATATTCAAAGCTGTGACTGAGCTGGTCCTTCATGCTGAGGGATCTGCCCCTGCGGGGATCCTGTGTGTCCATGGTGGGGTTCTCCATCAACCGCTGATCCTTCCTGAGCCCTCTGACGTTTCAGAGTGAGCCCACAGCAGGCAATTTGAGGGGCTGAGTATGTGTCACATCAAAAGAAAACACCGCCAGCTAACAGCTCTGGCCTGAGACCACAGGGAAGCAGACAACGGCTCTGGAGGACCAGCAGAGACCCAACTATCACAGAGTGCTGGCTCCTGGAGGGAGCCATCCCCTGCAGAGATAGGGAGCAGCTGCTCCATCACTCATCAGTTGCACTCTGTGGGAGTCCCAAACTGATTTGAGGATGAGGGGGAGCTGAACCACTTTGCTGAGCCTCCCTTCAGAAGCAAGGGCATCCTTTCTAGGAGTTCAGCAAAGTCCGTCTTGCCTGAAACTACTGCCTTGGGCCCTTCTGGCAATTATTTTCTGCAGCTGGAGGTAGCAAAGCCAGCTCCTGCCTCTGTAGGACACAGGAGAATGTCGCTGCTGGAAATGTGAAGCTTTGTTGCTAGGGCAGAGGTGGTTGCGGCTCAGCTAACAACAAATATAAGAAATGGCTTTTACATCAGCTTTGGGTCTGAGTACAACAGACTCACTCTGCAGCCCTGCACCCGCACAGCAGGCAGCCCTACCGGGGGAGCGGGCAGGGAGAGAGTCCTTCTGATGTGGAGGATGACCCTTGCAGCAGTGGTGCTGAAGATTTATAGAAAAATGCAGCAACATGAGTTTTAATCAGTGAACGTATGGTAAGAAGGCACCAAGAGGGCATCCATGATTCTGATGGGTAATTTGTATCACTGGAAAACCCTCACCAAAAGGCATGGTATCCTCTCCCCCGACACGGCCTGAGCACACAGAAAGAGGCAGGCACCACCCTGCAGAGCCTGCCATGCAAACAATGCAGATTACACGAGAGAGGAAAGCTGGATGATCTTCTCTGATTTTTCTCTCCACTATGGCAATCGAGTGACACAAGACATCCATTAAGAGCCAGGAACTGGAGCCCAAGCTTCCCTCTAATGCCTTCCTCAGGTGAATATGATGGGTACTCAAACACTTCCCTGCGATACAGAGTGCTTGGTAAGTTGCACCTTGTGCTTTTCTTCTGAACGTTCAAAAAACATCATTCGCAAAGCAGCCTCCTACTTCAATCCTTCCGGACTGTGGGACCCACCTTTTGGTATCACGGTTAGGTGCATTTTGCACAGATCCAAAGCACGCAGGGCTTGATTTCAGCATGATGCTTTGTTCTGTATTCACCCTGGATTCACACTAAATTAATCAGCTAAAGTCATGCTTTCAGGGTCTGGCAGAAACCCTGCTGCCAGCCCGGAGGTGCCTGGCTGTGCTCTGCCACCATTTGCCATCCCTCTGTGCAAACCCGACACTGCAGAAGTATGGAAAAGCCTCTCCCAGTTTTACTAATGGAGAACACCCTGGGTTAGCCTGTCACAGGGATGAACAGTCCTGAGGATATTCTGGACGAGCAGTAGAAGGCCCTGTTACCGAGGTGAATTTCAAAGGCTTAGACATTTCTGATGAAACACACAGAATGTTTTTTATGCTGTAAAGAGAGAAGCTGCAGATGCTTTCCAGCTCAGACTGGCTACTAACTGTATTCTGGCCACCGAAGTCCCTGATGGGCTAAAGGAATGTGAGGAAGAGAGCGGGAACCCTTTCCCTCAGCCTTCATTCACTGTACTAGTGGCTGGGAAAACAGCTCCAAACTCTGAAACAGGTGGCTAGACTGTCATAGTCTGGGCCATGGACAGACCTTCTTAGGGACATGCTTGTGGCAAGACCATGCATTGGTCCCTCAGACACAAACCATCAGAGTCCCATTGGATCCCCCCTGGATTCACAGCACTGAGTGACCGGAGCTGTCACCACAGCTCAGCTGTTGGTGATGGACTGTGCTGGTTCTTGCTCAGAAGAATAGCTGTGATGACCACAAAGGTGACTTGATATAGTTGGGACACGTCTGCTTGCAAGAATTTAGCGTATTCCCCATGTCAGGAGCTGCAAAGGGTCCTGACATAGCAGAGACTTTATCCAGGTCCTCATTTTCCCCCTGTTCCTGGTAAAAAATTATGATCTTCACTAGCTCCAGCTTCCTGGTATAGTGTCATCAAAACAGACGGAGTAAAAGCAATATAAAAACCAGTGGTGTGAAAGACGGGGTACAGAGAGGGGGTGAATGAAACCATTGGCTAGGAAAATACGGGATGGAAGAAGATCTGAGGCCTCCCAGCCCCAGCCAGTGTTGAATCAGGGCTGTCATGCTGGACTTGGAGGGCTTGGAGAACTGAGCCTCAAGGGGAAAGTCAGCTAAAGAGATGGCATGATCCACACCTGGGACAAGCCTGACCTGCACGCAGGGGCCAGAGCTGTACCTCGGCTCCCAACACGGGACCAGAGAGGCAACACCTGAGCTGCAGCGGCACTCGGAGGAGCAGCCGGTGCATCTGGAGGTGAGCAGTGGGAGGCACACCAGGTTTAGTCCCTTCAGGGGCACTTTTGCCACTGGCAATACGGGCTCAGTCACTCACAGAAGCCGCGTTTCTGTCTGGGTCTCGCATGACCGCCTGCGACTTGACTTGCCCTGGGTTAACTTTATCACGTGCACCAAGCTGTATTTTTAAACTCTGCTAAATTGGCACAAGTCCCCTGCACAGACCATCTTAAATCAGTTTTTGGCACAGGCTAAATGAAAAGAAGCCACTTTAAAATCTCCTAACTTCTGCACAGAGACAAGACCTATGACAGGGATTATGCTTAGGCCTACTGCCACTTAATTTGCTCGGAAGCAACGCAGCTGCAGCAGTATTGAGAAGTTCAGAGAAGCCCAGCAGCATGTACATCATCAGCAAAACGCTTGGGCTGAGCCTTTGCATGCACATGCTGGACATCAGAACATTATCAGCACTCTGAGTCTGGTGGTCAGGGATTAGTAAACAGCCAGAGGAGCTGATAACAAATTGCAAACTTTATAGCAAAGAGTGAGTTAATTCCAGGCTGTTGTTGCTACCATCTGCACTTCCAGAAAGACTTTGTCAGACATTTGGCAACAAATCCTCCTGAGTAGCAAAGGCAGCCGCCGCACCTTGTTATAAACTATACCACCCAGATTGTGAATTCTTTCTCACCAGCATAAATCATGCACCCAAGTCAGCGGATTTACTCTGGGACATGAGACAAAATCTGCCACTTAGTTACAAATACAAACCACAGAATTTAATCAATTATCTTGTAAAATATCCTCTGTGTATACTACCATGCAGTGAAAAAGAAACTTCCGTGAGCTACGGAATTCTAGAAATAGTCCTTTCTAGGCTGCATGCCTTGGCTGGAGGTATTTTTGGCTTAATGAAAAGCTTTCAAACCTGTGGTGATGTCCATAAAAGCAGAAGCCCTTACAAACAGAAAGGAATGAGATGCTGAGAGCAGTAAAAAATCTGGGGAAGCAAACATGTCTTCCCATCGCTTCTGAAAACAGATTTGCATGATGCGTGCAGTCTGCATATATCATGCCCATATTCCAACAGCATGACTCGCCCTCCCAGAAAGCCAGAGAACTTGGGAAGCAGAAATAGGCTCAGCGCTGCAGAGCCAGAGGTGCACAAGTCAGGCAAGGGTGAGCATTAGCTCCCCGACCATTAATTCCTCTGTGCATATCCCTGAATAAATGTGTGCTCAGTTTCCCTCTTGCAAAATGTCTCCTCCTCTTCATATTTTTTGCATACACCAGCCTTGGCACGCAGTCAAGAAAATGTTAACATCTCTGGCAAAAATCTACAGCCCTTTCTCAACAACACGTGCAATCCATTTCTTCCAGCCCCAACAGTATTCTTCCACTCCACTCCGCTCCACCCCCTACCCCCCACACCCTGCCACCATGGACACTAATTTTTTTCATCTGTAGACACCCTCTCTTTCTCTTCCTCTTCTTCATACAGTAAGACACATTCCAAATGTCTCTGTTTCTCTATCTCCGTCTCACACATACGTCTTGCTGGGCAGAGAGCAAATCGGCGAATACAGGCTAGATATGGAAGCAGGGAGATAGAGACACAGCCACAGTCTGGACTCTGTCTTGGAGGGATTTCTAACTTGCCTGTAGGAGCGGATTTATGAGCTAGAGCATACACTTATCAGCTGAACTGCTTGAAAGCAGTTCTGCATTATCCTGGGGCTGGGCTGGGATTCATCAGAGGGAGCTGAGCTGTGTAGTGTGGAAAAGAAGACTTAAGTTGCCTCTTAATAACTGAAGTCTATGAGACCCGTATAGTTTTTCCTGCAAGAAAGCACGAGTTGGTCTTTGGTTTTGGCATAACAACAGGAAAGAATGGGACAGCTGGGAAGCAAAGTGAAGGACATGCCATGGTACATGGGCTATGGGCCCACCTACACCGTAGTAACGAGGGATGGTGGTGTTTGCGCCCACAGGTCTTGAAGCGGCTGGTGTGCCCCTTCTTTTATTGACATCTCGGTGACAGACCTTCAATCACCAGCTCAGCCAGCTAAACAAGCAAGCGTATCACTTGCTGCTTTGCAGTGCAGCGAAATAGAGCCAGGCACTGCCTTGTCCCTGCCACACCTTTCTGCAAGCTCCCCATTGTCCAAAAGGTGGAAAAAAGTCTTTCCTAGCCTGCGACTTCTAGCTAAATCCTCCTCTTTTTGCTGTTAAGTGGTTCTACTTACAGTGATGGAAGACAGCCTTGGCTGGAGAAGTCGCATGACACACAGAGACACACAATGAAGATGGAACCACGTGAGAGTTGCACATGACGGCAGCGCAATGAAGAGATGAAATTTCATACAGCAGTCACGGGGGTGATGTGGGAGAGAGATGAAGAAAGCACAAAAGGAAATGGTGATGAGCAGGGCCGCAGTGAGAACCCCCCTCCTTTTTCCTCACATCTCCTCAAGTGAAGGCTAAATCAAACTGCGGTCCCCCAGGAAGAGCCACGCTGCCTCCTGCACTGCCACAAGCACTGCCCTTGCTCATCTGACTCTTCCTCACCAATTTCTGCCTGGGGCACTCCCGTTATCCTGATGCGTGTTAAGCAGCAGCCAGGGCTGTGTAGAAGAAGATAGCTGCAACTTCTACTGCCATCTCTGGCAATCTTCTTTGGAGGCGGTGAGTGGGACCTAAACAGTATCCAGACATCGGGCTGGTTCTCTGACTAGAAGGAACTCTTGCTTTCTAAAAGTGACTGTTTCCCCATTACACTGGGGGAGTTCAATGCAGAAGACTCAGCGCTGCAGCCAGCAGGGAAGGTACCACTGTCACCACTAAAAGCACCATTAGTGCTGAATAATTAGTCAGGATGGAATAACGGCACCTACATGGCTGTGCAGAGCACTCCTCACTTTTCCCTTTGGGTCAGCTCAGGGCCATGAACATCCCCCCTGCCAGCAGGGGCAGGGATGGGACTGCAGAGACTCCCGGGACGTTTCCAGCAGGCAGCACTGCAGCTGCAGGGCAGGTCACTGGATTTCAACCCAGACATACCGCTCTGCTGCACTCAGCTGCTGTGCAATGCCACGTGCTATCATCTTCTCTCCTCTAGAGAGGGTCCACTGGCCAAGCGTAGACCTCAATGTGTTATGGAACCTTACAGGTTTCTGGCTAGCTTCCCGGGACCCCTGCTAGGCTCCGGAGAGCCTGCTGCTCCAGCCCTGCTCAGTCCTGTCCTGTAGGCCACCTTCAGGGAAGACTGGAAGTCATTCCAACTGAAAGGCTTTGCAGTTGATGCTCTTTCATCCCACTGCATGTAGGTTGGGGGTCCTTGGGTAGAAGAGCCTCCCCCACCCCAGCAGTTACCCTGAGGAAAGCAAGCAGTGTGCTCCAAGCTGCACACTCCTCACCCTGACCGCTCTAGTGCTGTGGCAGCCTGAAATGGGGGTGGAAATGGGGGGAGATGGGGTGGTGGTGGGACCTGGAAGCTGGCTTCCAGTGTTTGTGGAGGGAGAGGTGGCAGGGCAGACAGCAAACTCCTTGAACGAGGCCAGGCTCCCCCATACAGCTTCTTCTGCCACCAGTGGCTGTAACACGCACATGCTATGGGGCGGCTGGACTCTTGTGTACTCACCATCTGCCAAGTTGTCTGAGTGCCAGAAGCTACTCATGTTAAACTCCAAAAGGAAGCTGTCAAAAGAGCAAGAACAGAGGATGCTTTTTCAGCAGCCTGGAAGGATGCAGGTGTCAGGGAGATGGCCCCGTCGCCCAGCGAGTATCAGTTCTAAAATGTTTACTAGAAATTTGCTGGCAGTGGAAGTCTGAGGTTTCTTTTTTTTTTTTTTTTTAATTTTATTTTTTCCTCTCCACATGATAGAGTGTAGCTCTGTATCATGGGATCTGTACTGTGCAATATCTGAATGGGCTTTTTCCTGAAGTACGTACTGTGCGGGGGCCTTGCCAGTGAAGGAAGGAATGAGCACAGCAGCCCCTGAGGCTGGGAGGGGATTCAGTCACTGCGAGACCCACCTGAGGAGCAGGCACGGATGGCCATCAGGGAGCCCATACCCTGGCTACTCGGAGGTACCTGCACATCACATTGAATTATTCTGTACCAATACGCTCAAGCTCTAGGAGCTGGATCTTTTCTGCACCTTCCCTTTTGCACACCCAGCCAGCTGACCAGCGGAACTTTCATCCTGATTTGAGCTTGACCTCTGATTCCCCCCCACAGTTTGAGGTGAGCCCGAATCCAGGCTTGATTCAAGGCCTCCCCTCTCTCCTGCCTTGCCTGCCACTCAGCTCTGAGCTCCCTGGCTTCCTTCCTTCAACCTTCACCCCCTGCGAAATGACGGCGTGCGTCTGCTCATCACGGGCAAAGGAGACAGGCAAGAGGACTCGGCATCAAGGATCTGCATGAGGTCCCAGGAGACCCGAGTCCTATTTTTGACTCTGTCACTTTGTACTGAGTGACTTCAGGTAAATCCCAGACCCACTCCAGGCCTCTGCCTCTCAAAATGGGAATAGTAATAGCTTTCTGTCTCCCAGGAGCAAGGTGCTGAGCTGAATGTCAGAAGGCTGAGAGCAATGCCCTCCGCGGGGGGCTCCGCCTGCAGCATTCTCAGCTCTCGCCCCCATTGGTCTGAGCCTCCCAAACACCCCCATCTTTTGGTACTCACATGAGGAAATCACTTATCAGCCATTTCACTGCAGCTAGAAAGGCATAAATTGGCTGGAGAACAAAAGAAGAAATGAGAAATACCATAAGGATCTGGTCAGAGGGTTTATAATTGTTATGCAGGACCCCACGTTTCAGACCAATTCCCTCTACTGATCAGAGTGCTTGAAGACAGACTGGAAATTCAAGGTCTGGGCATCACTGGAAAATGTTCAAAATACATCAAAAGCCAGCAGAGCTGCCTTGCTACTAATAATATCTTCTCACCCCCTCCCCGTCAGGGTCAGGGAGTTTATCACAAATGTATGAAGGACTTTGAAGATGTAATTGCTTGATGATTTCTCTCCAGTATGGATGACCTTGAGAGCTCAGAGCAGGAGAGAAGCACAGCTAAATGGGACACCACCAGTTTAGGATGCTTTTATGTTCTGATAGCAAGTGGTGTTTCTGGGACAAGTGACAGCATTGCCCAGGATTTAGTATTATCTGCCATTGATTGATTATGCTTAACTGGGCTTTCATCCAGCTTTTCCTCAAGATGGCATTACTTCTATGATCTTCCTGCTTTTCAGCTACAAATTGGAAATCCAGCATTGTCCCAGGGACAATCCATCTGCAGAGGATCCTGCTGCTTCTTTTCTTCATGGCAACTGTGTCTAATTTTCATCTTTCCCTCTCATAATCATGCCTGTATCCTCAAACCCAAAACAGATGCAGCAGTCACAGGGCACAAGACAATGTTCCGTAACTTACTTATATTCACCTAAAATAAGTCAGCAAAGAGTGAAATGTATATGTTGTTGGGAATCGGACCGATTTTTATGTATGTATATGAAAAATGGACTTTTCTTGATTTCTTCCTTTTCAAGGGTTTTGCTAAGATGGGAAAAAGAGAGAGGGAGGCTGAATTCTCATCTTTTTATTCTCTTCCCAATTCACCTCATTTTTGGCAGCTCATATTTTGTGACATTTCTTTTGGTAATCAGAATTGGAGGATATGATCGAGCAAATATTTTCACTATAATCACAATATTTTATCTATCCAGCTTAAGTATAGCCATTGCAAAGTTTAATTTTTTAGTTGTTTAAATGATAACATGTTGTTAAAAAGTAGCATTTTGTTGAAAATTATTTTACTAGAAAAAAATGACAATGTCACACTGTAAGAAGTACTGCCATACCACATTTTAAAGTATCAAAAACCTGATCATAACAGTTTAGGGTTGCTTCAACTAGTTTGAAGTGGCCTGCATGTTGAGTAATTACTTCTGTCTGTTCAAGGCCGGGTTAGGAAGGTAGAGTGGGATTAGGTTATTAGCTTGTATCAGCCTAAAGAGAGGTTGCATTTGGGTACTGCAAAAAGTTTCACTCTGATAGTTTGTTCCCTGGACTATCAGCATTTCTCTGCAGCTTTTACCCCTCTCTCTCTCTTGCTGCAAGCCCACTCATGCTTCCCTGAAAGGCTGACAGTTTTCTCCCAGTTGCTCTGTTCCCTGACAGTGCAACTCTCCCTTTTGAGCTGCTGAGTAAAACCGTGCCCTGTAAAAGCATTCCTGTTCATTTCAGCTGCTTGCTGGTTCCTTGGTTTTTAGAAGAAGCCTGGCAAAGTCTAGTACCTGTTCTCTCCCCGGTCCTTCTGATTTTCAGTGGGATCCTATACGCCAATGGAGAGCCAAATTGGAAACCACTGTCAGTGGCCATCACTGCCTCAGAAATCTGCCTTAGGTGAGTTTGGGCATTCCCATTACTTGAAAGCAAACATCTACTAAACTCTTTTGGGGAACGTGCTACATCCGTGTGTTGGAGATGGCCTAGGAGAAAGCCTCTGTGGCCAAGCCCAGAGAGGGCTGCATGCTGACAGATACGTACGCTGAGCAGAGGCCGGGCTCCGCTGTGGTGGTGGTAGGGTACTTTGCACATTGCTTGATAATCATACATGGTCACCCTGCAATCAAAACAAAACAAGTGAGCAGTCAAAAGCAAGCAATGCAACTGCCTATGGGACGCACACGTCAGCTTTTTCTAAAACATTTCCTGTACGGAAGAACTAAAGCAGTGGCCTGCTTACACGTGCCTTTGCTGTTTGGCCCATCCTGGATCTTGCAAAGCGGGAAATACAGGCTCTGGATTAATGTCACTGGGTCAGTACAGGAGGAAATTTGTCCCTAATTCCAGACGGTGAGTAAAGCAGGCTGTGAAGGAGGAGAATTATAATTCTAACTACCTCAGGTTCCCTTAGTTCCTGTTTTCAAGCCACTGAAACTCTGAACTCTCTTTGACATGGGCGGGGGGAGTGGAGTGAGGCGAACAGAGATATATTTAGTAGTGAGAGAAATGTGCTCAGCCAGCTGCAACACTACATCTGGGGGGCTCTCAGACAACTGCTCATAGAAGGGCTTTCCAAGTGGCAGAAGGAACTGAAGCACTTTATAGACAAAATGCCAAGAAATGTTTCCCATAGCATCTTGCCCTGGAAAAGACAGAGCAGCAGCTGTTTTCCAGCCACACAGAGATCAGAGTTACTGTCCTTCTTGGTGCTTTGCAGCAGGTGGAAGGGCAGGAGATGAGGAGAAACAGGGTGCATGGTGATGATGGCTGAGCAAGTCAGGGGAGAGGGCAGGTAGCTAAAGGAGCTCTTGTATCAAGAGAGCCACATGCATCAGCATGTGCATATTCCTCTGCTCAAGTGCTGCTTATGGGGACCAATAAGCTCTGACCCACACACCAGCTGAAGAAAGAGAAGTACAGCACAGAGATCCCCCGCTTACCGCCTGAACATGCCCATGTTTAGCAGCTGGGTCATTACTGAGCCTTCCACTGCACCCAAAAATTTTCCAGTCTGCAAGCATAAGAAAGGAAAAAAACAGAATAAATTGACAACAGTAAAATTTCCAAATTCTCAATGGGTCCAGCCAATCCAGTCTGTCCGGAGGCCTACTACACATAATGAGGGTTTTATAAGGAGGTAGCACCAAGCTTTGTCCTTTGGCTGGCTGCAAAGCCTGAGGGAGGACTTCCCCCATCGCCAGCTGGGCATCCTGCACCATTCCTATAGCACCTGGAAATTATTTAGCCCACGCAAGTCCCTACAGCTTGTGACAGAAAAAGGCAGAGACCCTTCAAGCTGCAGAGACCAGGCATGTTGATTCACTGGAAGCCTGGGCTCTCCTGTGGGGTTTTGTGAATCCACGTTCTCTGGATGTGAACGCCTGAATCTCTTCCGCTTAAGCCTCTCTGCTTGCCCACAGCTTCAGGGGCTTCGGACACCCCTGCTCTCCTGCTGCCCCAGGCAGACTGGCTCACCACGCATAAGTGCACCGTACAGAGTTATTTAGGTAGCAAATGCAATTGTACAACTCACTGCTGCGCAAGTTCGAAGCAGACAGTAACCCAAACAACGTGATACAAACAAATTCCTCCCTTAGCTTACACACTACACACTGGCACAGCGGGAACTGTAGCACAGGCTCCACCCTAGCAAAAGCTGCATTTGGGGGAGCAACAGCCCCCACATGATGCTTGCGTGCCTGAACTGAAAGTGCAGCTTGTGGCCCTCTTGTCCCATTCACGTTTCAGAGTCAATAACCCCAATTACAGTCCCTGCTGCTTTAAAGACTTCAAACAAACAACAGTTCTGGCTTTCCTGATTAATAAACCATGACAAATCTATTGCAAAAATGCTTCGGATCTGCCAAGTCCACTGCTTTGTTTGCAAGCAAGTAAGTAAAATACTCATAAATAAAAGTGCAGATATGAGCTGTCCTCTGTCTGTTTTCCTGGCTCGTGGGTCTTGACACGGTAAATACCTCCCATATGTTATGGAAGTGTTTGTATATTGCAGTTTGAGGGGACATTTTACTTTTCCACTGATAGGCCAGCAGTCATTTAGCACGTATTAGAAGATGACAGATGACTTCATTTATCTGAATGGGGCACTTCCACTAAAAAAACCCAACCCTCAGTCAGATTTACCTAAGATCATACGGTAATCATCTAACAGTAGTGTTACGTGGTTGTGAGCCTCTTCTCAACAGGCTTTAGAAGGTGTTTCACCGTATAAATTGATACACAACATCAACTCCCCCTCGAGCATTTAGGCTGTAATCGTCTCAGACATAGTCAAATGTGTCTGAGCAAGCGCTAACTTTTTTCACCTCCCTCGCTCTTTCAATCTGATTAGGGTGGTGAGGAGGCCAGCTGCTTCCATTTAATACCCGTCTGCAGCCCCAGCGGGAGCCAGAGCAGTGGGATTTAACGCGGTGCAAGCTGCAGCCCGTATGGTGAGGGGGCCACGGCAGGACTGCAAATGTCCCCTGTCCAGGGACGCTGATGTCTGACCAAATTTCTCCAGGTAGAATGTTGTTCCTATAGGTAAAAGTACGAGGAGCTGTAAGTGTAATTGAGAGTAAGGACTAGGGAATGTGTTCAGAAAAGCACCAGCAAACTGGCCTTTAACATCAAATCAGGCATTCAAAACTCAGCGCTGCCTTAGGTAGCAACACAGGAAAGCATCACTTGGCAGAAACCAACGTGGTCATATAACGAAGCAACATTTTGCAGAGCAGCAGCTCTTGTTACAACCCGCTTTCTCCAGTGATTGGCCGCTGCTGTCCTAGACATCCCTCTGCTGTGTATCTCCAAATTCCCAGCTCTGGGCAGGTTTCCACAGGCCCTCGCGATTTCAGCGGTTCACAGCCCAAAGCATGGCCTCTGACATCCTCGTGACACATGCTGTATCACACCCCCCTGCAGCTGAGAGCATACAAGTACACATGCAGGCTGTGCACAGGAAAGAGATGCATCCTGGAGCACACATGTGACTCAAAATGTACATCACTGCTCACATGTACATGTCTATGCTTTGCTGGCTTGTTGAGCAGTTTGCACTTTTGGTACACACAAAAGCAGTAGCCAAACAGGCTCTGCCAAATGGGCCAGGCTTTGGGTGAGGGGCCAGCCTCCTTGCTGCATGGCTCAAACAAAGCCAGCCCTTGCTTCTCCACAAGCTCTGCCCAGCCCTGGTGGGATCTTGGCCTTTTAGCTGCCACTTTGCACCCTGTCCCTGGAGCCCTACCTGGGCAGAGCATGCAGGCATACCCTGCAAGATGTTTTAGGGAGAAGGTAGCAGTCCTAGGAAAAGAGGTTTAATGAGCCAGGGGACACCTGGATGCAGAAAGCTGAGGGAACTCAAGACACTGATCTGCAGCTGCGCCTCTGGCTGGCAGTGAAAGGCGGCTAAAAACTCAGGGGTGGTTATAGGACCACGGCTGCAAACATCAGCAGAAACCTAGCATCGAGCAGCCCTCACTGCAGCCCAGCCAGAGCCTGCTATTTACTTTCCCTTCCTCCCCTGCCCTGGATCACCTGGTCCTGCCCTCACTCAGTCCCTTCTCCTGGCTCTGGCTATTAAGTCTTTGCTCCCTCCACGATGAATCTAGATGGGGAGATTAGCTCGAATTAAGAGATTACCCATTCTTCCCCAGGTAATCCTGCAGGGAGCTTCTAACTCGTCACTCATGAAAATCCTGAGTCCCTCTTTCTTCCCGGTGGCTTCTGGCTGCCAGTAAGCTTCCTGCTGCCTTCACACAGAGGTTATTGTAGCCAATCCCCCATACTGATCCCTCATCCCAAGGGCAGAGGAGATCAGAGCCTGAGTCAGGCTGTCCTTAGCCCATTCCTTCATGAAGTCGCTTTGCTTTCCAGCGTGGTCACCCAGGGAAGGTGGTGCGGGCGGCAGGCAGCCCCGGGCAGGCAGTGCGGCTGGGTGAAGCACCGCAGCTCCAAGGGAGTCAGATGGAGCAAAACACCTCAGAGCCCCCAGAGCCAGTCTCCAGCACCAGCCGCTCGCCCCGGGGGCTATGGGGACACAGGCATTTTGGCAGCTCTCTGTTATTCTTAGCTTGCGCTTTGCCCCAGGAGGCAGGTGGTTTGGACATGAAAGCTCCTCAGTTGCCTTCCTCAGGGAAGCAGGGATGCACGTGGGGCCCTGCTTGCGCTGAAGCTGCCACTGCCCATGTGGCTCAGCACAGCATCCTGGCTCCTTTGGCATCTGATAAACTCACTCCCATCCCGGCTGGTGGGGCAGAACAGGAATTGTGTGGGCAGGCTGCCCTTCTCCCTGCTGCTGGGCTGAAATGCTGGCCCAGGCAGCTGAGCCCAGTGGCTCATGGGGCAGGGAGGGAGGGCAGTGAACTAGCTGACTTCTCTAGAAAGGCAAAATACCCCCAAAATCCAGCAACAGGACTTTTTTTGGCATTATGCTAAAGGATGCACTGAGGGAAGAGCGTGCAGGGGGGCAGGGAAGGCCACTTAGCAGCAAGTGATCCCACACAGCAACATCCAGGTGGCAAGGCTGTGAAACTCAGGGTATTGATTTAATGCTGCTGCTGTCTTGAATTCCCTGTAGGGTTTAACGCTGTGGACACTCATGGTGCCACCAGGAAATAAAAGCAGTAACTGGAACAACATAAAGAAATCAGAAGAAAAGTAGTGGTGAACTCAGAGGTCAGGGAGGTAACAGCTGGAAGAGACCACAGCTGTGATGCCAGCCAAAATGGAGGCATGTGGGTAATGTTTATAATTCACCTAAATCTACTATAATGTTATTTTTCTGCTAGTCAGATCTTTCAGAGATGAGATTTTGGAAAAAAAAATTTTCCTTAAGATGCAGGAAGAATACAGAGACAGAACCCAGGAGAGTGGTGCTGAGGACAAACAGCAGACATTAGCTGAATGGATACATGCCACAGGACTCAGCACAGCACCTCTGAAAATGCATGGGAGTCAGAGGAGGAAACAGCAACTCCTGACTACCTGCCCATCACAAACATACAGTAGGACCTGGCCTCCCAGAGTAGGCAGCCAATACAAATTTACAGCATTTTCCTCCCTTATTTTTCAAATTTTCTCTGCTTTTGTTTTTTTGGCACACCGCATCATTGAAGGGGCACTTTTACTGGAATGTTCAGTGTGCCAGGTAGGTCACACTGTTTTCCCGACAGAAAAGAGCTTGGTTATTCCTTCCACTATGCTCCCCTTGTTATCCGTCTGTATCACCCCCTGGTGCCACTGTGTTGCTGATTCATTTTGCCTTGTGAGTCTCAACAGTTCTCATCCTGGCCTCTCTGAATCCACTGTGTAGTGCCTGCAGAATTCACGATCTCACCTTTTTCTTTTGCCAGCCTGTTCTGAATATGCTAACCAACACAAGCCCAGATGGGAAACCATGGGACTCATATAGATGATGTTTTCTGTTTAAATACCAGTCTAAAAATTCCTCTTCTTTCTTTTCTGTCCCAGCTACTTTGAGGTCTTTGCTGCTACTTCACGTTTCACTCTTAAACCAGAACTTCTTTAACAGCTTCTTGTAAGGGATTCTGTTCAAGGCTCCTAGAAAATCTGAAATGCAGTAGGTAATCCATTCTCCCTTATCTCCTGATTTACTCACACTGTCAAAGAACTATAGCTGATAAGATAGGTTTTCTTTCTTTATAGAAGCTGTGCTTCTTGTCCCAACCACATCCATTGGGTGTTCTGTTACTTTATATTTAATTTCCTTTTCATCCTGTTTGTCACATCTTGAAAAAAGTAATTTCTGGAATTGGATCTACTGACTTCTGGAAATACACACACAGTATTTTTTAACTCCAGTACTACGGCAATTTCAATGAAAATCCACACTTCCATCAGTAACAAAACCACTTCATTTCCCGTTTCTTCTATAAGGCCACTGTTGCTATTGACTTATTGCTTTGTAGTTTATGAGACTGTTCCAACACACTACTTTCTGACATCCAAATCTATGGTCTTTTATTATTTTGAAACAAATAGCTTTGTGGTGAATTTACTGGAGAGCAGAAATGTATAGCTAAACCATGCAGCATTGCCTTTATCCAGGCTGCATGAAATGTCACAACACAAACTGTACTCCTTCATCTCTCTAGAAACGGTCAGTGAGGCACTGGTAGTAGGAGGAAAGGAAGCAACTTCTGTTGCTTATTTTTTATTACTATTCTGAGTCTTTTTCCTTACTCCTTTCACCTCTGCGAGTCCAGTAAATCCTCCAGTTTAGGTGTGCTTCTATTTCCAATTTGCTTAAATGATTTTGTCTTCCTTTTTGCTTTTGGTATTTTTCTTTTACCATCCCCTCAGTTTTCTTTCCTGAAAAGCACCTGCTTCGACTTCAGAGGCACTCAAAAATGCTGCTCCTCTCCCTTCCCCTCCCACGTCAGGGCATGCCTGTCTTCTGGGACTGTCTCTGATCATCTTTCAGTAGCATCTGTGTCGAGGGAAAGGAGTCTAATTTCCTCACTTCTAATAAAAAGATATTTTGACTAGTTTCTTCCTTATCACTGCAAACTCCTTCCTCACCTAGAATGTGCTGTCACTCTGCCTAGAGGCTTCCCCCTTGCTGCACAGCTGAATTAAATGACACCATGGCCACCCTTTTTACACAACTGAATTTCATTTGTTTCGAACAGCTCTGGTGGGTTATTTAGGAACAAGCCAAGCACACTCTCCTTCTTCTCTTATGCTCGCTTACCTCTGCAAGTCTTTTGGAAACAAGTATAAAGCCATTGTTATCAATGAGGAAGCAATTCAGAATCTGCAGAAATGAAAGAGAAGCAACATTAAAGACAGCTTTTTTTCATGGTTTTCTGGTATGTACCGCTGTGTGCAGGATGGAGTGGTGTGGGCTTGTGCTTGTGGCAACAGCCTCAGTATTTCCATACCTAGCCCCACGGCCCAGCTACTACTGGTTTTACACAATTTACTTTTCCTTCTCTGCCTCCATTTTGAGGTATTTAGCTCATGAGCTGTCTGCGACAAAGACTGTCTCCTGCCAGGGCTGTGTGCAGGCCTAGCAGGCTGTGAGCCATGCTTAAGAAGACAAGGCATCCTGCAGGAAGCAACAGTGTATTTGGAGAGCACTTCTCTTTAAGTAAACAGTATCTACTGCTTTCCATCTTCAGATTTCAGAGATATAACCACCCATGAAGTAACCCTCTCCTCACTGCTGAGTGTCAGTGCTGGTCTTATTTTTATCTTGCAGAGCAGGAAATGGAGGTACAGGTTAGGTCTCGCAGGGAAAATCTAGGATGAAGAGCAATTCCTATGTGAATACAGAACAAAAACTCTGCTGATCCTGCTCTGAAGGGCAGAGGACCTCCTGTCCCAAATATGCCTGAGACCAAGGCTGAAGCAGTGGTGTAAATGCAAAGAGGTATGCATGTCATGCTGGCAGCCACTCTCTTTGGAAGACCTGAGATGACAGTAAGATAGCCTTAGAGGAGACTGACTCTCCCAAGTCACTGGTGGGTATCCCCATGCCCCTGCCCAGGCTCAGCTGATGTCTCACAGCTGAGAGGAAGACCTAAACTGGAGGTTTGTCTCAGCAGCACAAGGACCTGCCCCAGCTGTGCAACCTTTTGTGAGGAGACGATAGGCAATACCTTTTTTTTGAGCAGGGGGAGACAGAGACCTCCACAGAGCAGGCAGGCAATCACACCCATCACAGATACAGGGAAGAAATCTGGGCAACTTACATCATCCTGACAGCTTAGTGGGCAGGCACCATCGAAGGCACTACACTGGAGAGGAAAAACCGAGAATTAACCACAGCATGATTTCATCTTACAGTCTCCCCCTTGGGATTGCTGAGCTAAAGGTCTTTATACCAGCATCCCATAAAGCTCTGCAATTTAGCTGGCATTTCCACCAAGACGAGCTCCACAGCATGAACACGTACCACCCCCGACCTTGGCCGCTCAGTGGCTCTGCATGCTCCCCACCTCTCTGAGCAACATCTCCTCTGGCAAGGGCTCTGATCCTGCACCTGCCTCCCTGACATGCTTCCAGCAGTACCTGTGCACTCTGAGCAGAGGTGGCACTTGTAAAGAAAGGGGCAGCATCAAGCTCTGGCTGCGAAAGCAAAGGTTACTGTGTACCAGTGAGAAACCAGCATGCATTTCAGTGTCTGCTAGTATCTGGACTAAAACACATGGCATGGTATTTTAGATCAGGATTCTTCTCAGGCAGGGATTTTTTTGTTGTTGTTGCTGTTGGTTTCTTTATTCTCCAGACAGCTAATGATAAAATAGGATGTGAATGGTGCTCATGTAGCCCAAGGCACCATCCATTTGTTTCATTTAGGATTTCTGTGTACCGGACTTGACATGTGTTTCACAACAGTGAACTGGATGGGGACACGAGGGGTTAAGTGGTGAGTAACAAAGCCCTTCAGGTTGTTCTGAGTGTGCCGTGGCTGCATGTGTCTGTCTCTTTGTGTTATTTTTTAATGCTATTTTCTGTAGCAGCAGAGGGAAGAAATCTGACATGGTGTTGCCATTTCTGTACACGGGGTCCCCTTCCTGCCAGAGGTTTGCTGGGGTCAGGGAAGGACACTGATGTGTCACGTAGCCTGTCTGCTCTCGGCTAGCTGCCCTTTATTTCTGCAAAACCCTTATGCATAAACCTCTGCCCCCTTTCTGGATGATTCTCAGCGACAAGAGATGAATTTGCCATTTCAAATCACAAGACCGTTACTTTCAGTTAGAATTTGTTTCTCCTCTTGAGTTCTGCAGAACAAACCCAATAGCTTCAGGTTTCTGTCCCTCAACTTCAGAGGAGGCTCAGAGATGCCTGGGTTTGTTTCAGGCCCCATGGTTTGCAATATTGCATGCTCATGCTCTGACTCCACCAGGCTTTTTGAGGCTTTAGGGATGACAGTTTAAAAACATCCCTTTACCCACAGCTGCAAGCATTGTCTCACCACAAACCAGCATTGGGTTGTTTTGTCTCTGTGGACATATGCATAGAGGTGGCCCTGTGCTTCATCCCTGGTGGGTTCCTTCCTTTGGTCAGCAGAGAAATGTAGCCACGATGAACCATTATTACGGCCTTGGGGGATAGCAAATACAGCACCCAGAGATTGGAAATCAGAACAGAAACCCAGGTGAACCAAAGTGGTTTCCCACAAGAAGGGCCCGTGTCTCATGGTATCTTCCTCAGCAGTGTGAAGGCCGAGACTTGCTGCCACTGCTCTTCCAGACCTGGAGATGCTCCAGCAGTGCCCGGTGCTGGGGTGGCCATGCAGCAGCAGCACTGTGGTGAGGAGCCCAGTCTGAGAGCACCAGCAGCTTGCAGGGAGCCCCTGGCAGGGGCAAAGCTGAACCTGAGCTCCCTGGTTGCTCTGAGACCACATCTACTGCGCTATAGGCACAGCTCCCCCCTCAGAGAGCAGCCTACCTCACAGCATCCTCCTGCTGTCGGTCAGGTCTCTGAAACGCTGCAACCCAGAGCGCTTTCAGCTTTGCCAAAGACACTTAATTACTGTGAAGACAAACACAGCCTACAACAGGCTTGGACTGTCTCCAGTGACTACAGACAAGGGACAGTGCCTATAATATGCTGGCACACAAGTGACACAATTACGAAGCTGAGCTGTGGCAAGGCATGCCAGGATGCCTCCCCATCCTCAGCTTTTGTCTACTTACATCAGTGTCATTGGGCTGGGAGAGGGGAGGCACAGTATGGACATCCAGAGTGGCACAGCATGCGGTAAAGCAGGAGAGAGAGAGAAAACAAAAATCTGTTAGTCATTCCTGTCAAATGGTGGTCATATCCTGGGAAACTGTACGCAGGCTTTTTTTCATACCAGCACCTCCAGGGCTGTGGCTTGCAGGCACCTGGCACACAGGCCTCCTTTCAGCTTCTTTAATGAGGCTTCCCAGTTTCACTTAACACACATGCTCAGGCTTTGTTTCTGTGAGAACTGCCCGAGTATGGCCCTCAGGAGATTTTTTTTCAAAATGAAGCGTGCTCTGCTGATGCTTCAAGATGTGCTCACGTGCTTTGCAGAAGTCTTTTTAGCTCAGGTTAGGTTTATGTGATCTCCCACCTGCGAGGATGCTCTTGCCACCGCAGCCAATTTTGGGATTTTCTGTTCCCTGTGTGCGCTTGCCTCCTGCCCTCCTATCTTCTCTGTCATCCCAGTCTGATGACAGTTCCCCCTCCTGACAGCAGAGAGCTGCTTCTGCTGTGTGCTGCTTCGGTCCTGTCAGTCTCACCTCCCCTGAAAGCAAAGCCTGGGGGGAAAGCCCCTGGGTGGTAAGGGAAAGGTGTTTCACTTTTCCTGCCTCCCAGGCTTGGGGGGGGGGGGGGGGGCTGTTTTAATTATTCCATCTCTCTCAGTCCAGCAAGAGTGTCCAAAATTAGGACAATGCTGAAAGCTTATCCCTGGAGCAAATGATTTTTGTTTTGGCAAGCTGATAGCGTTTTGTTACCATCATCACAATGCTAAGAGAGGACAGTAGATTTTTTTTCCATGTGCCCAGAATTGCAGATTTCCATGAGGCTTCTGAAAGGCTGAATGAGCACAAACATATTTCCACAATTAGATGTGTCATATGCAGTAGAGTTAATGCCAGGCCAGGATGCTGACACTGTCAACACGGCATTTGTAGAACAGACTCAGGGCTCACATGGCATTAGTGCCGTCAAAGGATTACAGAAATGTGTGACTTCAAACTAATCTACTTCACAGACCTTTTAATATGAATTTCACAAAAGCCTTCCTCAAAATGCCATGGGATGTGATGTAATATAGCATCGACCTAGCTGACAAAGAGCATTAAATTGTCTCTCTGAACAATTGCTGATGCACCTACCTGTTGCATGGCCATCCAAAACTTGCGTTGGAGCAACTCCAGCTTAATTTGCACACCCACAGCTATGGGAAACAAAAATGGGGGGGGGGGGGGGGAGATGAAAAGAGGAATGTGCAAGAGAGAGAAAGACAAACACAAGTTAGGAAAGGAGGAGTAAATATTCGCCTGAAGTGATGGGATGGAAATCACAATTGCAACCTGCTTCCAAGTGTGAACGATAAGCATAGGGGGATCAAAGCTGAGTCAGACTGCCAAGTGAGAGTCAGAGGTTTAACAAGGTAGAGGAAAAGAGGACACTGACTGCAATGAGGTACTGACACCTCCCTCCCATTAAATACGATGGAGCTACAAACAAATTAACAAACCAAACAAACAGACAACCTCCCCTAGAATACCACAAAAAAAACCCCCTCAGGAGATCGAGCATGTGAGCTTTCATCTTTGTCTTTTGTGGATTTGCCTGGCCAGGGAGGATGTTTCTGATCACCCCAGCCTCAACTCCTGCACCACACACCATCAATCAGAAATAAAGTAGGCCAGTGCAAGGAAGGGATTTATTTGAAAACCTACTTGTCTCGAGGGGAGACAACAGTGATTTAGATTGCTCCTAAGCCACTACAAAAGCACAAAAATATCAATGCACTTGATGGAAAAGTGACGATTAGAAGTAGCGCTTCGTTACCTAGTCCTAGCCTAGTGCACGCTGGGCTAAGCAAATGTGCATGTGTGTGTGTGTTTCTTAATGAAGTGCGTCCTAATTTCTTGGCTTAATTTCTCTTCTATTCCCAGCATCATGTTCCTGAAGTAAGGCATAGCTCCACAGGAGAAGAAATAGTGCAGGGTCTCCCCGACAGAATAACCTGGCTGTCCCTGGGTAGGTTGCCTACAAGCACACATAATAACCAGTGCGGTCGTGCGCAGCCTGGCACAGTGATAGGGAACAACAGGGCTGTATGTCAACTAGTTGAATCCAAGAGCTCTGCAGGAATTACAGCCTCAAGCAGGACCTTGAAATAGAATATAAAGTGCAAGTGAGAGAGAAAAAGTATAGAGAGGACGTACAGAGAGGGAGAGTTTGAGCCTTTTTTCATAACCACCAGTATCAGGTGGATGAAGTGTTGCTGTTCCTACAGATTTCCTCTGAATTAGCAGGAGCTTCAAAGGGGGGAACAGATCCTTTAAATCTGAATCATGCCATGTGGGTGCTTTTAAGTTAACAGTATGATCTGATGCTCTAATTCAGATGGGTATGAATTAAAACCGGAGTATGCAATGGCATATTTTCTTGCAGCATGTACAGAGACCCTGGCGTCTGGCATCAGCTCTGCCTTTTACACCAGTGTCTGTGTCACATTCCCAGTGCTGGTGTGTCTTACAAAATCCCATTCACAGGCACACTTCTTACCTGTCTTTCCCTGCTGTAGATTGAATCTCACTGCCTGTACTTGAGGGAAAGGAATGATTTTGCAGAGCTGCCTTGCCCTAAGCCTCGAAGAACACAAACCAGACCAGACAAAGAGTGCAAACAAAGGAGGAAGGACAGGGCTGAGTCCAGCCCGGGTGAAGATTCATAAGCTTCAGTGGGGCTATCGCAGGCATGTTTTGGCTCGGTGCCCCTGCTGACAAATCGTCAGTCCATGACAGAAGGCAAACAGTGCTGTTGCTGCTGAGTCCAATGAAGCCCACGCATCCGATTCGGTATGTAGCTTTAAATAAATTCATCATTATCCTTTGAAACCATCTCAAGAAAGAGTTATTTCCCTTATCACGGCAGATCACATCAATGGGACTGAGCATTACCAAGGACATAGTTTTTATGAGACTTGAAGAGGAGTTGATACCTACATAACTAACCTTGCAATGCAGAGACTTACTCCATGGCTCATGTTTGTGCCAGTGGGAACAACTAGCTTCAAATTGTTCTTTGAAAGGAGCTTAGCCCCTGGTTGTGAATCCTTGCCTCTGCCCGGGAGGCATGAGTAGCATGTACTGAACTTGGACAGAATTGCCTGCAACATGAAGAAGGAGAGTACCTGGGGGCTTGCACCGGTGGCCAGTGGCAGGGACAGAAAGCAGTCTCCCATTCTCTTTTTTCCTCTCTCCACCCTGCTCACAGCCATGTCTACCCCGTCTGTGCCATCCATCAGCAAGCTTCTTCCTTTGGATCAATCTTTGCACCCCTAACTTCTCTGCAGGGCTTGTGCTTACTCACCTTCCCTGCACTAGCCCTTTCTTTCCTTCCCAGTGGTCCAACACACATTTCTACCTATTCCCCATGGAGTGGCAGTGAGCACAGCTCTCCACATCACAGCGCAGTCTGAAGAGATCATTGAAAGCAAAGCTGGAGGCTATTCTGTATTGCAGTCAAGTTTGTCTGTCTGGATGGCACCTATCACAGGGAACCATACTTAGCAGGATTGCTCCATGCCAGTCAGTGTGGATTGGCAGCTCCTGGCAAGAACTGTGAGAAACTTCCACACATTCAGGTGACCTGATGAAGGCATGGGAGCTGAGGAGAAACAGGCCACAATCACCCTTCCAGTGCTACTAACAAATAGTCACCCGGGTGCCTTCAGGCTGTTGGTAAGGTCGGGGAGAAAAGAGGAAAGCAGTGATTCAGTCTGAGGTAAGGATGATGCTACAAGCTCAGGTGAGAGGGAGAAAACTGGAGTAAACCCCTGTCTGCTTGTTCCAAAGTATACTGATCGTTAACGAGCCTTTTTGCTCTGGTGGTAAAGAGTATGCTGCAGGAGTGGGAAGATCTGAGGTCCATGAAACAATGAGTGGCCCTGGCATGCAGCACAACAACTGTAGAGTCCTCAGAGAGATCATGGCTAATAGTTTTATCCCTACTCATGTGTAAACAACCTGTGTAACTGTAGCATCCCAGCAATGAAATAGAACATAAGGTCAAGCAATGCTGTACACCTTGTATAGTTAGATGTTGCTTCACAATGCTGATGAGCTACCCAGACCTGTGCACACCTTCCCACCAGCAGCACTCTGCCTGCAAAGCCAAGCAGTGCCTGCTGCATGGCTGCAGCTGGCTTTCTCAGTCATATGCTGCCATTCACTGTGGAGATACAAGTCTTCCCCCCCAC
The DNA here is from genome assembly GCF_963210335.1 of Falco punctatus. Taxonomy (NCBI): domain Eukaryota; kingdom Metazoa; phylum Chordata; class Aves; order Falconiformes; family Falconidae; genus Falco; species Falco punctatus. The sequence continues at coordinate 24,166,203 of NC_137585.1, read as the reverse complement.
CTGTTCATCCCTCCGTTGAGCATGTCTGCCTCATTAGCTCATCCTCTGCTTGCCTCTCTTTCGGTCTGCCTTCCCTGGCTTCTTTCTTTGATTATCCATATGCTGTTCTCAGAAGGAGCTTTCCCCAAGATTTAATTTATGGGCCCGCTGCACAACAAAAAAGCATAACAAAGTCTCAAGATTACATCCTGTAGAGTGCTAACCAAGATTTACCTTGCCATTCACAACCTGTTTGCATGGCAGCTGGTCCAATGGTTAAATAAAACTCATGATTCAAATGGAAGAAGGTGCCAGAGCAGCAGAGCAGCTCTGCCCATACTGTCCTTTTGCATTCCTCATTCCCTGTTTCCGAAATACTCTCATTTTCCCTCTTGAGCCAGCAGCCAAGCTGGCACACTCAGATTTCTACTTGAAGTCCCCTAAAAATTTTACTTAAAAAACAACTTCCAGGCAAATGAAAATGAACAAAAAGCCCAAACCAAGGGCAGCCTGCTTATGACACTGGACCTGACAAAAGAGGCAGTTCAAGTGCATCAGCAAAAGAGTGATTCTCGCAAACCTGAGCTACCAAGGTCCTCAGCAAGCTAGCGGAAGGCAAGGAAGGGGTCTGATTTGGGGGAGGGGGGCAGGTTGCAGGAGCCCATGGGAGAGCACAGAGGAAAGCCTGACAGCGGCAGTGGGCTGGATCTGGGTGCTCACCACACACCTGTACTGGCAGGCTGTGTCAGGGAGGGCAGGGCACGCCTCTGTCACTGCATGGATGTAACTGCACCCGACGCTTGTGCTGGACGTACGGCTGTGCACGCTCCCCCCGCCGCACACTGAATTCAGTGGGTGCAAACACTCCTCTCTTCCACCCATTCCCCTCATCCCATCTACCCCCTACCAGCACTCCTAAAGTTTTCCCGGAACCCCCAAGGAAACAGACACCGGCTTGTGCTGCATTCAAGCAAGGAAGCATTACAGCAGCCTGTGTGCTCAGCTGGTGGGGATGCCCACTGTGGCCGGGCAGGATGCGGCCAGCCTGCGGGGGCACCTCCCCCCGCTGCCTCAGGAGCACCAGTGGAAAGGAGGTGCCTTGCTCCCAAGCCCCTTGCTTTCTTCCCCGCTGCCTCCACTTTGCTGCAGCCACTCACCTCACCCCTATACAAAACCCAGGGCTCTTCCCTTCTCCTCCTCGCGCCTGCCTCTCCGGCTTTATTGTCATCAGCCATACCAGGCAGGGGAGAGATGGAGGGAGGGGAGGAGGTGTTTGGCTCAGTGCCTCCTGTCATAACCTGTGCCTGACCAATCTGCCTCCCGAGGGGCTGTGAGGAGCTCCCCCGGCTCTGGCATCTCCTCACCCCTCCTTGAGCCCTTCGGCTCCCGGCACCAGAGAGGGATGGTGGCAAGGGGGAGAGGAGGGAGAGAGAAGGACTAACAGAAACTGCCCTTTCTCCAGGATGGGTTAAGAAAAATGAAAACCTCCCGAGCTCTGTCCTCTGGGTGTTTCGGAGCAGATCTTGCCTGCCTGACGGGGTGACTCCTCTGCACTGTCTGTGCGCGCTCCTGTGCGTGTGCTGCTGCCATCGCAGATGTACCCCCAGCTGTCACTTCGCTGCGCGCAGTCGCTCCCTCTCCCGCCTCTCTCTCTCTTTCCCTCTCCCTCTATTTATTATTTACGGAGGATTATAGTCCCTTTCCCACGCTGCCATCTCACTGCACGGCTCCTCTGCCCTGCACACAGGGCAAGCGGCTGGCTAAGAGGGGCTCCTGCCAGCTAGGGTCCACCAAGAGCCCAGCTGGCAACGGAGGGACTTTCTGCTGGATTTGTTTTGGGATTGTACTGGGTTTGCTGGAAGAGCTGCTGTTCTCACAGGAGGGTCCATCCCAGCCCGAGAGAGGTAAGTAAATACTTCTCTCTTTTGTATTTTCCCCACTCCCCAGCTATGCAAGACCAGTGGAGCTGCCCCCCAGGAACCGGCTTCCCCAGGGAGGAAAGCGGGGGTCAGGGGCTGCACCGCCTGCCAGACAGCAGTGCAGGAGTCCTGGCTGTGCGAGGCTGACGGGCAGCGATCTTCCCAATAAGGCAGAACGACAGCCCTGCCGCAGAGGCTGCTGGTACTGGTTCCAGTCCAGTTTCAGTGTGGGCAGTTGGGAGCAGCTTCTCCCAGCTGTGAATGGCACCAGCATTTTTCACTGCAGCACAGGCAGCTCAGGTGCAGCTTTGAGGCTAAGTGCTCGCTGCTGTGGTCACTGGGTACCGGCCAGCTCCTGGGGAGCTGTGGCTCTTGTCCCCTCTTTGGTGCTGTGAGAAGGGCCAGCATGCGAGGTGCCACTCACCTGACCTGTGGTGGCTTTGCTGGGTATCAATTTGGTCTTAGCTGTCTTAAAGAACAACCTAAAATGGAGAAGCGAGGACCAAAATTGAGCAGGTCCAGCACTCAATACACCGCTTTAGTACGCCCCCCATATATATGTGTAAGAATGTGTGTGTGTGTGCGTGCACATGCATGTACAATTTCACACACAAAGCTCACGGACACGACCACAGGACATTAAGCAAAGGATGCCATATCACAAGTAGAGCCAAAAATAAGTCCCAAGTTGCTTCCAGCATCCTTGCAGGCTGAGCCTGCGATATCTGAACTTTTGGGCAGAAGGCACAGGGCTGAGGGTGGGGGTAAAATGCAGCACAGAGAAACTTCCTCACCTTTTCTGCCACTGCCTGGGAGGAAAGGGGGAGAATGAGGTCCCGAATGAGCTGATGTGAAGTCCCCTATGGATAGGGGTATATATGTAAGTGTTAGTGTGAATTTCTGTGTGCGCGCATATGTACGTGTATGCATATATACACATGCACAGACATGTGCACACATACATCCCACACAGGGCATTCTGCTCCCCCCTTCTCCCTCTGCTTGCCCAGTTTCTTACTGCCACTGCATCTCATGCTAATTAAGAGAGACATGTAAAATCAGAGCTCTCCTGGACTGGGGAGAGAGGATGCTTGGAGCTGTTGCTCCAACCAGGTCACGAACGAGCCAGGGCCCAGGACTGCCGTGTGGACTGTCAGGTAGCCTGAATGTGCCACATCCAGTGCATCCCTGATAGCAACAGTAATGCGCAGGGTACGGCACTGCTCTGCTGCTGGTGCCTGATCTGCCACCCAAGGACGGAGGGAGAAACTCAGATTTCATTTTGGAAAGGGCTGGAAAAGCTGCTATTGCAGGGTTTAAAGAAGGAAACCCTTAAAAGACAGAGGGACCCTTAAGGGCACACAGGGACTTGTCACGAAGCAGGGGACATTTCTAGCAGTGAGGAGGAGGGGGTGCCTTCCAGAATTGCGGACCATTTTTCTTCTGAGCTTTGCTGCTCAGGTCTGTTGGGGGGCGGGGTGTATGTGGATCTTCCCCTAACTGCTGTGGGCAAACAACATTTGCAAGGGAATTATTCCACATGAGTGAAAGGCTTGGGGGAGTTGACTCCCTGTCAGACATCTGTGCAGTCTCTGTTAGTGTATCTTGCCCACTTGGAGGAATTATGGTAAATCTTGAGCAAAGAGGCTGTTTGTAAAGAGAAAGGGGGGAAGCCTTCTTATGTAATTTTTATACCAGATCATACCTTCACCCTTGCCTCCAGCAAAGTGAATGCCACACGCTAGCAAGGTGCACTGCCCATTCAGGTACAAACTACTCTGGCTTGCTGCCCTTCCTCTGGCTTTTCTAAGTCTGATGCAGAAAGGATTTTCTAGGCTTTTCAGCACCACAAAAGTCTGATGAAGGCAGACCTGCATCTCAGTGCAGCAGGGAGGGCCAGTAGCAGCACAGGGTCATGAGGATACCTGGGCCGGAGCATCCAGAGAGCAGCACAGGCTGGAACAGGATGGGTAAAGCCTCAAGCCTGCAGGAGAGCATTACTGGGCAGTTCTTCAGTGACTCTTCAGCACTTGCCTGTTGCTGATTCAAAAGAGACCAAACAGTTTCCTTCACTTGCCATGTATGGTTACAAGCATCTGCTTACAGTGCTTGACATCTATCCCAGCTCTGGGTGGCTCAAGCCATCATTCAAGCGGCCATACTGGGACACTCCTGCCAGCTAGGTAATGCTCCAGAGTAGCACACAATGAAACACACTCCAGTTCTCAGTGGAAAGGAGCTGGAACTGGAGTCCTGGGCTGTTTTTGTCCCTAGTGCATCAAAATACCTTGTAACACATATCTTATTCCTGCCATGGCTGTACCAAAATGCTGGCTCACAAACATGCTTTGTGTGGCTGAGGGTTTCCTAATAGCAAGATGTATTTCTTCCCATAAACCAGTTCAATTCCAGGCTGGAGAGATGGAAATAAAAGTTGCTTCATTTGCGAGGGGTGGGATTATGTGAAATACAGTTTTATTCACATTGCAAAAGCAAGCAGTTGAAAGTTAGGAAACGCTGGGATCGGGGGCAGCGTGCCATCTGCACCAGGTTGCAGTCCTGACTGGTAGGATCACATGCTGTATTTTCATAAGCTGCCCCATTCAGGGCACTGGCTACACAGTGCTCAGGGAGTGAAGCAGGGGGCTATTATTTTTTTTGGTGCTGCAAAGCGTGTGCCTGTTTTATTTGTTTACTGCCTGACATCTAAGCCCTGCAGGCAATACATCATTATTCATTGTCTTGTGGTGTTCTGAAGATGTTTGCTGCTATAGTTGCCTTGTAGGTGATGATAGAGAATTTATGCTCCTGATGAGGCAAGATAGACTGGTTATTTTTCTTGCTTTTGAAGGGAAAAGAGACTTCCCTTTTAGTCGCATGGGGAAAGCACGGCAGGTGCAGAACCAGAGCTTGGGGCCTCTTGGCTCTCGGTGGCATTGAGTCCTCGAGACTGTACTAGTTTGCTGGCTAAGCTGCCAGCATTTTGGAAAACAGCTGTGAGTGCTCAGCAGTTCTGCAAAATGGCCTCTAGGGTCTCATGTTGGGCACCCACAAAATTAGGAATGTACAGACTGCGGCCACCTGCCAAAACTGTGGTTTAATATTTAATGCTGACCATATAAAAATAGTCTTATTTATTACAACATCCTCATTGTCAGCTTGAGTATCATGTGTCATTTGCATTGAGTATTGGGCAGGGTCCTGTGAAAAAAAGAAATAGCACTTGCTCAGGTAAGCAAAGGCTGTGTTATCATGTGTACGTGCAAGTGGTTGAATTAAGGTTGTGCAGGTATTAACTCACATTTAAGTGCTTGGCTTTGCAAGCCAAATGGCATAATTTATCACAGGGCAACTTTTTAAAAAAACAAGAATGACACTTGGTTCTTTTTTATGAATGGGAAAGCAAGAGACTTTCTGTTAATTTTACATTGCAACGCCCCACACCCGTCACAGAGAGGACTAAGACTTAAGTTTACAGCAGGGCCATACAAGTCCGAACTTCATGACTGCAAGCAAAGGATATTACTTTGAAGCCAGGCCCTGCTACCATGCTCCTCCTCATTCCAAGGAGGCTGGGAAGTTAGGAAGCTTGATTCCCCATGGACCATGCTCTCACATGAGGAATATAAAAGTAGGACCACATCCTGAGTCTGGAGACAACCTGTTAGAGGCCACTTGACTTAGCACTCATCACTTGGGCTGTCTTTCCACTCCTGGTGAGGGTCTCTGCTGCTGGTGCTCCCCAAAGCAGGGTGTGCTGCTGCTGCAATTCTGCTGCAACGTATCTGTATGGGGGCAGAGGGGCTGAAGGTTGGGCCCTGCTCTCCACACCACTCACTTTTAGTGATTTTGATGGGATGTGAATGTTGCCATGAATGTATCTCTTCTGCACCTGCAAACCCTCCAGAAAACTAAAGTAAAATTTGAAGACCTTCCTCAGCCTCAGCAAGCTCTGTAGAGTGGGGCTGTGATCTGTGTGCTAACCCAGATGCATCCAAGGATCCTGGCTGGAGCTCTGGGTTGTGAGAGCTGTCACCACATCTTGTTGAGCTATGGGCAATGTTCCCAGCTTATAAAGTGTGTAAGTGTGTCCCAGAGATCCTCAGGCATCACTGGAGCTGCAGGCAGCAGTCTGGACCCCATGCAGTTCATGTGGACTTTGCAGGGATGCCCCTCTTGGATGCTCTGGGAAGGTGATAGGAGGGTGACAGGGGAGCAGAATTAGAGTTCCAAGGCCTCTCTAAGAGGCAGCACCATCGACCTCATGCCACAGTGGCCACCAAGTGAAACAGATCTATGCAGCTCACTAAGGCAGAACAAGGTCTCCTTCAGAGTTCATTACAAATGCACCATGTATGAACAATGAGAGTCAGCCCTTCCTTGGGAGGTTTGCCAGGAGCCGTGTGCACACTGGGTCACCAATCCCCTTACGATAAGAGCAGAGAGGATTTTTACTGCTGGCATCTTGTGCTCTGCCCCACTGCTGTGGACACATGGATGGTCCCTGCCCCTGTGGACATGCCCAGGGCACAGGCTTGTGAGGTGAGACAGTGAAGTTCTTCCCTTGTCCCACCGTGTTTTCTACCTTCTTTCTCTCCTGCTCCAACTGCCAAAGTGGCAAGCCCATACCCTCCCTTGCAGCCAGTGGTCTCATTCTGAGAGGCTGGCAGCCAGGAAAGCACAGCCAAGGTGCTGGGTGAGGAAGAGGAGGAGGGACTCTCTCACGCAGCAGCTTAGGTGGCAGCAGTTTTCTGTCACAATGGCTTCTCCACCAGAGGCAAAAGTAACAAGAGTCAAGTACGAGGAAAGCTAGTGAGCTTGGGGTTCCAGCATATTTCAGAACACAGACTATGAAAAAAGGCAAAGCCACTTCTTGGGCTAATGAACACATGAGTGATGGCAAACAAGCAGGTGTGGGACATTTTGTGTGCACAGGATCACCCAGGCTTGCAGAAGTTCACCTGATTCTAGGAATAAGGAAGCACAAGGAGAAAGGCTTATGGCTGAAGTGCCTTGGCCCCTGTAAGATATAACAGGGGCTTCTTGGTATTAATCTGGAAGCCCCTTGATTTGGCAGTTCAGCTGTACTGTTTGCTAGACATCTGGCTTAGCATTCCAGGGACAGACCTGTGAACTGAGATCCTACACTGATAAAAAACCTTACATTTTCCTATCTTGCTGCTAAACTGATGCCCCTCCATTGACTACTCTGTGCGTGTAAATGTATCTCTCATCTCAGACAGGCTGGCACCTTCCCTCTTATGGATCTGCCGCATCTTTTGCCCCCAGTAAGTGACCCACGGAAGGCACTGGGTCATCTCAAAATTTCTGAGCCCTTATAGAATCTTTCACAAATACATACCCTCCTTCTTCAACACTATCCAAATAAAACCAAGTAAGACAATACTTTGGGACTGAGAGCACCATTCGACTGAGAATTGTGGAAAATACCTGTGTGTGGGGTGGGGAGTGGAACGAGGACCACAGAACCGGGATTCTCCCACCATGCCGCCTTCCCTGCCTGGAGCCTCTCCCTGGGGTGTGCCACCCACCCACACCCCCAGGGTACACTCGCCAGGAAGGGGGAAGTGGCATTTTAAATGCCAGTGAGCTGAAGGATGCTCGTGGAGTGTAAAGGAGGAACTGCAAGCAGAAGCCTGCCTCCCTCAGACCTGCTGGGTCAGGAGTGGCCGCAGTCCTGTCAAGGGACTGAGTGCAAGGATTAAGGGCTTGAGCTACTACTGACCATGGGATTAACCCCTGCAGGAAATTAAAGTTGTAGAGAAGGCTCTTCACTCCACAGCTGAGAGAAAAAGAAAAACTGGGATCTGGATTAGAACTGGCAGGGCTGGTGACAAGCCACCACCCACAGCCAACTGTTCCTGGCTGGATCAGAAAATGTTATCTCAGCCTTCATGTAGAACCCCCCTCCACATCTCACTCAGTTACCAATTTTTGCCAACAGTGTGAGAAGAACAAAAACATCACTCTGTGGCAAGAAAAAGAGGAGGAAACTGGGCAGCCAGCTCACGTGTCCCTCCTCTGAGCCTCTCTCCCACTCTCTCACCCGCTTCCCTTCTCAGCTGCCTCCGTTTTGCACGGAGGAAACATTCACGTGGTCTGTCGCGTTCAATAATACTCGGAGAAGATGCTGGCACACACATGGCTGGATTTCTTCCTGTCAACTGCCCCCTCAGCTCTCCTCCTCCTGCTGCTCTGGGCCTCCTCCATATGCCACACTCTTGCTGTGCTGGGACTTTCCTGTCACTCCTGTGTTGGATATCCCAGTCTCCCCACCTGCTTCCACAGCTTCCTAAGGAATCCCACTTCTCCACAGCAGCCTGGGTGTTTCCCATCAGTGTTACATGCCCTGGCTTCCCTTTGGATGTTTTGTGCTTTCTCAGAGGGTTTGATGAGGCCTGATGCCCTTGGTATTTCCAGCCCCTCCAACATCTCCCAGTCTCATTACTGTGCATTGGTCAGGGAGGCTTGGGATGTAAATAATGTTTCCTGGTTAAGGAACGGGATGAGGAATCAAGAAAACTGGCTCCTCTCCCGATTTTGCCACAGTCCTGTCAGGAAACACTGGGAAAGCCCGGCCAAAACTCCTTTATTCTGTGTAACTTTGATAAGCCCTACAAATCATTTCTGCAGGACAGGAGAGTATTTACAAGCCCAAGTGATCCAGTGCGAGCCCTGCCCTTGGCAGCTTCGAGAATCCTGAGTGGGGAACTGATGTGGTCTCATGATGGAGTATCAAAAGCTAGGCAGCTGAAATTTCAGCCAGCAAAGCTCAGCAGCCATTTTTACCTGTAACATAGTTTACCCCTCCATAAAATGGGGATAAAGCTGATCTTTCTTGGAGGGGCTTCAGGAGGAAACATTTTTTAATGCAAATCACCTTTGTGTTTCAGGGGTGCCTACACATTGTCATTCCAAAGATCAGAAGCTTTTTGACCTCTTCACATTCCAGAGAATAGGGCGAGTTTTTTATTCACACCAAGTCAGGAATGTGGCAGAGTCCTTTACAATACTGAGTGGGTTTTGCGCACTTTCTACTTACTTTACTGCTTTCTGTATGAGATGTTCTGCCGAGCTGTGATTGATCACTGCAAGTCAGATGGCACCATTTCTTCTGCAGCTGGGTGTCTAGTATGAATTTAAAATATGCTTTCCATTGATTGTGACAGCACAACACTAATGAATCCTGAACACATGTGTTAATAAATCAGTAAGTGGTGGAAATGAAGCCCCCAGCTATTTAGCTTAGCAGCTCACTGGGGCAGTGATGCAGACCGTACGTTTCTACAGTGCTGCTGAGCCTGGCTGCCACCTCTGGGTGCTTTTCCAGTCCAAATAGAAAATAAATGAGGAACTGCTGCTGAGACAATGCGACTTCTTGTGGTCAATCATTTACAAGACTAAATCAGGTCTGTTGGGGGACTAAGAATGGGCATCATCTCCGTGCCATCTAAACCCACTTGTGGCACTGTCAGCAGCACGATTCCCCACTAGGACTCATCAGCCAGGTTACTTTATGAACTTGCAGCTGCTGTGGTCAGGCTACATGGGTGATGTGTTTCCTGCCCTCCCTGACTCTTGCCCCGCAAAGACTGATGAAGGACCATACACAGAACAACATGCTTTAGTCACTGGATGCTAGGGTACCACTGTTCCCCTCTGTTATGGAGTGATGGTAATAAAAGAAGAACCTTAAAAGCAACAAGGAAAGGGGAGGCAAAAAAGATAATCTCCTTCAAGTGTCCTCCATTCCCTCCCTTACCTTCCTACTTTTCTGATAAAGGCTGAAGCAATTCAGCATTGGAAAGGGGAAAGGGACTTTGCCATCGCTCGTCAAGGAGAATGTGGGGGAGGGATGAATATCTGTGTGTATCTCCTGATAATTTATCCCTGGCATCTGTTGCAGCCTCTGCTACCTACCCTTTTGTAATATAGGTCACCCACATGCCCTGCCAATGCTCATAAGCCAGGCTTTTAACAGAGTCTGATCCCTGAGCCGTGATCCAAGGGTTAGTGCAAAGGACTAGGAAAGAGAATGAGAGACAGAAGTTGCTGGGCTCTGTTTCTGGCAGTGGCTCATTCTAGTTACACGGTCACCTGTCTCTCTAGCCTCAGTGTCCCCATCTGGAAAATGGGATAGTTTTATTTACCTACCTAGAGCAGAAGCACTACTGGCTATGACCTCAGCCTTACTTCTGGGGGTCATTAAACACAAAATAACATCACCTACAACTATGGTAAGAGCCATTCGTGGAGCAGATGAAAAGCTTTTGATAGAAGGTACCACAGAATTGGGAAGTGTTACTAAAACAGTATGCGGATGCAGTAAACTGAAACCCTCCCCACCCTCACAGCATGCTCCTTGGGACCCTACTCATGAAAGCTAAAGCTTTAGAGTGATACTGCAAACATTACTGGTGTCTGGGCAGGGAGAAGGGAAGCACAAAATGGACAGAAAGCCTGCTGTAGCTTTTATGCCCTGGCAAGTGATGCAGAGTCATTACAATCTCCTGAGCATCCCCCCACAGCAGTAAAGTTCCCTGTTCAAGCTAATTAGGGGAATCCTCATTAGAGAGTCCTCTAGAGTCTGACAGCAGGCCAAATGTCCAAGTGGCACTTCAGCTCAGTGTATTTTTGGCCACTGAAGCCCATGGGCCAGAAATGGATGATTTCATTCTGTTGCTTTGAGCTGAAACTAAAAAAGTTGTCTTTTACTGTCCTATATCAAACAGCAAGAAGAAAAGGCCATCACCAGCCCCACAGGCTACTCTGTTCATTTCTCCTGAATCTGGAAAAGGGATTCAACTCCAGGCACGTGGAAGAAAGCTCTGGACACTGTGTCCCATGGATCACAGGGCATTCGGCTGACATCTTGCTCCAGGGAGAAGGAACCATCTAGTAAGCCCAGAAGAAAGCCTGGTTTGTGGAGCCCTTGGGTGACTTCAGAGCATTCAAAGCTCCAGCAATGCTGATCAGCCTTGAGCCCCCAAACCCAGGCAATGCCATGCTAGTTCAGAATTGACAGCATGGTGCCTCTCCTCTTGCACTGGGGGCATATGGGGACACTCTTAGGTCTGACAGAGTCCTCGCTGCTGGAGAAGTCCCTGGCTGTCAGGCTGAAAACAGCCAGACTGATTCGGTGGTGCTCTGGAGAGCCTTGAGGTGTGGGCAGGTGCTAGTTGCCCCAGGACTACGGGGTTCCCAGTGCCGTGTTGGCAGTGAGCACAGCTGGCCTGGTGCTCTGTAGAGCAGAAGGCGTCTCTTGGGCCACAGTGAAACAGCTAATTAAGTCAGAATTCAAGACAAGTCAGAGAAAACCTTTAAAAAAGACACTCTCAAAAATCCTTTCTGCCTCCTTGCTGTCTCTTGGCTGCAGAATATTAATCACTAAAGGTCTAACATTCATGGGCAATAGATGCGTGGGAGAAACTGGGTTTTTCTGGTTCCTTGGAATTAAAATTTCTCCATAAACATACTCCCTCATGGTATAAATGCAGCAGCTCATTGCCCCTTGCACTTCAGCAGTCAGGAACCTATTCCAAATCCACTGCTCTGCCACCTGAGCATATGTTATACTTGGAGAAGCAGGCAATTTTGTGCAAGACATGGATGTTGATAAATATGGGTTACAGAAGAGTCCCTGGTACATGTGCAAGCGCAGCTCTGTGCACATATTTGTAAATGTGAGCTAGATTGGCAACTATATCTGCATACGTACATGAAGATATCCACTTTTAAGTCTTAGAAACGTGTATAAGTGCATGAAGGGTGGCTGCTATCTATGGGGCAGGGAGTGGTGTGTTTATGTGACATGCTTTTAAAATAACCTTGGGTTTATCAAGGCGCCTCCATCTTTGTGCATGTTGCAGCACAGGAGACAGCACTAAAGCCTGAACAGGTGTTAATCACTATGCACTGTAATAAATTCTAAACATAGGGAAAGGGCTTATTTATACATGGCTGCTCCTCCCACCCTGCACTCTGTACTTGATTCTTGGTGCTGCCTGAGAGAAAGAGGCGCCCGTGAGGTACCAGAAAAGAATGCAAAAGCTAGACTTGCCCTGCCAGAGCAGAAGGAGCTAGGGGTAGAAACCCCGACCTCGTCACCGTCCTCGCACCCGGGTATGCTGGTCCTGCTGTCAGCCCCCAACTGTTGCCTGGGGATGGCGTGGCTGAATTGCACAGAGCAGTGAGCAGGCTGGGGGACACAAGCCCATGGCCTGAGAGGGGGCCTGGGCTGAGGGGTGATCGCAGAGGGAACCCGTATCACGAAGCACCCAAGGAAGCTGGTTTGTTTTTTTTTTTTTTGAAAAAAAGCTTAGCCCCCCTGATTGGAGCTGAGCCAGCTGATACAGATGGGGTGTTACAAAACAGAGCCAAAAGGCAAGAACACAAGGAACAGAGCTATCTATAACCCTGACAAAGTTAGATGGAGTGAAGGTGGGGAAAAGGGAAAGAGAGCGTGGCAGGCAGCCCCTGATACTGAGAGCAAGGACGCGATTGTTCGGCAATGGGATTTGGAGCTGATTGACTCCCGCTATCCAGCAGGCAGATAAGGCTCTGTGGCTGTCAGCTTAACTCTGCCGTTTATTCCTGTGCTGTAGGGAGTTAAATAGAGCACACGGAAAGCCTGCTGCCGGGGAGTGAAAGTCAAGGAGGGAGAGGGAAGGAAGAGGCTGTAATCGGGCACTGCCCAGGGAGTCGGGTGGAAGAGGCTGTGGGCAGAGACCTCCAGGTAAGTGCTTGCGAGTTTTCATCCTCCTTGTCGGTACTGAAAGCTGGGGACAGGGGACTTCAGGGGGTGGCATTTAGGATTGAGGCATTGATATGGGGGATGCTGGAAGTGTCCTCAGTCAGGGCAGGTGCAAGCACTGAATGGGGACAGCTATTTGTTGCAGCTTCTCCTTCACCAGGGACTGCAGGGTAAGGGCTCCAGCTAGTTTTGGGGAGTGAGGGGTTGCAGTGGGTGAAGGTTGGATTGGTTTTGGTGCCGTGAGAGGTATTCATCTATTTGGTGCATTGGCATTTGGGTAAATGATCTAAATAGCCTTGCAAAATGTACTAGTCCAGGCACTGAACCTGCTCATCTCTTTCATTGAGATGCTACTTTAAATATTTCCTGGTGGTTTACATTCCCATATAAAACAAATCAGTCATGGGAGCCTGGGGGAGGGGAAGCAGCTGGCACGTGTGTGGGGAGAGTGTCCTGGTGGGAGTGCAGCGCCCAGCTAAAATAATGGCCGTGGATGTTGTCAGAACCCCTCAGAAGAGATGGAGGATGGTTTATTTCTGTACCCTGGTTGAAATGTGTCCATTTACTTGCCTCCGTGACTGCGGTGGCACGTCAGAGAGCAAGCAGGAGACAGGAGGGTCTGTGGTGTTTCCCCTTTTTCTGCTTGCCTGTATCCAAATGGGAAGTGGGAGGCAAGTTGGAACCTGTTGTCAGTCACTTATTGTCAGGGGAGAGTTTATGGTCTTTGGGTTTCTAATTAGACTGAGCATTTTTCCTTCTTCTAATTAAGATGTAATTCCTCTCTTTTCAACACTCCCACTCAGTCTCCCCCGCCCCAGGTCCTCCCTTCTCCTCTGAGGCTTGCTCGCTCTTCAGCTCCTATAGTTGCTGCAGTGTGAAATCCCTGAGCTGAAGCCGTGCTCTGCTAAGCCCTGCTCTAGCCACCACATCCATTTTACCTTAAAAGAGAAAGGACGCACTGGTAGGGCAGGGAGAAGCAGCTTGGTAGCTGCTGGTGGCCAGAATTCAGTGAGCTTGAGCTGTGTGTCAGGGAGAGGATGCACAGGTGGTACCAGCCTGCGTGGAGGCAAAAGGGAATGAACTGGAGCCTGCTGTCCTGGCAGGGTCACCTCAGCAATTCATCAGGTTAACCTTGAGCTGAGGCTAATGTAGGACTGTAGCAGGCTACTCAAGCATAGGCTTGTCTCTTCAGCACTTGGGTGAATCGGGTCTTATTTCTGCACTGCGATGTTCAAAGCGAATTAACATTGTGCCTTTGTCGTGCTGCGCCTCTTTAAAAATCCTCCACCTCTCCTCCAAAACTAAGCTGGTGCAAGGCAAAACTCTAGTTGGGGAGGGTAACGGACAACACTGAGCCCAGCCCTCTGTTCGGTGCCCCGGGAACAGAATCCCACTCACTTTGCTCTGCTCTCCCCCTCCAGGATCTGGCAGACAGGCTACAAGGTCATTCCTCCTCCCTTTGGGACCGTGTGCCAGGCTGGCTGGTGGATGTGAAGACACGCTGGAGAAGACAACAATGCTGCCTACAACTGCTGGCCACCAGTGGAGGAGCAGGTTCCTCATGAGATGGCAAGAGGCTTGTCGTAAGTAATGCCTACTCAGGTACTAAGTACAATGATCCTGTTTGTCGAGGGAGTGGAAAGAAAATAGGTCACATCAGGGTTAAGAATAGGGGAGAGGGACAGCTAAGAATGGAGATGTTTGAACTAATTCCTGATTCCTTTAGAGGCCAGGCTAGCTGGGAGGGAGAGCGAGACTCTAAAGCTGAAGATGGGCTTAAAGTGGGACAGCAAGTGATGATTGCTTCTGAATTCCAGTGGGCCTGGCAGGTGAGAAACAGCAAGACAGATACCACTGCACAAAGATTCACCCCAAACATTTCCCAGATTGGCATCCTGTAAGCTGCAGGCTCCTCTCCGTGGCAGGGGTTTATACATAGGTTGCTGAGCAAGGCTCCAGCCTTTCACAGCAGCAGTCACAACAGATCTTAGAAGGGATGCAGGATGCAAATGCAGAATTCTCCTACTGGGCATTGCCACATGTAGTGAAAATCAAGGAGTAAATAAAGACGATCTCTTTTAAATTAAATTGTAGAAGTTCAGCCTGTGCATCTTCCCAGTGGACTGGGGCATCTGCTACAGTATTCCTGAGTGCAGAGCAGAGACTGCTGGGGTGATGTGGGCTTCAGGGAATGTACCTGCACTTCAGAGAAGCATCTGGGGACTGCAGCAGAGGAAAGGGAGCACTTGGGAGAGTGTCCATAACTACTGCATGCCTTGGCACCAAGCAGGTCTGTAGCTTCCCATGTTCCTGTCCCCCTGATCCAATTTGGGGCTGCCACTATAAGAAGCTGGGGGAATTATTTCCTTCTCCAGAAAACAGGTATCTTTGTAATCGGAATCTTTGTAATCCATCCTCACAGACTATACTGCTGTATAAATTATTTATAATGAATGCTACTGAGTCTTGACTTAATCTGATATACCTGGCTCAGCTTTCTTCCATCTACTAGAGTTACCAAACACCCCACAAAGTAACTTCATCATCCCTTAACATAAAAACACATACTACCCATCCTTCTGTAGGGCTGCAAGACAGCTTCAAGTTCTGTCTACTGTTTCCCTGCCTCTCTTCCCTGTAGAGCTGCATCATAACCAGTGTGATGAATTCCTTGGCCTCAGCTCACATCCTACTGGATGCACCTCTTGTAGGGACTGGAAATGAAATCAGACCTTCTCCTCTGTACAATTTTAGTAAAATATTTTCAAGGGCATAAAGCAATATACGGGTAACAGGACATTTTTGGCACATCCTACGCTGCTGCAGAATTTTGGCATACATCCAGTTCCTGAACATAACCACGGCCAGCTGCCTGGGACTTTGTTTATACCAGCCACTGCCAGCACACATACTGGTGGAACTCCACAGTGACCTAGTCAGGGCCGGTGGCGGGGTAGGCATTTTGAGAGATAAGCCCTGAACAGAATGCCACCTGTATAGCATTACACAGAGTCTGCTCTTGCCTTTCTTGGTGTACAATGCAGCTAAGTGTTATCATCACAGCTGTCAATCTATTATTAATACTGTACTTTTGTTAAGCATCCTGGAAAAGACAGGGTCACTCGAGTGACTCACAGCTTGCTCTCTTCCCCACTCTGGCTCCCATTCTTTTAATTCTCTCCCTACAACAAGACCACGATGTATTCTGAATGGAATTAAATATCAGCCAGACAGTACCTGCACTGCACCAGTCCACAGGCTATGATCTGCTTTCACGGAAATCTCTGCTGTTGACCCCAACCATTGCATGACAAGAAAGCACAGAGATTCTCAGGGTAAAGATCTCTCCTGTATTTCACCATAAGGATCCATAATTATCATTAAAGCAGCACACAGATTGGCACAGCCTGGGCTGATTTACACCTGAGATCCCATCTGTAGGACAGAAAAAAATTCTTGAAGGAATTGTTAAAGATGGATGGAATATAAAAGAGCAGGGGCACTCCCTCTGAACTCTTATCCCTTGGTCCTTAATGAAG
This sequence comes from Falco punctatus, assembly GCF_963210335.1. Taxonomy (NCBI): domain Eukaryota; kingdom Metazoa; phylum Chordata; class Aves; order Falconiformes; family Falconidae; genus Falco; species Falco punctatus. The sequence goes on along the minus strand of NC_137585.1, from coordinate 24,149,992 downwards.
TCATATAGCTTAGGATCCAAACTGTGTAGTTCTCCTTAGGCTACCAGTCCACAAACCTGCCAATTCTCACAAGGATCGCTGGGAACACAAAAAGGCCCTATGCAGGATGACAACGTTTGAGTATGAAGGCAGCAATGCTGACAGAAGCCAAGTTGATATAAAAAAATGGGTTATGGGTTAGACTAAACTCTGGAGAGAGTGGTGTGAGGGAAGACGGGAAGAGCATGGCTGACTGCAGAGCTGTTCCAGGCAGAGCTTTTCCAGAGCATGGGTCTCCACCGGCTCTTTCTCCTGTAGCAGTACTTTCACAATTAAGAAACAAAACACCTGCTTGTTGGTTCTTTGGAAAAAAGCAGGACAGAAGAACCTGATTTCCAGTCCAGGAAAAAACAGTGAGACAATAAATGCATCCATCTTAGCTATAGCTCACCCCTAGAAAGACTCTACCAAGCCCAAGTGACTGCCTTCTCTGAAGAAAAGAAAGGGAAAGGACAGGCCATGACATACAGACAAAGTTGCTTCATTTTTAGTCAAATGCTCAAACTTGTCACCTTAAAAAACAGTGAGGGAGCAGAATTTGCTTCCCACATTGAAGAAACTAATCTCAATTCCACAAAAGGAATTAAGATGAAGGATGCAAATGTTTTACATAGTCTGCTTAAACATAACTCCCACTTCTCTAATGACAGGAGGCACAAAGCTTACTTTCCAGTTGCTGGTACTTCTTTGTCACAGAAATGAGAGTTCTAAAAGCCACTGGCTCCCAGTGGGCGTTGGTAACAAGTGCCTTGATGCCACTCACAAGATCTGGACCCATGTCTGGAATGGTGATCCACAACAGCTCTAAAAAATGCTGGTTTGTGGATTATCCAGCTTTATCTTTGAGACACTGCAGGAGCAAGGGAGTATATGCTAACACCTTTCCTAACATCCCTTTCTTCAACTACCAACCTGCAATTTTTATCCTCATCTCACTTGCTATGGGCAATTTTCTTCACAGGAGATACTTGTGGGGCTATTGCTGTTGGATTTGGAAACAATTCTGAAAGCAATGGCAAGTACCAGGCGTTGAGTGGTTTAGGGTCTCATTGTTACTTTTTAACAGCTTTCTTGGTCATCCCTTTGTAATGTAATCTAATTCATAAAAAAGTCTCCTGCCACAAGGCCCATGCAACACACCGTGGGTACGGAAAGCAGATGATACCCTGATTTAGAGGCTAATCAGACCTGAGTCTAATCTATCACAAAGATTAGGATTCAAACTGCAGGAGCACCACTGAAATATAGGTTGTAGGTTTTTTTTCATTTTTCTTTAACACTTTTCATTAACATGTCTATTTCTGAAAAAATAGAGCTTCTTAAATATATACCTGTCCCTCCTCTCTCAACCCTGACTGTTTAGAAAGACCTGTCCTTTACCAGAGGTGACACCTCCCACTGCTCTCTGCTCCATCCTCCTCTGACAGATTCCAGTGCTCTAGTATCTGGTGGCAAAGTCCTCTGGGATGCACTGTTCCAACTTCCTCGTGAAACTGGAAGGATATTTACTTGCTTGCTCATGAAGAAAACAGGCTAAGAGGAAAGCGATGCTGCCAGGGTGCAGGCCTGCAGTAAAGGGATGTAGCTGTAAGGAAGTTTGTTACACTGCAGGGCGTTGCAGCAGAGTCTCCTGCTCTGAGGGTCACGTTGTAGCCATAGCTGTGCTCAAGGCAGAGATGGGTGAGGATGGGAAAGCACTGCTCTAACACACGTACTCTCTCTCCCCTGTTTTTTACCTACCAGTCCTTGGCTGTTGGCTGTCGCTATGCGCCGCTGAGTCCTTCTTTGCTTGTCCTTCCTCCTGCAAGTGTAACAGTGGCAACTTGGAAGTGGACTGTAGTGGCTTGGGCCTCTCTTCCATCCCCTCAGACATCCCCACAAACACCAGGACCTTCCTCTTTCTCAACAACAAACTCAGCATCCTGCCCGGAGCAGTGTTTTCCAACCTCTCTGCCCTACAGAGGCTGGATCTATCCAACAACTTCTTGGACCAGCTCCCTCAGAACATCTTCAGCGACCTGGGGAACCTCACAGAGCTCCAGCTGAGGAACAATAGCATCCGGGCCTTGGACAAGGACCTGCTACAACACACAGCTCTGCTGCGCCAGCTGGATCTCTCCATCAATGGCCTGGCCCAGATACCCTCGGGCATCTTTGATGACCTGCCTGCTCTCCGCTCCCTCTCTCTCAGGTCCAACCGCCTGCAGAGCCTGGACAGGGTGACCTTCGAACCGCTAACCAGCCTGCAGCAACTCCAGGTTGGGGATAACCCCTGGGAATGTGACTGCAATCTCCGAGACTTCAAGCACTGGATGGAGTGGTTCTCCTACAGAGGTAGGTGCTTGCGCAGCGGGAGCCAAGTGCAGAAGTACTGGTCTTCCATGGAAAGGCGAAGGCAGGCAGGGAAGAAACTTGAGCAGATACCTCTGGCAGGTCAGGCTGACCTGAATGCCTGACCTTAGGCGTGAGGAGCATGAGGACCACGCTACGATGCTAAAAGACAAGTTTAGCTCCACCACACCTTCATATAGCAACACTGCCAGGCTGAGAAGTCCTCTGCAGCCCCAGATCTCCTATTTCCTTGTTTTGTTTCTAATATGAAAGATTACTTCTTTTTTTTTCTTAGGAGAGGAAAGAACTCAAATAACACCAAAATTTTAGGATTATGAGTTCCTCTCACCCTTTCTGCCTAAAGAGAAGAAATGCTTTTGATGCTTGAAAATAACCATCCCATTCTCTCTCTTAAGCCAGGAGAACTAAAAGCCAGACTTGGCTGTAAAGCATCAGGTCTGCTTTCAACAAAAGAAACATAGGGAACAGTGCCACTTAGGAAAATACTGAAACTAATACTGGCAAGCCCAAACTAAAGTCCAAATTTACGAGCCAGGCCCCAAATCAAACTGGCTATAAAATCATCATTTCAAACCAAGCAGTTTTTGACAAGTTTGTATTTCCAGCTTTTCCCTGAAATATGGAAGGCTGGAAAGGTACATATCACTTAGCAGGAATGCCGACAGGATGACACGCTTTGAGGAGCTGAGACTCCAAGAAAGATGGCACTTTTTACAGGAATGACGACTGAAGGCCTGACCTTCTGTCACTGGAGCCAATGAGTAGGAAAGGGTCTCAAATCATGCAGATAGCAACCGTCAGCTGTCACATCCCTGCTGATCACAGCCATGCCGCAAAGCGATTATCTGCGTCTATGGCTAGCTACACTGCAGTCTGAAATATGCATTTATGTGAGCAGAATCAAACAAGCATATGAGTGCCACTTTCCTCCTTTTTTTTTCTTTTTTCTTTTTTCTTTTTTTTTTTTTTGTTTTGTTTTGTTTTTTTTCTTTTTTGACTTTCATATCACATAGTCTATGGAAAGCACATGGAGTTAATTTTGCTTTTATTTCCCCTTCCAAAGAAATTGCCCTAACTTGCTCAAGCATTTGTTTCAACATCTGGCATTATCTTCAAAGAAGGGGGATGGATTTGTTGTTAGAAGATGGGACTGTGTGTCTTTTGCTGTTTTGAGAAGATAAAGCCTGGTCCTATCTTTTTGTTTAAATTTCTCCTTTTCTAAAACGGTTCTGCTGACACTTATATAACTCTCTAAACAGTATGAGGCTGTCTTAATAGATGGTTTCCAAGGGCTTTCATGTCTTGGCCTCAAAGATGTCTATGCAGATACTATGCACCATGAGCTCTACTGTCAAATCCAACCTAGGCAGAAGCATACCAACCAGCTGCCGTGGTTGAAGCTGCTCCAGCTATAGAGGGCTAAGGCATGCAAAATGTCTCCAAGTTAGGCAAAACAATCATTTTAATGGATACTATGTGTGCTCCTTCTGCCTGATGCATGGAGGCACAGTCATTCCTCCTGCCCTCCACCTCTGACAAGCACTGAGGATCTGGCAGGCTCTCTTGAATACTCTCTCTACTCAGCAATGCATTCACACAAGAAGGACTGGATTTTATGGCCCAATGCTGTAATAAAGCAATTCCCCACTTGATAACCATAGTGCTGCTATGCCTAACTTCTATAGGGCAAACATTTAGCAGAGTGAATGGAGTCATAGGAACTTATCCCACCTAAGGATCTAGCTCTGCTGTCAGGGTGAAACTGTGGTTCACTCCTATTATCTCTGTTGGGACAGGTGGGAAAATCGACCAGCTGGCATGCACCCTGCCCAAGGAGCTGAAAGGGAAGGATATGCGAATGGTGCCCATGGAGATGTTTAACTACTGCTCCCAGCTGGATGATGAGAACAGCTCTACAGTGCTGGACAATACCGGCCCACCCTGCACTAAAGGAAGCCCAACTCCTTCCAAATCTAAATCAGGACCAGAAACAGAAGTGGAGCCCAGTGTGGGATGCCCTCAGAAACAGCGATATAGGCCTGTGAGCGTGCGCCGGGCTATTGGCACTGTGATCATCGCAGGGGTGGTTTGCGGCATTGTTTGCATCATGATGGTGGTAGCAGCTGCTTACGGTTGCATCTATGCCTCCCTTATGGCCAAGTACCACCGGGAGCTAAAGAAAAGGCAGCCACTCATGGGTGACACAGAAGGTGAACATGAAGAACAAAAACAAATCTCTTCTGTGGCATGAAACTCTTCTAGGAAGGAAGGGACAGCAATGAACAGAGGTACCTGAGAGCAGTCAAGCATGGGGTCCTCCCAAAATACATCTTCCCAGACAGACAGACAGACTGTGCTATCGCTCCACTCACCCAAGTAGTGCAACATGCTTCTGGGGGGTCAGGGAATTTCTGTTCCCCTGCCCCAGCCCCATTTTGTGCCCTTTCACCCTTGGGCCCTCCCAGACAAATAAAGTAGAGTCAGACCTCGAGTGCTTGCTGTGCCTCATGCCCTTGCACAGAGCTTCCCTCGCATGCCTGCTGTGGAGGCAGCTGGCACCTTCTGGGAACCTGTGTCATCCTCTCAGCTTCAGTCCTGAGTCATCCTGTATCCTGTCAAGGGCTCTCTGCAAACAGAGAGCAGCTCTGTGAAAACTTATGTGAGGAGCAGGACATCGGAAGCGTCCTTGCCTCACCGTTAGGGCCACTGCTGTTGTGTGACAGTAAGTTGCTGCCCATCTTACAAGTCAGTGCTGCCGAGAGCACATCAGAAGGGAGAGAAGGTCCCTAGGGGATGACAACAGTCAGGGGGAGATTTCCCTTCTCACTGTTAAAGGTGGAAAGATACCTGTATCACTCTAACACACTGTCAGGGAGCATAGTGTCCTTCTTTTTGCTCCTGGCCAAATCTGCAAGCTGACACACATCATCTGCTATAGGTTCACAAATACAAAGCTGTCCTGTACACACACACACTGACTCATTCTGATCCCAACACACACAGAGTCAGCCCCAGCTCCAGATATCCCACCTGAGCATGCACAGCCACACGTGCCCATATCAACCTGCCCTCTGCGTGCAGCCATGAATACATTCAGCCACTTTACCTTACTCTTATCATAACAGTGCATAGGACTTCCCGCTTCAGACAAAATACACGCGCCCTGCCACCGAGGAGCCAACAAAAACATCTCAGCCATAGTGCAGAGTCAGTGGAAACAGTCAGGAGAAGGTGGATAGAAGCAAAGTTATTAAGGTTACAGCATGAGTCTGGAAATAAGTACACAGCATGAAAAAAATAATGTGTGTTCTTGTTATCTATTTTATGTTTTCTATGATAAATGGAGAGGGTAAGGATATAAAGCTTCCCTTTGGAAATGTTTGATTAGCAGAGCAGAACTGGGTCATCAGCAAAGACCAGAGGAGGTGGCTTACCAGCCTCAGTAGTGCAAGCCATGCTGAGGAGTAGTGTGAGCCTAGGGGAAGGCGGCAGGAGAAGACACACAACCCAAGAGCTGGCATGGCTGGCAGAGGAGCAAACATGGTGTATGGAATAGGTTATGCAGCTGGGGTGACTGAAGAGAGGGGGCACAATCTGGAGGGTCATGAGGTGCAGGCTGAAACCTGGACCACAGTGTGGCACAGGTGGGAGAGTCCAGGAAGGGTCTGGCATGGTGAGCAGCACAGCCTGCATACACGCCCTTCACAATCACTGCTGTGTTCACTGCCATCCACAGCTGCACGAGTGTGCCCACACACACTACTGTGCACACTGCCACTGTCACATAGGGTGACTTCCCCCAACCAGGTTTTAAAGTCCTCAGACTGCAGTGCCTCCTATTAGTCTTAGCTCCTTCCAACCTGACAGGGAGGAAAAAAAAGAGTGAGAGGGGAAAAAAAATGAAAGGATCTCAACATACGGACTCATTTTGTATCACTGGAAGTGGGATAAAACACTGTCTCCAGGGGAGAGCACACATTGCCATGGTAACCTGCTCTAACCCGTCACAGTGGGTATTCCTGGGCGAGGAAGACAACACCGAAGGTCGTGCATCTGCAGTGCCTGTGGATGGTGTGATCCCTGCCATCAGGAAACAAGCTGGCAGCCAGCCCAGCTTTGCAGGGTGTTTCGCTAGCAACCTGTGTTCAGAGCCCAGCACGCACTGCAGCGGACCCTGCCAGGGCATGTCACCTCTTCCTTCTGCTCCAGCTGGATTCCAATGCCTTCGGACGTCTCGCAGCCCTCCTGCTCGCTGCCGCTGGATCCCTGTGGAAGCAATGCATGCTGGCTCCTCACCCCCTTCTGGTCCCAGACAGGTGGTTGTACTGACCCGTGGGCACACAATGCCAAGTCTTTAATCAAAGCCTCGAATGGCAAAATCCTTCCTGGCCTATCCAGGGCCACTAGAGGCAAAGAGACAGGATGCTCTGGACTGTTTCAGCATGACTTCCCTTTGACACAGGGATGCACAGGACAGGGAAGGATGTTCTTCAGGAAGCAGAAGACCAGGCTACCCTGGAAGAAGGACTGGGAGAAGCAGTCCACCCACAAGTGTGTGCACACATTGCATCCCCACTCCTAGCACACTGCTTGTAGGGAAGAGGAGGAGGGGGGCTGGCAAGATGTGAGGAGGAAGGACTCTTCCCCCATGCACTGTCTAGCCACTCCAAGCATCCCATCTGCTGCAACCATAGCCTGCTCTGAAGGGCAGAACTCTGAAGGGCAGCACTGCAGACTCCATCTGTGTGTTACTGCTGCTCCACATTCCCAGCAAGCCAGGACTAGATTCTGCCTGCTGGATCCAAACCTCTCCCCAACCTCCCTCTCAGGGGAACTTCTCCCTTTATCATACTGGACTCCGCAATCATACTTGAAATGGGACTTGAGTCAGAGTGGTATATTTATAGATCTATATTTTACTTGCATCAAATAATGGTGAAATATTGCACAAAACAAATGGGATCTATATATGCGTGTGTGTGTGTGTGTGTGAGTGAGCAAGAGAGTGAGAGAGAGACTTTTTAAGCAGATAGACTAGAAGTAAAATGAGTGGGAGGGAGGCAGGGGACAGCGCAAGGGTTGGAGGGTGTGAAATCCTCCTTTCCCTGTACCTTCCCTGTGACCTCCTCCTGCTCTGATCAATTTTTCTTTGTTGCTATTATTTTCTATATCTTGTGTTGTGGGGCTGATAATGACCTTGCCCATCCTTTCCTTTTTGGTTTCATTTATAAGGCAGAAAGTCTGGATTCATTTCAACCCTAGCCAAGGGACTGCTATGTTTAGAAACCCACCCAGGAAAGGAGAAAACAGAAAAGGGGAGGAAAGAGAGTTGCTGAGAAACATGAAGGCTGGCTGCTATGGGAAGTCCCACCAGAAAGCAAATACTGTGCTTGGAAGGACAAGGCCCTGTCCTCTTTCATGCAGAGCATAGTAACAGGGTTCACTGGGAAATGCCCTCTTTATACCACTGCTTGCAAACAGGCTATTAGTCCGTTCCCTAGCACACCTGGAAAACAGGCTGCCCTAGTGTGACTGAGCTGCTGTGCTGTCCATAGGCACTCTAAGGAACATGGTACCCAGCACGGTCAGAAATTCAGCTCTCCTGTGGGATACTGGATACACGAGACCCAGTGCTCCTCGTGTGCCCGGGCAATGGGTCCCTCTGGTGTGTGGGAACAGGGTCTCCCTTAAGGTATAGCTAGGCATGGGGGGAATCCCCCTGAATGCACCCTTTGCTGCAGGCAGGTCTACCAATGCTGCATGCAGGTGCCTGCCCTCAGAAAATGGTCTTCTGGGGCAGACAGGTCCAACATGTGCCAGGGCAATGTAGGGGCTGGCAGGGCCACCAGAAACACCCCTTCTGCTCCCCCCACTTCCCTTCCCCACACACCCACCTGTGGTACAGGCAGGCGTATTTCTTGCAGGGAACAGATGGCACTTGTAATTCCTTTTTCTTTTCCTTACTGTTTGAGGGAGAGCAACAAGATTTTCTAAAATGATTGAATGGAGGTTTCTTTGGCATGAGACAGAAAATTTTTAAAGGTATATTATATTTCTGGCTTGTTGTTACAGAAGAATAATAAAGAATGTATTTTCCTATGCTCCTTCTTGTTTAAATGAGATCTCTAATAGCAACCTTCCCTCTGTCTCCTACCCCCTGCAAAAGCAAACACTGCAGGGATACAGCTGGCCAAAGGAAAAAGCCCCTAAATTCCCACATATGTGTGCTTGCCTGTACATAGTGTTTCAACTTGGAGTGAGCATGCACGGACATACACACACGTAGACTGTATCAGTGTAAATCCTAGAGTAAATACTGCAGTGAGCATGCACGGACATACACACACTTAGACTGTATCAGTGTAAATCCTAGGCAAGCACTTACCCGTAGTCAGGGCGAGGCTGTAGGACTAAATGCACAGTTAGTCAAGGTGAGACCCTAGATCTAGAAACAAACACACAGTGCTCCAGGGACACAGCCAGACAAGGGTGATTGTGTAACAAGGATAAGGTACTGTGGCAATCAGCTCATTACATAAAAGTAGAAAGGGCCAAATTAATCCCTAGTGTAAGAATGCAGAAGCCAATGGAGCTATATTCAGGTCAAATCTGATTCCAAAATTATTATTTTTTTTAAATTAGAGCATAATGTTCAATAAAACAGTAACAAATAGTGAGCTATGGGTTCCTGCATTTCCAGATTCCTGACCCCCCTGAGCAAGGTTATTTTGAAATGAACGGAAATTGCTATCTAATCCTATTGCACCCCCAAGTACACAAGCTGTCACCCCTACAGCTAGAAGAGTCTCTCCACCAGCTGTTCACTGGCTTGGTCTATCCCACACAGCTAAGAAGTTGAAATTCCCCATTTTTCCATTTTTCCACTTTCAGTGCTAAGCGTACACGATACATAACACGCTCTTCCTGTGAGAAAAAGCTCATCCTCATGGATGTGGAACCACCAAAGACGTTAAAACCTGCCATAAGCAAACCCTTGTGCCACCGTACTCACACTGTTACACGCGGGCACACTGTTATACTCAGTCTGATCTTCAGGGAGAAACTGGGAGCAGAACCCAGATACCCTTAATCCAGTAACAGCTGAGGCATCTGTTCTGCTGAAAAGGTATGTGCCGCCGGAGAATCACCATTATTGTTTAACAGTATGGTGTCTATGACACATAGTTTAATCTAATTTTGCCATGTAGGTAGAGGAGGGCACACAGATATTACTAAGTAGTTCATATAATACCAGAAATGAGAACAGAAAAAAAGCAAAGCCAACACACTCATCCACTGACTCTAAGCCTTTTCAGTGCATGTATTATCTGGGAGCAGGCTGTGATTTTCTGTGATTCGATAATTATAATTTGATTATTATTTGATATTGGCAAATGTATTTGCCCTGCATACATATCTACTCACACACATATGTAACACCCTATATATAAACATGTAATTATGTAAATATATATAATACATATATAATATATAAAACAGAATTCCTCCTCAGCATCTTGTTCAGCAGCAGCTTGCTGTGCCAGCTTGAACAGCATTTGCTAGCACTGATTGGAAGCACAGGTCAGAGGGTCAGCTTCTATACTCTGATTAGATAAATGCAGTCCTAGCATGGGATTTCTGCAGACCAAAAGCCTTCCCTCTGAGAACACTGCGTAATACAGACAAAAGTATAATTATTCCCTGGCAAGTACAGTTACAGAATGGAGTGCAAGTAAATAAAGATTTCCTGTGTCATTTTGGGGAACTCTCCACATCAACAGCCATCCTGCAAATCTGGGGACAAGGCAGCACCATGAGAGCTTTTGTCCCTTTAGAGGGTGGGAAAGAAGCAATCAACAGGGGCTAGACCTCTCTTTCCCACAGCAGGACTGTGCTGCAGCCAGGCCGAGGCCACATGCAGGTCACCTGGAGCCAAGGAGAAAGCAAAGCGTGATGCTAAGAATAACTCTGCCTTGTGTGGAGCTCCTGGGCCAGGACAACAACGTGCTGCTCTTTGCTCAGGGCTCCAAGTTGAGGTTTGGCCCTTCGTATTCGCTTTTTCTGTGTCCTAACTTGGGAATAAACTTGTTTGTTAGAACAGCTGCAGAAAATCAACTCAGAAAGGGCACTGAATGAGACACAAATCCAGGTATTTCATTTGAGGAAATACGCACAGACAATACACAAATATTCAACCAGCTCTCATAAAGCTCAAGGGAAGTATCCAGAGTAACAACAATGCTTTGCATTTCTATAGTGCTTGCCTTTGGCAGCTCTCTGGGAGCTTGCAAACATTAATGAATTCACAGAGGCAGAGATTCAGAAAGTATAAAGGCCAGAAGGGACTTTAGATCATTCAGTCTGACCTTCTGCGTACCACACGCTACTTGGAAAGTGTGCAGAAAAGAACCACAAACATTATTTGAGGGCGGCAGAAAATGCCTTGCTGTGAAAGGCTTAAAGAGCTCAATCTGTTTAGCTTATGAAACAGAAAATAGAGAAGCTATCCTGTAGAAAGTCCAACAGTGAGTGTTTACATACAGCTAAGGCGAATCTTCCAGAAAGGCATCTGCCTTTGATTTAAAAAACACTGAAGAGATGAAGAACTCCCTTTTCTCCTGGTACCTTACTACAGTAACTACTCATGCTCACCATTAGCATTCATGCTTATTACCTCATTTGAAACTGCTTTCCTGTCACAGGTTTTTCTCATGCTTTTCTCCCTTAGATTGAAAAAACAAATGTTCAGTAACCAGCACCTCTCCCTGTGAAGGCACCTCATACTCTAATCAAGTAATCTCCCAGTCTTCTTTTTGGTAAAATAAGCCGGTTGAGTTCATTAAGTCTTGCGCTGTGAAGCATTTCCTCACCTCTGGAACAACACTGTAGCCTTTTGAGTCAATTTTTCCTTGTCCTGTTTGAAGTACGCTCCACATCCATCAAAATCCATGCTCTGTATTGTAGATACTACTTAACTATTGCCATACAATAGTAAATATAACCTTTCCCTACTCCTCACCACCAATGTCTCAGAGCACACTCACCAGGCTGTGTGCATATTGTTCCTACTTTAAAGACGGAGGCATACGGAAATGCTAGGGCAAAACCCTAACAAGTCACTTTGAGGGAGCCAGATTATGGGAAACTGGTTCTGATCCCACTCATAACAACATTTATATTAGTATAAATTCACTGGATTTTAAACAAGAGTCTCCAGATTTTTGCAATTATTGGCAAAAGAAAAATCTAGCCCTTTATTTAAACTGATGGTCCCCTTCTAGCAGTCTCCACTTTCTCATCCACTCATGGTCTTATATGGTTATCTTTCACATCTCTCCCACCAGACATAAATGTCTTCGATCCCCCAGTTATTCTTTCTCTTCCCCTTATTTTCATTCTCTTGTGAGTGATCATCCCCTTTTCAGGGACTGCCTCTGACCAGCTGCTTTTCAGATTCTCCCTTTTCTGATCTCCTCAACTGTCACTTCTCAGCTGCCACAAAACACACCAGCCCCCACACGCCCATCTGCTTTTTAAAGGCTTGTTATCATAAGCAGGGGCTTCTCAGATCATTCTTCTTTACTTTGCAAAACCCAAATCAATCAAGAGAAACCACCACGCTGTCAAAGGCAAAGAGAGGGGGTTAGGTCAGCCCTAACTTCTGGCCTTCCAGGTGCTTGTGCTGGGGCTTTCAGCTGCATTAACAAGCATATTTTTATTCAGTCATGACTAAAATTATGGAGTGTGTGAATTATTCAGTAAAAAGGCCCGGCCTTGTACCCAAAAGGAGTGCTGCGATGAACAGGGATTGCCCTGAGTGACCACCCTGTATCTTGCTTGCTGTCAACTGTACTGTAGCATGGTGAGACAAGGGACTTCAGCAGTTCCCTGGTGATGGAGAAGGGCTGCAGGGTAACTGAGTCTCATCTCTTTCTATCCAAGGCACCACCACCTTCTTACAGTCTCTTCTAGCTCCAGCTAAAACCCATTTGTCTTTTTACCTCAGATTCCACCTAAAGCTGTATTACCTTATCAGCCAGAAACCCTCTTCTAGTTTTCTGCCTTAACTATTTTCATGGCCTGTCTATACTACAGTGTCTTCATACAAGCTGTGTGCTTTAAATGCTTCCTCCAAGACGCGTTTATTGCAGCAATCTATCTATCCACTTCAGCCTTGGTTGCATGTGGTTAAATAAACGGGGTAGTCCCAGGCTCCTCTCACAAAGTGAGGCTTCCTTTTCCTCTCATCATCTTTCTGGCCTGTGTGTACCCATCTCAGCCTGCATACTTTTGGCCAAAACTGTAACACAAACTAGAGGAGAGGTCTCACGGGGCTCTGTGTAGGAGCACCAATGCATCCCCATCCTCACTGGGAACACATCTCCAGGTATGTTCTAGGACAACATTTGCTTTGCCCACAACTACATCACACTATCACTTGCTATCATCCTACCATCCCCTAATACAGAAGTTCTCAGCATTTTTCTCCTGAGCTTTCTGAGGATACATTTACCACTGAATCTACCCAGTTGCCTTTTGGCAAGGATCCCAGGATGGAACTTGGCAGATGATGAAGGTTCCCTGAAATTTATGTGGGCGTCAGGGGGTAATACACTGAAGATCCTCACTGAGACTTGGCAAAATGGGCCCAACAGTTCCCATAAGACAAGGACTGCCTCTAGTCTTGCTTGCTGTGCTCTCTGCCAGATCTCACAGAGTTCCCAGCTTACAGAAAATTTCTAATAGTAGTTCTCAAGCATATGACCTTGTCTGTCATACTACTGAAATTCATTCTGTTGCTGGTACTCCTGCCAAGGTCAAATAAGGCTTTCTCTACTATATCCTGGTCCTTCCCTGTACTAGCAATGCCTTCTAGTGTTGAATCATCTTCCTCACTACCTATTGCTAGCTGAGTGAGGGTCTCAGGTCAATGTAAGCAAAGACTAATCCATGGGTGACCATGGGGGAGTGCTACAGGTAACCTTTTGCTAGACTTTGATAGGTGATCTTGCTGCTGCCATCCTCCCAGACTGACTTCTGCCTCCCTGCCCCTCACAACTCCTCTGCCTTTCCTGACCTCTAGTTAACTAATTGTTTATGTTGCACTGTATCACGTGCTTTACTGAAATACAGAGATGAAACTTTTGAAATTTCTTTTGTCTTCCAGGAACAATCATCTGAAAGAAAGCTTTTGGGTTAGTCTGGCACGATCTAGCGTTGATAAACTCATGTTGCTTGACTCCCTTTCCCCCTAACTGCTTGGTAATAATTACATTTCCCTTCAAGATCTCCTCTAGCGCGCTACAAACGTTACAGAGGTCACACTTACAGGTCTGAGACTGACCAACTTACTTCTCCCCCGTTGTTAATCCTAACTGCTGAATTTTCACATTTCCAGCCTGCATGGAGTTACCACTGCAGGTGGAGGCAAAAATAATCCCTCGCTACAAGCCTGTTTTCATGTGCCAGCTCTCCCAGGGCTGGAGGGCACCCAGGCCCAGCACTGTCGGTGCACTAAGCAGCTTGAGCTGCTTACTCCCCGTGGCCAGCTTGTTTCTTTCTCCAAGGACAACACTGCTGTCCTTATCAATAACTTGGGCACAGAGCCCTCTTTGGTTTTGGCCTAGACTACAGACTCCTTGACCTCGACTTCACTCTTCCTGTCCAGAAGTGGCCCCACTTCTTATTTTTCTTTCTATATTTTTTTCAAATAGCTGAAGAATATTTTGCTGTTTTAATCTTTTTAATCTCCTTTGCAAGGTCTAACTCAGCTTGCTTTGTAAGCAATTCTCACTTTATCCCTACATTTCCTGACCTCTAAGACCTCTAAGCTTTCTTTGCTGTCTGTTCTTTTCCCATTCTACGTAGGCTCTCTGCAGAGCCAGCTTAAGCAGCCTAAGCAGTTGCCTGTGGTGGCAGACAGATGGAAGGCAACAGAATCGGGCATTGCCATTTACTGACTCCTCCCAGAAATGTGGGCTCCATACTGTCCCCGAAAGCTGAACTGCTCCCTCCCCACACTCCAGGCTTTGCACTGCTGCCTGTGAAAGCAGTGCCAAAAGCCAGCAGCCAGACCACCCCTCCACACATCCTAGGCAGCAGTGTAGTCCACGCCGTAGGTATTTCCTGCACACACCTTTCCCCTGCCTCCCCACTGCCTTGGGAAAGCCTGGCACTTCCCAGGTGTTGTGGTTTAAACACAACCAGCAACCAAGCACCACGCAGCCGCTCGCTCACTCCAGGGCTTCCAGGCAAGGGCTCCCAGCCAAGCACCCCGGGCAGAAGCGGGAAGACTACCTTCCACCCGCTCCTTCCCCCCGCCATCTATGCCTCACCATCCAACACTGAGCCCATATCCGCTGCAACCCAGCCTGCATTCAGCACCTCCACATTTACTGGCAAGCCACGAAGATTTGTTGATATTCCTCATACACCGCAAGGACAGGGAGAGAAAAAAAGAGAATGACTATCAGTACAGCCTCTGCACGGTACAGATGGTGAGAGCACAGTGTAAGAGCATTAGGGAAGAACAAGAAATATTTCTGGGACTATTGATGTGATGAAGCTCCAAGTAAACTGGTCTGGCCTCATAGCTGACCCTGCTTTGAGCAGAAGGGTGATTAGAGACCTCTTGAGGTGCCTTCCAACCAGAATTATCCTATGGTCCTATGAGTGGGGCTTCTGTATCCCAGTGAGGGAAAGGAAGAGAATAAAAAGGTCTTAGGAGGGGAAAGAGCTGGCAGTAGGAGAACCATTACACAGCCTTGTGATGGGGACATTTGTGCCTTAGGTGGATAGGTAGGGCAGGAGAAGAACAACTCAGGAAGGAAACAGGCTGAGTTTGGTGGTAAAAGGAATGTACCTCAGGAGTAGACTGGAGCTGCCCTCGGATCTGCTAAGTTTCTGTGGTTCTCACCCTGCAAAACTTGTCTGCTTGTGCCTTGGCTGAATTTAAGCCAAACCATTTTACAAGACGTTTCCTGTAATTTCCTCTGCTGTAATATTTACCAACTTCATCCCTACACCTACAGACTTCTTCTGTGATTCCTTGCAGCACCTTCTTACATGACTTTGTTCCTCTGAACTATAGGTCCTAATACAGCTCATGACATCAACCACACCTGTGCTATGGCCTATGGTCCTTGCATGGACAACATCGCTTTACTCCATGTACTTCAGATGCACAGACATGGGCTGTTGTGGGGGGACAGGTGTAAACAAGGTAATGCACTGGCCTTGCATTCACACAGAGATTTAGGTTTTCACCCTACTTGGTCAGAGGTGTTAATGCCACTTGCTTGGCAGTCTGTGGATCTTCACACAGCTTCAAACGGAAGGTCCTGGCCCATTTGTGTCCCTTGCCCTTTGTCAGTCCCCCTGTATGCTCAGTGCATACTGACAGACTCTACACACTGGGTACACTTCCACGTCCACAGGGATTATTCATGTACATACCTGCATGCACACACAGAAAACACGTGTGAATATGTAGCCCCACCACAGACAGGAGTAAGTGTAAATCACTCTGTGAGTACCTGTACCTGTGCACACCCCTAGTTACACATGCAGACAGGTATCACAGCCACACAACACACTGCAGAGAAACGGTTTGTGTATGCAAATATACGCAGGTATGCACAATTCCCTTCATAAACTGTGCAACTACACACACTCTACATGCAATGTGCTCCCATGGGCCCACGTGGCCCTGGGCACAGATACAGGACCCTGCTGGTGCTAGGTAGGGAAGAGTTAATGCGAGAGAAGCTGGGAAGGAAATTAAAAGCAAAAAAAAAAAGTTGAAAGCCCAGCACATGATTCTTCTCGTATCACATCTGTGAATCCTGGAGCGCGAGAGTAATTGTCTGCAATGAGTCAGACCAAAAGGCACAAGGAAATGGTTGCTATGGCAACCTGTGCACTGCTCTAATTCGGCTCAGAATTAAAATGATATCAAATAATTTGCAAGCAAAGGGAACACGGCAAAGGCGCTGGGTGCCAATCTAAAAAATCCAGCTATACACATCTCTCCTGAGCCAGTGTCAAGGGCTCTTTTCCCTTCAAGCGTGACAACCATGGCAATCAGAGGAGCTATAGACGCAGCAGTGATGGATAACCTTAGGCTAGATGACTTCTGCTATGCACAGGCAAGAACAGGCTCCTGGGGTGGAGCTCCAGCCTGGAACAGGCTCCAGGACCAGGGATGTCCTGGAGCAATACCTCATCAGACCCCACAAGAGAAATCCCATCGCTCACAAGTTGTTTTGGTGTCCCACTGAGAAAATTCCTTGAAAGGGCTGGTGAGGGCATGGTCTGGGCACAGGCACCCACCCACTGTGGGGGCATTTGCTCTGTGCTGGGTGAAGAACCACCTGCATGGGCCAAGGAAAAGAGGGCTGATTCACTTTTTTTAAAGAAGGTTTCTTCCTGGTAAGTGCTGCACTGTGCAAACTCTGGCACCCAGCTGAAACTACAAGGAAATATTTATTCTACAGAATTGGCTATTGTCTTAGCTTTCTCCCCAGCCAAGCGCTCATTGCAAGGCAATAGGTAACATCCACACACACAAGGAGGAGGCATGATCCTCATACTGAAGATCCTACAGCCCATGCAGACAGCAGATACACCATGGAAGAAAAGGAAATTGCTGATGTCCAGCCAGGGTGGGCTGAATACTATGAGAGATGTCTCACATACCTATTTTTAACATTCTTTTGAGGATAAAATAAAAGTATTTGACCCCCTTGTCACTAGTTGCTGTCTGTGCATGGAGACATCTATATGGAGTTTTTCAGGCAGATACTTGCTTTCTTCGCCTGTTCACTGACCTGGCTGGAGGATAACCAGCTCTGAACAGGGAACCATGCACTGACACCTTGGCAAAAGGCAGTCTTTGTAAGATCACAGCTAGTGCAAAATCAGGCAACCACCTCACTTTTGTCTGGCTCATAGAACACCTTGTGTCTGTTCCAGAAACACCCCAAAAAGCAACCTTTATGCTTACTGGTCTCTCCCCCAAGGCTCAGCATGAAAAGTAGAATGCAGTGGATGGCAGGCAGGCAGATGAATGGATGAAGGATGCAAGAGACACTGGTTTTGGCACACCAGTGGCACCATGTAATATTGATACCCTGGCCCGCAGAGCATTGGCTCAACCCTTAGGCCAGCCAAATGTGTACCGACTGATAATGGCTTCCAGACAGGTGTCCTGAGAGGTGCAGAAGGCACAGCTGCTGTTAGTACTAAAATCATCAGCATTTCTGCCTTACTGAGTGCCCCTAACACTTACTATGACTCAGCTCCAAGGGACGGGCCCTTTCAGATGTCTCTCATTTTGTCAGATCAAAGGGATGCCTGAGAAACTGCCCGGGCTTCAGGGATTGCCAGAAGGCAATGGCATCAGGCAGAAACCAGATGCTGCAGGTGATGGGCTGAAAACAGTTGAGTCTTCCTTCTTTCTACCCCTGCTGCCCCTGGATGCTGGGGAGACTGTCATTTCCATAAAGGCATCTGGTGATGCCTTGAGAGCTCATAGAAGTCCCTGCACTGAGACAATGTTGGCACAGCCTCCAGCATTAAAAGAGGGACAGCATTCCTTCTCAATACTGCAGCGCACATTTATAAAATCAGCTGCTCTCAGGTTTTGTATGGCTAATGTGATGCTGGTTTCCAAGCCAGCCCAGTGAAATAATTTTAATTTTCCAGCATGGATAGAGCTATTCTCATGTAAAAGGTGCTTATGATATTGTAGGTTATTTCCATGCATTTCAGCAGCTTCTGCAGGTGCAACTGTCACTTTCTAGAGAGAAGATTGAAATGTTTTATCCACCCAAGCAACAAAACTGTAGGAATACAGACTTGTGTGTAGATTAGTTTGAAAAGATGCCACAGAACAGAACTGCTGAAAGCCACCTGCAGCTCCTCTCTGTGCCTGCTGGTAACAGACAGCAGGTAGTCAAAACTGGGGACCAAGGAAGACGGTGGAGAGACGTCAAGTTGGCCAATAATTGCTTTTCAAATGAAGAGCTTCCACCAGACTGATAGAGGTTGGATTTTAACCAGAGGTATAATGGCAAAAGTACTCCCCATTATCTATTTTTCAGACTGATTGATTTCAAATACTTTTGAAAAAAAACTAAGCTTTTTTGAAAACCTGCTCCTGCTGTGAGTACAGAGCTCTTCCGAAAATACTAGCCTTTAATAATTCAGTGTCCCAAAACTCTCTCTGTAAAATAAAGACAATATTTTTTTTTCTCTCACCCTAGTTGGAACTTGCCTAGGACTCTCCCCAAATACATCTTTATATACGGCTGGTGTCATGAGATAATGATTTCAGTATGGTCCAATCACTGCAGATAAGAACTAACAGTAACTTTCAACATAAACAGAGGAGAGAGGTATCATATAAAATAAACCGGCATCTCCCAAGTGCCCATTTGGACCGTATTTTATCTGGCACCACAGAGCCTGTGTGTGCCCCGTGGTTTGCTGGTATCGGCAAGGAACCTAATGGAAAGAAACCCCTACCTGTCCCTGGTGGGACTGGCAGCCAGCTGACAGCCACGTAAGTCAAACAGTGATAAGGTCAGGCATTGAAAGAGACGTCATACCACGGCCCCAAGTGACAGCTAAACTCCTGTGCAGATTCCAGAGGTTTCACTGAGGCTTTAAATCACTAAAAGCTTCTGTCAGCAACTACATGTGACTTCTGCCTCACACCCCCTGAGGACCAGAAAGCTCTAGGCTACTGACTCATGGGAAGGAGCAGATGACAGCGCTATCTGGGGCAGGACTTGGCTTGGGGAGAGTGCCATCACAATTCCTTATTTTTCATTTCCAACAAAGTTAGCGTGCGTGAAAGGTACTGGACTGACATCCCAGGAGAAAAGCTGCCTTCTAATTAATTATAATTAATCATTCAGGCATTACTTAATGGTTGCATAGTGCTTTGCAGTGCCAAAGCACAATATAGCAGGTAGATACTATAATTCAAAGATATAGCCAAGACAGAAGCAGAAGCCTGTGTGGCTTCCCACCAAGGAGACCACACCAACTCACGTCGCACATGTGGACCCTGCCTTGGTTCCACCATGTCCTCCGAGACCTGCAGGTACCTTGAATCCTTTGTGCATCCCCTTCATGCCCCAGGTACAGGGGCTTGGCCCACAGCAGAAGGAGAGGGATGGTTGAAAAGGGGAGAGGGTAGGGCAGGATAGAGGACACAGCTCCTCCCTCCTGAATTTGGCCACCTCCCTATCTGTCCTTGTGTGGAGCAGCATCTCTAATGGTAAGAGGAGCACCTCATACTCCCCCCAAAACTGTTCTGAGCTAAGCCAGATCGAAACGGGAGGAAGGAGGCTCTTGCACTCCCCACCAGTCCCTGCTCTCAGCCCTCCAGCCCGGTCGCTCTCTAATCCAAACTGACTGCTCCGTCATTCCCTGACAGCACCCAGGCCTGTGTCATCTTCCTGGACATTTGATTTTTCTAGTTTGCCTTTCTCCGCCTTGGCTGGGGACTGCCGTTCAGCTACCAGAAGAAAAAGGGCCCAACACTCCCTGTCACTGGTGTCCTCCCCATGGGAGCACTGGGGGTGCTCCCTTCCCCACAGGCATGGCTACAAATCCTAGAGCTCAGTTTTTCACTGCATGCATAGCAAACATTTCAGAGCACTTACAAATCCCCCCTCCAAGCACTGTCAAGTCAAACAAGTGACAGTAATGATCAGCAGCAGAATGACAGGCCAATTCATACCGCTTGCACTTTTATAGGGGCACTTAAAAAGTCTCTGTTGTTCTCCTTCTACAGAACTGTGACAGCATTTATCCAGAAACTACTCAGATATTTGGGTTTCTGGGAACCACTGCTGGGTACCAAAGTTCTGGTAGTATCCTAACTCTATATGAACACATATCAATCCCACCAAGGGCTGATGCCATCAAAATAACAATAACAACAATCTGCATCCCATTCTGCTCTGATTGCCTCTTGCTGTGTCTCCACTCATTCCCCTTCCTCCACCTCTCTCCTGCACCCAGGATGGTATTGCACCACTGCCTAGCATCATTTGTGCTGCAGCCTCTGCTTGTTGGGGGAGTTTGCCCAGAATCAGGTCCTAGCCACTCAGGATTATTATGTTAGTGTGAGGGGAGATGAAGAGAGACCTACATCCTTACTCTCAAAGCTGCTATCCTCAAGATCAAGCAGTATTGCAATAGGTAGTGTGACCACAATTATTTCCTTTTTTTTTTTTTTTTTTTTTTTAATTTAAAATTACTACTGGTACAAAAGATTCAGATGATGAATCTAGACACTACTAGAAACAAAGCAAACAGTAATATAGATATAGTACTTTTTTTGCTCCCTGAAACCTCCAAAACATGGTGTAAACTTACGCCCAAGCCAGCAGATGGGACATACCTCAGCAAACCCTTGCACTCCCACTGAAGTCAACAGGGGCTACAGTTGAGGGCCTGAAGGACTTTGGACCCTTTGGTCCATGCAGCCCATACTTTGGATGAAATATAGGTAGTTTTTATCAATGCATAAGGAAAGGGAAATGAACAACATCCATCTGTGTGTACCATGTGTGGAAGCAAGCAGAAAATGCTTGTGGTCAGGTCACCCGATGTGCCTCCTAGTGACAGAGACCATGATACCTTTAAGGAATAAAAGCAATTGAGAATTCATTTCTGTGTCTCAACTTCTGTGGTTACCAGTGAGGAAACTGGTTTGTTCTGTATCATTTCCACAAATGACAGATTTTTTACTTTCTTGTTATTGTTTTAACATGATTTCTTTCCCTACCCTCTCCTGCTTTCTCCACCCTCCTCTTCCCTCTGCAGAGGATCCTGCCCCTTCATAGCACATCTACACAGACGTTGATTCAACATAACTGAGAGGGTGCAAGTCTCCACAGGGTTTGTGAAAAGCACTGCTGACACAAAAGAAATGGCTCTTTCAGGGGCGTATCCTCCTGCCACTTGTTCTTGCTTCAGCTCTTCCATCCAGAAGTTTCCTTCATCGTATTTACGCTGTGCCAGATGAATTGCTTGTGTACCTCCACTCTAACTCACAGGTCAGGAAAGGGAAGGAAAAGAACCATGAAAAACAATCTTTTTTAAAAAAGATGTTTTTTCTCCTCCCAAATTCATGCTTAGAGAAATGCTCCAGCACTGCACAGAGACCACTGGTACAGTTTCAACGATATTTCATTCTCTGCTGGGTATATTCATAACAGTGCCAGCTAGTATCAGTTTCGAGAGCAGTTTCTATGACCTAAGAACCTACTTAACATGAACTTCACTGAAACCATCTCTTTTTCACAGGGGTCTCCGGACAGACTTCATAATGATTTCCTGGCTTTGGGCTTGAAATGGTGGTATATTAGGAAAAAGTGCTATTTCATAACACCCCTCCTTCAGCTTGTAAGTACTTTCTCAATGCTCAGGTCATACTTAAGAGAGTACCAGTCTCAACTAGAACTTACTAAAAGCCTGGAAATTAAGGAACGCTTCATCAGATACACTTAAACTACCATAGTTTTACTGACCAGTAGTACTGAAGACCATTTGATGAATCCCACCCAGCCTAGGCAAAAGCGACGGCTCTCTGATCTGAACGTACCTGTTATATGGCCTTCTATCTACTGGATACTCCTATAATGAAGTCACTGTTTGTATCTATTCTACTCAGTCATTCCTTCCACCATACAGGACTCCATTAACATTAACCATTTTTTCACAAGCAGCTTTGCATCTCAGCATATTTCTGGTGATAATTACTCCATTACCTGTTCCATCAACCTCTTCCCTTAATGCTTTCAGTCTAAAAAAAATTCCACTGAACTACATTTTCTTTTACCCCAATACTCCTAGACAGCATTTAAGTTGGATATGATGTCAGCATTATTGATTAATGTTGCATTTCACTTCTGAGTTTACAGTACTTCCATAAAGGCTGAAGCATCTGCTGCAGAAAACGGTAACGCTTCAAAAGCTTTGAGGTTCTTGGAAATAATGTGCTTTACGAGTTTTCCAAAAGTAGACACAGAGACTAGTGAAGGTCTCCCAAAAGGGGTTTAAAGCTCAGATACAAAGATAAGTTTGGCAATCCATACGTCTCACTTAGAAATCTAGCAACAAGCCCATTCCACCAGCAAGAGTTATTTTTTCAGCAGAGATAACGATGGAGATGCATGAACATGCTGTTCTTCCAAAAACAAACGTCTCCTGCAAACAGTTCGAAACCTGCACAGTCTCCTCAACCTACTCATGCTCCAGAGAAATAGTCTCAATCCACAAATTCACCAGCATTGAAGATGGGAAGCTTCCATTCAAATAGCCAATTTCCCTTTCAAAAGCCTATCTGCCATTCAGTACCTGTTCTAATATTCTCTGTTTAGCCTAGTTTTCAACATCACAAGCTATTGTGGCTCCCATCATTTCCCTTGAGTGACAAGCTAACAGCTCTCAGCTCCCACTCTCAATACAAGATGCAACCATTTCATGCAAGATAAAAAGAGAAAACAGAATGTCCTACCTGCAGCAATACCCATCTTCCCATCCACAGACACAGCCACAGCTGTGCTCACTGTCACCACTTTTGGTAGGCCACCTCCCTCTGTCAAGATACAAATACAGCAGGCTTGGTTAGCATACCACCAGAGAGGAGTGAAATGCAGCGGGAGCAGCTTGTTCACACATTTTCACATTCAGGCCGGTGTGTACAAGTGCCTCAACCATGAAACATCCATGAGCTTGGAAAACTGCATCTTTCAAGAAACATAAGCAACCTAAGGGACTATGAGTAGATTTTATTATTTTTTTTTTAATTCTAGATAATGCCCCATGTTAAAAGTAGCATCCTCAGCAAAAAACATAAAGGACTGGCCTCCTCAATTTTAGCCATATACAGCTTCCCTCAGACCAGAAAGCTCCACCTTCATGCACCAGCAAAACTTTGTACACAGAGGAGAAGCAAGACAGGTAATTCTGACACTGACTCTCACACAGCAAAGGCCAGGCTTACGCTTAGCTCTGTTACACAAGCCAGGCTAGCACTACAAACTGGAGAGACACGGGTACTTCCAGGGTTCACTCCATTTTAGAAACAAAGCCTTCTGGGATTTTGCTGCCTAAATTCTGTTACGCCCCAGGGTCCCCCAGTTATCCTTTAGCTGCTGCTTTAAGCACCTTGTAGGTCCTGTGTCACATCTGCCAGCCCCATGCAGATCTGTTAGCTCCCACAGGGCATCTAAAATAGCATGGCTGGATAGGTTTAAGCAACTGAACCCTACCTCCCCTCTCTTTGTTAGTGCAGTTGTTTCAGCCTGCCATTGTCCATGTGACAGATTCCATTTCTGTATTTTTTTAAAGCGATTAGATTAGCTTCAGCTGGGGCACCTCTTTTGGAACTGCCAGGGGACAGTTTGAAGGTCAGCATGATCGATTTAGTCTGCAACTGATTCCCTCCTCGCATGCTGTACAGACAGATGGTCAGGGATTCTTTCCTTCCCAAAAGCTCCAGCATTTGTCACTGCTTTCCGTTTCTGCCTTCCTCTATCTAGGTGGTACCCAGTGTATCTAGAGCACAATCCAGTGTCTACCACAGTCCAGTCTGGAGTCTCTCACTTACATTTTTTTTTTTGGACTGAAGCCAGATTAACTTGCTCAAGGACATCAGAAATAGTAAAGCCCTTGTGAAACAAATAACCAGCCAATTTATGCTCACATGCCTTAAGCTTGATATTGCCTCTGTCATGAACTCTGAAAGTCTTGCCCTTCCTTGGATGGGACAAAGAAGCAAAATGAGCTTAGCATCTTTAGAAAAAAAAAATATCCACCCAACACATGAGAGATCTGGGCTGTAAGAACAGCTCTACTTGACTGGCAGAGTTTTCCCTGCTGTCGTCTTCCCTCTGGGACTTTTGGGTACTGAAAGGAGGTGCCCTGGATAAATTATTCTGATGACCTGCAGTTGTTCCTTACTGGTTTCCTCCCCAACAGGGAGGTCTTTGGGTTTTTTCCTCTTATGTGATGAGAAGTAAATCTACCACAAAAACCCCTTGTCACTTGGGGGGGGGGGGGCATGTGAAAAATATGAAAAGGGGACCTCGGCATCTAATCATCAAGAATTTAATAAGAAACTGGCTGGTGACCTTTTCTGGCCAAAAGGTGGGGCACCCCTGCTTCATCAGACATCAAGGAAGGTCCTGAACTCTGCTCCAAGAGTGAAACACTGTGGCTCAAAAGCACCAAGTATTATTTCCTGGCTCTTCCCAGGCATGTCGTGTGATCTCATGGAACACAGTCTTTCTAAGCCCAGCTGCTCATCTCTAAAAAACTTAGTAATTTCCTTTACAGTTTAGAGCATAAGCCCTTCAAGGCCAAGTACTACTTCCTACAATGTGCCTGGAGGGTTATCAGGTGAATGGGGTTCTGGACTTGATTGAAGCTTCTGACCAATAGCCATGTAATACCAAAACCAGTGGCAGCTACTCGTCTTCTGTCTTTATCCATGCAAAACTACCTGTGACTTCTAGGGAAGCCACAACCCTGATGTTTAGCCAGCCGTGGTTACTGTGGCCTGGGTAATGGTTACCCTTAGGAAGTCCCACAGGGCATCACTGCCTGGTTTTCGAACACATGACCTATTTCAAAGAGCAAATGTTGTGGCCCGCAGGGGAGTAAAAGGTCCCTCCTGCCATGCCACCCCCTCTCTCCACACTTGCCTGTTAAGTGAGGTGTAAGGGTGCTGAGCAGAGAGAGGCTTTCATGGAAGGTTTCAAGCATTTTCGCTTTCCATCCCTCTCCCTTTACATCCTGGTTCATCTCTTGCCTCCCAGTCTGGTTTTCTCCTCTTTGCTACTTGCTTTCCCACCCACCAGCCTCCCACCACTGTGCCACAAAAAGCTTTAACAGCTAAAGTGCTGAGCTCCGTGACAGAGATGGAGAACTAAGGGCCAGGGAAGAGCACAGAGGGGATTTCTGCCTTCTGTGTAGGAGTCTCACATGAGTACTTTGTTTTGATTGTTTCTTTCTAGGCTCTTCTGCTCTCTTTCAGCCTTTGAGGAGGTCCTGACTGGCCCTGCAAATGCACAGGAACCAACACCCGAAGCAAGAGACACTGAAAAGCCGCTGCTTGCTTTCCTCTTGTGTTTGAGCTCTTGAGTGCCTTAGTTAGGCAAGAGATGCCATATTCTAGCAGCATGATCAGAAGGACACAGGGCACCGATGAGACACTGTCACCAAGATGACGCCATGGAAAAGCCTTCCCCCCTTTTCTTCCACCATCTTCCACAACAAACCCATCCTTTTCTGTCATGGAAAGTGGTGATAGAAAAAAATGACACTCTCTAAAGTTAGACTTCCTGACCGAGTGCTTGCCGATTCCTCACCAGTCACAGCTGTTACTGTCATCCAGCATGCCTGACGGTGCTGCCTCCCAGGCCTGGCCACACCTGCGTGTGTCACTCCTTCTGCAACACCATTTCCTTCCCCTTCTCACATGTTCTCTAGACCCACAAGCACTTTGTGTTCGCCTGCCTCCTGCCTCCCTAAATCCTTAGGTCTACCCAAGCCCTGCATTTCCACGTGTCCTTCACCTCCTCTGCACCCTCATGCTGCGCCGCCCTGCCTGCCTGCCTTCCTCGCGGCTCGTAGCTTGGCCTTCAGCCATGGGCCCTCTGCTTCCATGCTGGTATGAAGGTAATGCCAAGAAGCCAGGTCTCAGCACCGCACACTAGGCGGGAGGCGGCGATAAAGGGATCGGGATGCGTGTGGCGTGGGACAGACGTGAGGCGTGAAAAGCTTTCCCTTCCCCTCTCCTCTGCCCTGGTGTCCGGGCTGGGGTTACCTGAATCGTCTTCTGCCACAATGCTGTAGATGAAGCTCCCGGAGGGATGCTCGGCGGCCCGGCGGTACCACAGAGGGAAGTGGTCCATAGTGAAGATGCTTTCCTTGTCCTTCTGTGTCAGGAATTTCCTGCCGGGGAAAAACCCGGGGCAGCCTTTGCACACCGTGCGGGGGAGCGGCAGCCCGCCTGGGGCAGCGCAGCGGGACCCTGGGGCTGGGCACGTTACCCGCACCTCCTCACCTGGGGCTTCCCCTGAGGCACAGGGACCCCCGGGGGACCGACACGTGACAGCGCTTGGGTCCTCGCGGAGCACCCCTCGCCCCGGGGACGCGGGGCAGCGTGCGAGGCCCCCCGTGCTACAGGAAGGCGGGCACGCCGCCCTGTGCCTCGCACCCCCCGGCAGGGGCGGGCCAGCGCCGCACCGCGGGGCGGGCTCCGCGCTCCCACCGGCAGCCGGGCCGAGCCGCCGCCTGCCGGACCCCACCCGCCCGCCTGCGGCGCAACTGCCGCCATTTTCCGTCAGCACCCGGGGGCCCGGCGGCGCCACCGCCCCGCGCCCCGCCGCGCCGGGACCGGCGCCTCCGCCGGCCGCCCGCCAGGTGCCGCTGTTGCCCCGGCCGAGGCCCTCGGCGCCGGCGGCGGCGGCGGCCCCGAGGGCGGGCGAGGGGGTCCGCGGGGCGGCCGGGCGGTGCCTGCCCCGGCTTCGCGCGGCCGCGGGGGCTTCGTCGCGGGGGCGCGCGGGGCGGAGGATGTCCGCCTGCCGGCGGGTTACGCCGTGAGGAACGAGGGGCAGGGCCGGCAGCGAGGCGTGAGGCGCGGCCCGTGAGGGGTGCCAGGCTGGCGGGTGGCCAGCCGAAGGCCATCATTTACTGCAGGAGAATGGGGAGCAGGTGGGAAAAGGAAATTAGATAGTCTCCTACAAAAAAAAACCCAAACCCCCAAACACCAAAACCCAACCCAACCCCAGCCCCACACCACACCGAAGGCCTTGCTGCTGTGGCTAAATGCCGAACTCCTAGAGACGTAGGGACTGAAGTAGTTGAGGAAACAGGTGCTCCTGAAGGCAAAAGGATGAGTCCTGAGGGCATGGTGAGACAGGCAGCGGGTGCTCAGAGACACCTCATGAAAATCAGGTGACTGGCTTCCCTGGAGGTCCCTACATCTTGCCTGACAAATCCCCTTTGTTTTCAGGCTCTTGTTTTAATGTATGTTTTGATGTAACTAATTATTTATATGGTTCCTTCCTTTCTGGGGATTCCAGAAGTACCTCTGGTGTGATATGTGGGGCTCTGACACTGCAGTGTGGTGACTGTGGCTGTTTAACAGCACTGAACGATGCTCCTGATGAGCAGTGTGGGGTAGGGAATCATCATATTAGCCCCCTGCAGCATGTTTTCTCCCTCGTTGCCAGAGCCTGACTATTCTTGACTTCCCATGGCTGTCTCAAAAACACGAAGAGTCACCTTTCAGGCACAGCAGAGCTCTCTGCCTTGATCAAATGGCTCTGTGACCTGACCTTCCTTACAGCACCATGCACCAGTCTGCATATTCAAAAATGCAACACAAATGCAAACTATACCCTTTCCATGTCAAAACCCTCCACTGAACACACACTTTTGCCTTGAGGGAGAGGACAAGAGAATGAATCATATATGACAGATGTCAGTCACATCACTTAATGCCTCACTTGGGAGGCACTGGGATACTACTGCGATGTGGGCAGAACAGAATAAACCTGGAAGAGGAACTGAGACAGAAAAATCAAACCTAGCCAAGCTGGAATATCACTGGAGTGCAGAGATTCTGCACTGCAAAATGGTCCTGGGGGTATATAATGACTGTGGATATTTTCTCTGTTAGCTGACTGAAGTCAAGTTTTTCAGATTGAAATTTTTCATTGAAATGAATGCACTTTGGGACAGTGTTTTAAGAAAAACAAAAAGACCAGAGAAAGACAAGGGACCTCTATCCTGACTATAAATCAGCACCAATGCCATCAAAGTGTTGCTTCTTTCCTTTCTGTTTCTGTCTCCAAACACATTTCTAAGGCTGGCAGTGATTTCATGCTACCTCTTCAGAGACACTGAGAGAAACCCCTTAGTGCGGTTTAGGGACTTACTTGTTGGAAATTTTCTCAGAGCCCACGTATAGGGCACTCCTCATGAGTCCAGCCCGAGTGCCCAGAAATGCCATCTCAATACCTGTCTCAGTCTCCCTGTGGAACAGAAACACACAAGCAGAAGCAAACAGTTCTCAGAACAACCATCTCACTGCCCCAGGGTGAGGGGCTCTCAAACTAGAAGCTATACCTGGAGATGTGGTCCCAAGCTCACTTGCAATATAACCCATTGACACCAAGAGTGACACTGGCTCCTCCCTGCTAACAGCGACAGGTTGTTATTGGCTAACAATTGGCAGGCTTAGACTTGTACCTAGATTCACACCTTTGAGGTTTGCTCATTTCATTCTCTCGTAAGTAGACCATAAGCTCCTCTCCTCCTGCTAGCCCTGCCCCATGCTGCTTGCATGAGGCTGAAGTGAGGAAGAGGAACTGCAGAGAGAGAACAGCTGTATCAGGGATGTTTGAGAATGGGCAGGGTAGCAGAATGACTCTGAAGCAGTAGATTGATTCTGACACATCTTGATGGAGGTATCAAGGGCACAGCTACATGGTGAAGAGCCGGCTGCAGTGTGGTGGCCTTAAAGTGAGAAGGGTGTGTTGGTGTGGTTGTTAAAGATATGTTGATAACTGGGTGTGTTAGCATGGTTGCCACTGGCTCACCACTCTATTAGTGGTAGGGATCCTTGTAACTGAAATGGGGACACGAGTCCTGCCACACGTCTGTGTAAGTAACATACTATCTGCTGAAAGAAGATCTGTATGACATGATACTAGATAGTACATGCAACAGGTGTCTCAGTGGAAATAATAAAGTAGAAAGTTGTTTATTGAAGCCAGCCTGTCCACTCCCTTCCTGAGGCTCGATCTGAAGGCATCACCAATAGAGACAAGATCAAACTCCTTTTTCTTCAGCGCTTGTTAAAGAGCAAATTCCTTGCCACCTGAGATGGAAGTTCTGCTGCAGCCATGTGGGAACTCAAGCCAAACCACGCTGCTGCCGTTCAAAGGCATAACTGATGCATGGGGAAATAACTCATAACTTTAAACTGAAATGCTCTCAGGTGCTCTGGGATACCAAACTGTCAACTAGAGAGGAAAATGCAGTGCATTTGAGTTAGGCGCTGCAAAGAACTGATGCTGAATACCCCTTGCAGTGGCATATGTGGATCACTGGTGTCCTCCAGTGATATTCAGACATGAGTTATGTTCATGCTGCTTTACCAAAAAAATCCCTCACCAAACTAAAAGCTCTCCTGAGAAGGCCAGCCTGCTGAAGTCCACTCCTGAGAGATACGTCTTGAGTTATTTCTAAAGCTATTGAGCTATTTCTATCAGCTTTTTGAGCTATTTCTAAGGTTTCTTATATGCTGTGCAAGGGTCTGTGATGGTTTTGGGCACTGCATAAGCCCATAGCATCTGGAGATGCATCTTCAATGGTGTTTTACCCATATTTATTTCTCATACACTTACACGGACATATTGAGGGCTAATGTTGTCCAGTAGGCCTCCATGGGTGCAGTAACCACTGCATCAAACAGCACTTCCTGGACCAACTCCTCATCACCTAAGAAGGGAGAACAAAAGTCAGGAGAGAAAGACATGTTCCTCCCTAGATGTCTTAGAGAGTCCCTTGCTAAGGAGCACCTGCCTAGCCAGGACATTGGAGTGATACGGCACAAAAAGAGGCCACCTGTTACAGGGCTGAGAACAGGACTTTTCACCCTGGATGACAGAGAGCACAGGAACAGATGTTCCAGCTGAGATCATCAGACAAGTTCCCCTGCAAACTCTTTGCCTTGCCAGGCCCCACATGTCTAGGATGTGTCCAAATCGTATTTGATTTTCCTCCACAGCCCTTCCAAGACTTCATGTTTTCAGGCCCCCTGAAGCTTTCCTCCTCCTCCCCCGCCCCCACCCACGCCAGACTCTTAACTCATATCTCCTCTTTTCAGCCTGCTCCAAACAGTCAGGAGGGGTCTGCTCACACTGTGTGAGAGAGGAACAATTAATGGATTACACTTGATTTTGGTTTCAAGAGATTCCCATCCTAGTGCCAAAGGCCTGTACCTCTCAGGTGGAGCATTACATGCAAAAGCTTGTACTTGGCACAACTAAGGGGGCTGAAGCCATGGAGAGTGAGATGGGCTGAAGGACAACCTAAAGCTAAATTGCTGTAGGGAGTTTGTAGGGAGTTTCCATGCACAGCTGCCCACCTCTGCCCCCTGACACAGATCCCACTCTGTAGTGGTGCTATATCAGCTGCTTGTGTGGCTACACATCACCTGGAGAATGGGACCTGCTGCAAGGGATGAGCAGTGGTGGTGGCAGGAAAGCTAGTAATTCTGTAACGATTTTTTCCCTGAATTAGTTACCAGTTGTGTTTGGAAAAGAAAATTAATAATCCATGTTCTGAAAGAACCCATCTGTCTAGATGGCACTGTGCAGCCCTCGGAGGATGCTGCCTGGGGCCCTGGGGAGCAGAGTAGTCACAGCAGCTTTTCTGGCTCCTCCTGCCACTGTCCCCACTAGCCCAGCTGGTCAGTGTGTCTTAAATATGGTGTGCAGCCCCTGCCAGGCTCCAATCAAGCAATCCACTTTTTAGTATTTCCTATGCTGAGACCTTCAGCAAGGCCGAGTTATGTGACAGATTGAAATGGAAAAAAATTTCTTCAACAGAGACAAGGAAGTGGATCCTCAGCTCATTTCCACTTGTGAATTAAGCTGGGCTTAGAGTTCAGTCCTGCCTGTGTGAGCAAGCGCCACAGGAGCTCAGTCTGACACCAATCGGTTTGTCACAGTCCCCTCTCCCCCACTATGGGCACAGGAAAACGCCAACAGGGCCCTTTCAGTGCCTGGGACTCACATTCCAGGTCAGGCTCCTCTCCGGTGAGGAAACGGATCACAGCTTCCAGCTGGTTGAGTTTCCGGTGGTCTGGATCAATGTCAGTGATGCAGTAAATCCTGGTGGGGAGGGAAGAAGAAGCCCACAAGGGCAAAGAGAAACCACAGTCAAGGAAATGCTTCTGGAAAATAATAACTGCAAACAAAAATTCAGTGAGAAACCTTGGGCTGCAAAGATTTTATGGCTGCTGTGTGCTGTGCCTGCTCAAAATCTAACAATGTGGCTGTAAGTCAAACCCTACCAATAAACCAAACACCAATTAATCTGACTGCTGTGCTTAGCAGGGCTGCTGTTATGTTCTCCAGCATAAGCTCACAATGTTACATAGCACTTCCAAATCCCTCCAGCAGTTTTCTTCATTATATGTTGTGTAAGGTGTATACCTGTATCTGTGTATACAAAACAATGTGATGGAGACACCTGAAAAGCAGAGTCATGTGTAATGTGGGTAACGCTAGACTGGGAGCAGAAAAAGCAAGAGACAGAAACAAAATGTGAGATGAGGAACAATCTTGCAGTATGATACGGTGGCAATGAAAGCTGTCCCAAAGGGACACAGCTGCAGGAGCCTCAGGACACAGTTTGAGGAGAAGCAGGAGAATGTATTAACAAATGCTCTGTATTATAGAAGAAACCAGTCTTCTAATTCTACTTCCAGTTTTGACCACTTCATTGTCAGGACAAGGGAGAGGAAGGGGTTATAAGGGAGATTTACAACTCACAGAGGGGCTGAAAGGAGTGATTTATGAGAGGAGTCTAAGAGAAATGAATATGTAAAGTGTGGTAAGCTGACACCCCAAGTTAAGAGTAGAAGAAGGAGAAGTCACTGCTTGTGTCACAAATGCACTGCCTGTGAAACTTGACAGTGCAATGAGAGGTGTGAAGGGCTGCAGGGCTTGAATGTAGTTATTTTGGCTTTGATACAGGCTGGGTTCGTGTGCCTGAGTGTAGCTGAATGTTGGGTTCATGAAAATCCCAAACCTCACAGCAATAAATGGAAAGTGCCATGCTTCACCCTGTTTCATATCCAAACCAAGCAAAACCATAAATTATGCTGGCTATTGAAACAGGGGCCATAAATCACCTCCATGTTCACTAGAAATTAGGTCTAGGCTCAGTTCAGAAGAATGCTAACCAAAAATAAGCTAGGATTTGAAAAAACATTTCAATCTCTTGCCAAGCTTGCAACAAAATTTTCTGACAGGTCTGACATGCTGTAGGTTTTGTAGCACAATTCTGAACAACGCAAGGAGGAACAAAATGAGTCTGAGTGCAGAAGACTGAGGATAAATCTCAGGAGATGTTTCTTAGCAGAGGGATGTGCCAGGCCTTGATGCATCTCCCAAAGGAAGAGGTGGAACTGAATTGCCTGGAGACAGTCTCTTTGCAGGTACAGCCCCTGAACAGCACTGCTTTTTCTCTCGACCACGGAGGGTGGTGAACTCAAGCCAAATTGCTGGCAACTTTGCCAAAATCTCATGACAAAGTCCTGTGTCATCGACAGGATTTCCCCCACTTACCATTCATTCGCTAAAGACAAGTCTGGCTGGAGCAGGTCATGCAAACCTGAAACCAGATAACACACGGGGCATTCAGTTAGGCAGCAGACAGGCAGAAACATACTGTGAAGGGGAAGTGAAGCAGTGAAGTTCAGAGTAGCTACCTTGTCCCTTAGGACAGCGTAGCTGTTTCAGATTAACCTACCTTCTTCCACTGAAGTGTTCCCCAGCAGAATGTACTCCCCGTGTCCCCTGGACAGCACAACGCCCAGGCTGAAGGTAGGAAGAAAACCAGAGGGCTTGTCAGCAAGAAGAGGTGTAATCCCTAAACATGACACTGCGTTCCCTGAAATTACAACCCTTAAAGCCATTAACTCCCTCCACAGCTATTAAAGAAAAGAACATCATCAAAAGAGGATTAAGTGAGATCCAGCTTCAGCGCAAAAGGCCAAGGAACCTATCTGTTGAGCTATGAGACATTTTCAGTGACAATTTTTTTTGCTAATGTTGAATGTTTAGGACAACAACATTTCTCAAATTTGTGCCAATTTCAAACCATTTCAGCTGGGGGAAAAAACATTTTTTTGTTTTGCTTGATTTCTTATGTGATGTTTTATAACTTTCAGTTTATAACAATGTTTTGTTTAGCACCATACACCAGAACATAAACCATATTCAGCAGAACTGCAAATTGAAGATATCTCACTTCTCTGAAATGAAACAACGTGCTTCACCAGAAGTACAACTTTTGGACTCTGAACTTCAGACAAATTGTAATACTCCTTTTGAGTTAACCCCAAACAATATTTTAATAGCTATAGGAACAAAGAAGTCAGTTATTCCCACTGCTTTACTCATGAGTTGTAGCCAGTTTTACGAAGGGACCAGTCTGCAGACTGTTGGCAGACTTCTAATACACTGTATTGGTGTCATGCGAGTCCTTGCTCACCTGAAGGGTGTGTCACTGATGTCCGTGAAGAAATAATCATTGGTGAGGAAGAGAACTCGTTTCTGGAATAACAGTATGAATAAGAAAGTGAGAGACCATCTGACAGACCAAGAGCATAGTGATGATGGGGACCTGGGGTATAGGTCCCCAAGGCTAAGCAAAAGCAGTTGATCTTTACCAACGCTTCACACCCTGCTAGGGCTGGCTGGAGCCAGGGATGAATGTGCAGTATTCAGCATATTCAGCAACTTGTGACTTTCAGGATCCAGGCAGCCACTTTATCTTTCCATCTAGGGCTTCAGTTAAACCATTCTTTGCTCTAGGGCTCCTTGCACAGGCTGCAGGAAGGGGTGGGGGGAAGCTGCCTTCCCTCCCGCATCCTTAACACACTGGGGGCTCTGCTGCTTTTTTGCTATACAGAGCATCCTTGATGGCTTTGCACATCATCATCATTCCCAGCAGGAAGGGGGGCTCAGCAGGGCAGGTAGGAAGGAGAGGTGTGTTGGAGGAGAGGCAGGATAGCAAACCTACCCACTGTGTGGGTGGGCAGTTGAGGCCACGTCTCCCCACTCCTGTGGGAAATGCTGATATTCCTGACATTTGCTTTCATATCAAACTGGAACAAAACATTAACATATTCTGATTTTGTTAAAAAATGTCATTAAAAAATAATTAAATTTTCAAATTGAAAAAAAGTGCTGATTCAAATCCAAGCCATTTTGATTCACATGAAAATATTTTTTTCAGACTGACATTTCAACTGAAGTCATTTCAGATTATTGAAAGCTGCTTCAGAACTTCAGCTGTTTGCCAGACTGGCCTTTTCCTGTAGGAAAGTGTTGATTTCAGTGGAACTCTTTTCCAAAGGAGAAAAGTTTTTGGAAAGTTTCTATCCAACCCTTATGCCAGTATATGAACCCTAATATGTTTAAAATCCCAGCCCCAGTCTGAAAACGAGGTGAGAGGATGTGTGTGGGAGACAGGGAGTGAACACAGAAAACTCAGTGTTCCCCAGGGAAAGCTGTGCCGGCTCTAACCTGCTCATGTTGTGCAGCAGTGGAAGTGAAGCGGGGCAGGAAGGGCGAGCCAGTGCCAGCTCCACAGCGTGCCCCGGGTTTGTGCACAGAGCAGATGGGCTGATGGGGATTGGGATGGGGTTATTGTTAGGTGAGGAGGTGGCAGATGGCTCAACCCCTTTCCTCCCTTCTCTCTCCAAGCACGGCAGTTGTGTACTGCTGAGAAACAGGGTTCAAGTCTTTTGCTGAGCTGAGATATTCCCAAAGCGCTGCGATATCCCCAGGGAACATGGCATGGTGGTGTTTTGGTGGCTGTGGGAAGGCACAAGAGGTATTAAGCCTCCCTTTCCTTGCCAGTCTGATCTGATGGCAGAGGTGGGAAGGCATGGGGAAGAACGAGACCTGGGGGCATAGGCCTGTCCCTGAAGGAAAGGGTGCAGTAGAAAATGGCCCAGAGGTGCCACTTCTCTGAGACTCTTTCCTTCAGCAGGGCTTGTTCTGCTCATCCTTTGTTCCTGTGACCTGTCCCTCTTCTGTACATGCAGCCACTTAGCACTTGCATCTGGTGGGAGGGAGGTCAAACCCCTGTTTGGACTAGGGGAAGGGATGGTTGGCCAGCTCTCCCCAAGATAGCTGGAGGCATCACCACTTATCCATGGGAAGAAAGAGAAGCAGAGGCACCCTTGAGCCAAGCAGGGCTGAGCATGACCAGGCAGGACTTTTCTACATAGTGCAGAGCAAGGGAGAAGATGAGAACATGGGTGTGTTGACACAGTGATAGGATGGCTGACTACCAGCACCTGCGGTCTGGGAACACATGTATTTCCAGTTTTGGTACTGTCACTGTACTAGGCAGCTAGTCCTGGCTAATGCCGTTATCAGTGGTTTGCCACAGCTCCTACCCATCTCCTTGCTATTTTGCTTTCACAGTCACAACCGTTTTGTACCCTAGGTGCAAGCAAAGGCATTTTTGCCACTAGATCTCACTAACAACCACCTCTTGTCTTTGGCCCTTGCTTTTCCCTCTCTATCTCACTCTGCTCTCAGTACCTCCCTGGGATCAACCTGGCCATCAACGTTTGTGTGGCTGACAGAATAATTTCTATCCCCTTCACTCAGCCCTTCTCTCTACAGTCTGCCTAACTCATTCCCTTTGTTTCAAATCTCTGTCAGCACTTTCTTTGTTTCAACACCGCTCTGCTTCATCAGCTAGCAGAGTACAAGTGGGAATCGCCAAGTTTTACTTCTGGTCCCCGCTCCATGTGTATTCTGAGAATAGTAAAACTGTCACATACTCAGCTTCAGTCTCCTCTTATGCTTCAGGAAGCTTGCAGAGTTGCAGAATAAAACAGGTAATATCTCTTACCAAGGCTACTTTTTGTTATTTTTTTTCCTGGGTAGGGGAGCAGAAAGATGTCCCTAAAGTATTGAACTAAAAAGGCATCTTTGGATGACTCAGAAGAAATATTATTGAGGATGCACAGAGACAGAGAAAGAGGTTAAGCTAGCAAAATAAGCGATCTAGGCTTACAAAGAACAGATCTTGCTGGAAAACCCTGATTGCTTTCCTGACAGAATAACAAAGGTAGTGAATAAATAGAATAAAGGATGTGCAATGTATTTGGATTTATATATAGCACTTGAAACAGCTTCTCATGAAATTTTATTCTAAAGAATCAGTTAAAGTGGACTTAAATAAGATGTGGAGTGAGAACCAGCTGCAGTACTGTAAACAAAAAGAAACAGTAAATAACAGGACATCAAGGGAAAAAGATTTAATGAGAGGCAAAGATAGACTGTCTTAGGAGCCTTTATGCACAGTGATCTGTAAGACAAAATAAAATAGTATTTATCTGTATACTGAGAAAAAGTCCCAACAGCCCTAAAAATTAGAAAGACTGGACAAAAAAGAGGAGTGGGTTTCATGTGAAAAAATGGCAACTGGAAAAAATAGCTAACACGGAAACCAAGACAGCTTTTCTGGCACAGCTGTGGGAGGGAGAAAAAAATTGAAGGGACAGCAGAAAGGAGATCTGGAGCTCCTTGTTCAGAAATCTCCTATTGCAGAGAACAGATGCTGTCCACAGAGCAACAGGGAAACCGGACTCAAATAATTCAGTGATGCCCTGGTACCTGTGCATCAATGATACAAGAGGCAAAGGAAACAAAAATAATTGCTGAACTGCTTGGACTGAAAAGTGGGCAAGTTTTTCAAATGCAGGTGTTGGCAATGCCCAGGAGAGGAAGGGCAAAACCATTGACAGGTACCTGATAGTTGCGAACACCAAAAATAAAGAGAATTTAGTTACAAGATCTACCAGTACAACCATTTGGAGGAAACGGAGGGGTGTCTTCACTAGGAAATGGCACCATTTCAGCAGTGGCTGTGAGTAGTTTATTGGAATTGGTGATGGCTGTGGCTTAGCATGGGAACAGTTCAGCCAGCCTGATTGCTGAAAAAAAAGCTCTCTATAAAAGATGGAAAATTTTCCTGAAATATGGAAGTCTTCTGGGCAGTGAAACTTGCAGGACTCTGGAATACTTCCTAACAGGAAATGATGAAAGCCAAAATCTTTAGGAGAGTTAAATAAACCTGAATGAAAAAGTACCAGTGAATGTAAATGTACAAGATAATTTTGCACTGATTCCAAGTGAAGATGTGTAACCCTGCATTAGAGCTGGTAGGGAACATTCAAAAGGCTCCATTTCACTAGGATTTTTCATAAAACGTCTGTAAATATTTGCATAGAAATTTAATCCTGGACTTGGATAAAGGAAATCACATTCTGACAGAGCGAGGGATAAAGTTTTCATGAGTGTTTTCAAAGTGGTTTCAAAACCTCTTTCTGTCTAGGTCAGCTCAGCATAGTCTTCCCCATTCTAAACTCTTGAAGATCTCTGATTCATTTCACAGCCCTGTAAACAATGAACAACATGCTTTTTGGCTTTGCCTGGAGAAAGCAGGGAGCTGTGAGGCATTTCCAATACCTTTGTAAGAGCAGAGTGCTGGTAGGTATAAAAAGCACTTTTAATGATGTTCTATTTTATGTCTTTAGCACGTGTTATGTATGTGGTGAAACAATAAAATCTGCACACTCAGAAATGCTGAGAATTAAAACCACATCCTTCGTGGTTCTTCAGCACCCACTTCCATCCCCTCCCTCATGTGACCTAACAGAAGGATAATTTCTTACCCCTTTATCCACAGGGACCTTCACATCCATAGAGAGGTAGCCTGTTTCCCCATTGATCATGGCAGTTCTCAGCTGCAGAGATGAACAAGATTAGCATTAGTGTCTCCAGGCAGGGCAGGATAGGAATTAATAGAGCTGCATGTCATTAACGTACAGGGGCTGGAAGAAAAGAGTGACTGTGGGTTCACCCCCACCCCCAGCTCTTTCTTGCTGCTTCAAATGAAAACCTGTTCTCAGTGGTCAGGATCCTCATTCAGTCAGGCTAAGTGACACAGGATAATAATGGCTTATGCTGAAAACTTGATATATCTTTTTAGCAAAAAGAAAGGATCTGGAAGCTATGAAGTTGCCAGTCCAAGTTTCAGACTGTTTGGCAGCCAGAAAGCCGTTAGCACAGTGCTTTGAGAGCCTGGAAGAGGAGACAACCGAGACACCCACTAACTTCCCCAGACCAGTTCCAAAGCTCTTTGACATTTCAAAACTGATTTATAGATTATAAGCTGTATTCTGCACAACTTTTGAGGTGCGGCAAAGCAGCTGTTTAACACAGCACAGCAAGACTCTGTGATAGCAGAGCAGTGAGAAGAGCAGTTTATTCCATGCAGGTTCCAAAGGCAAAATGTAATTTTCACATCGACTCTCAGCCTCTTGCAAGAAAGAGCCAGGGAATTTTTCCACAAGCGCAGAGGCTTTGACTTTAGGTCCAGCTTGCCAGAGCATATCAGCCTATTACTTCAGCTTGGATAGAAAAAAAGGTGGGAAGTAACTTATTCATTCGCACAAATTGCTTCCTTACTTCCAGAGAAAGACCTCCATTCAGGTGCTGGCCGGTCTCAACTGCATTTGCTTTACAAGGCCACAGTTTTGTTTACGATGACTGTTTGATGTGGGTTATTTACAGACCTAGAATATAAAGCTTGTGTTTCCCAAGGCCCATGCCTTGGAAATCAAAACACTGACTGGTACTATTACTCCTTTTTGGCTAAGAGTGTTTGACCTCCTGCCAGAGCCACGGCATATGCTCATCTGGTCTGACAGCCTGCAGTATTTGCTATGGGTTCTGGGTTTAGTTCAGATATTGTTGTTTCATCCATATCTTCTTGAATGTCAGGTGTCTTTCACTGCCCCATAAAGCAGTGGAGAAGTAAATGAGTGGATAACAGATCTCCTTGGATCTCCTCAGCTCCAGCTAGTCTGCAGGCAGGCTACTTGTCCTCTGCCCAGCCCCCAAGTGACAGTGGCTGTAGGCTGGTGCCGCAATCCAGGCTTGCTGCTTCTTCCTCAACAGCTTCAGCTTCTCTGGCATTGAGAAGTGTTGTGGTTTAACCCCAGCTGGCAACTAAGTACCACACAGCTGCTTGCTAACTCCCTGCCTGTCCCTGCCTCCGAGGGATGGGGAGTCTGGGAAAAAGGTAGAACTCAAGGGCTGAGGTAAGAATAATTTAATATAATAATAATAATAATAATCATCATCATCATCGTCATGAAAAGGGAAGAGAAGGGGAGTAAAATCCAGAGGGAAGGGAGAAAAGAGAACAAGTGATGCACTATACAATTGTTACAATTACTCTCCACCCACTATTGGATGCCCTGCCAGTCCCTGAGCAGTGGTAAGCAAGCCTTGGCCAACTCCCTGAAGTTTATATACCGAGCGTGACGTTCTATGGTATGGAATATCCATTTGGCTAGTTTGGGTCAGCTGCCCTGGCTGTGTCCCCTCCCAAACTCTTGTGCCCCCACAGCCCTCTGGCTGGCAGGGCTTGAGAAACTGAAAAGTCCTTGACTTAGTATAAACATTACCCAGCGGCAACTAAAAACATTAGTGAGTTATCAACATTATTCTCCTACTAAATCCAAAACACAGCATTGTACCAGCTACTAAAAGGAAAACTAACTCTATCCCAGCCAAGAAGGTAATTACAATTCTGGTGTCTGGGAGCCCCCATAATGCTCAGTCCTTTTCAGGCAAGACACTTCTGGCAGCAGCTGGCCTCCACTTTGAAAAGTGTGTAGCAGAGTTTGCATGGAGGGGTGCTCCGGTGCATGCTGGAGCACTTGTTCCTGACACCCCGAACAGCAAAGTGTCTTGCTCCAGGGCAATGAGTCTGTGCCATCCCCACCACTGGTAACAAGTGCTGCTGACTCCTTCTCCTGTCTGTTTGTGTGGTTTCAAACCAACAGAGACATACAGTTTACCTGAGGGGTCTCACAACATCTTAAGTGTTTTGCCACTCAGTTTCAATGTCTTTGCAGACTAATTTCTTCTTCAGTGGTTCTGTCAAGGCTGAAGAAAATCTGTCTGGGTGACAGCTCCTAGGCTGCTGGGGAGGATCTCTTGACCCTTCCGATTTCCCTTCACACTAAGAATATCCTTGTGTTGCTTTTCAAAAGCCCAAACTTCCTTGCTGCCTCACTCCAGATACTATTATCACGCATCAACTGGTATTTTCCAGATAGTGCCATCTTCCCTCCCCTAGATTTCTTTTTACCAGCTGGCTATATTACACATCATTAGCACTTGGACATATTTTTCCAGACTGAATTTGCTGCTTTTTAGTGTTGCTGAGATTATACTGCAACTGATGTTGAGTCTGTCATTGATCTAATACCATAGCTGCAAATCTAAGTGTTGAAATGTTGGCAGCTTTCTGCTGCAGTGGGTGTATCTTGAGAGTCTCTAGACTTGCTGAAGTCACACT
Organism: Falco punctatus; assembly: GCF_963210335.1. Taxonomy (NCBI): domain Eukaryota; kingdom Metazoa; phylum Chordata; class Aves; order Falconiformes; family Falconidae; genus Falco; species Falco punctatus. Next base: position 24,109,366 of record NC_137585.1, on the reverse strand, counting down.
GCAGATATTGATCGTGTCACTGAATGTCTCTGTACCCTCGGTGACTGCAACCTTTCTTTATTCTGGAAGATGCAGTACAGGAACACCAAGTAGCTTTGTTCTTCATGCTTTTTTTGCCTTTTATTTTTCACTGGATAGTTTTACTCTAATTGCCTGTGGACAGAAACCTTGCACTTTGCATCATATTTGCATTCAGGTATCGATGTTTTTTGGTCAGGCAGGAACATGCTAGCCAAATAAATATGACAGCAAAGTCATCATGTTTCCTGGATTTTTTAATTTTTTTTTTTTTAAATAGCAAACTGGCTAAAGAGGAACACCTCTCAAAGTGGCTCCAGAGAGAGAGAAAATTATAATGGAAGCAGAGCTCCTAGAAGACATCAGTGAACCCACACAAAGCCATTAGCAACCTGTATCTTGGTGGTTCCACTGCATGGAAAGCCTCTTACTTTGTCTTGCTTTCCATGTTTCACACCCAGTTCCATTGTGTTTCATTTGTCAATTTGCCATTCTTCCACTTCCCAGGTTCCTTTGGTGTGTCCTTTTGTACTTGGCCTGCACTGGTAGCAGTAGCTACTTCGATCCTCTTGCTGAGCAGTTTGTTTGTCCTAGCAGTTTAAGTGGATATCTATAGTATCAGATCCATTTATCTCAGCAGTGTCCCCTGTAATCCAGGAGTGTGTGTCCCACAGCTAATTCTATCTTACTCCAAATTCAGTTCTTATCTTAGTAACTTAAGTATCTCTACTCCCCTAATTCTTCTGAGCAAAAGAAAACCAGCCACAGAGGAACCTGTCTACCTTATCATTATATCTGGGTTCCTAGTTGTGCAGTGCAGCCATGTCCAGGTGTTAAGGTGCATGCTGTATTCTTGTTTATCACTTGTAAATAATTTTGCTCAAAAGACAGTAGAAAAGGTATTTTCTAATCTTTTCCCTCTGGGAAGCTGGTTTTTTTGGTGTCTCCACACCTGTGCAATAAGGTGAGTTCTGGAAATTTGTTTTTCCTCAAGTGTCTAAATCCCTTGTCCACCTTACCTATTTGTAATAGTGACCACAAGCTTCAGTCTCTTTTTGAATGTACTTTTTTCCTTGTTACAGACCTCATTAGCTGAGTGGCTTCAGCTGTATGTCACATACTATGTGCATGGGACACCACCATACTCCTAAGTTCTCTTGGCTTTGTATTAAGACAGCATCTGGAACAAGTACACACAGACTGGCTTCCTGCAGCACCCTCCAAAGTGATTCCTTCCCCCTGCCAGTGCTTTTCCTGCACGTTCCATGAGAAGGAAAACTCATACTGGGAATGAAGACAAGCACTTTGTAGGGAAGCATCATACTTGTCCTCTTTTAGAGCACTAACCTCTCTTAGTCAGGGACAGTCAGGCACAGAAAAAAACAGGAATGCCTGCTGCTCCCCCACCCCTTCCATACAGGCACACAAAGTAATAGAAAGAAGGAGCTACAAAGGCAGCTAAATTCACTTTCTGATACTCACTATTTCATCCTGGTCTTCCCATTCCACTTCTGAGAGATCTACACTGTTGTAGTTTGGCTTAGGCTTCAGTTTCTTTCCTTCTTTATACTGGCGTTTATTAAAATAAAAGGGAAAAAAAGAAAAATACCCAAGTAAGTGGCTAGATAACTAACTTTCTAAACTAAGCCTTTAAGAATTGATATGTAATTTGAAAACTAGGGGTGTCTCATCTATTTTCTGACTAGGAAGGCAGTGTTTGGGTGCAAGTGCCTTCTTGGTCTCATGCCATGTATTTATGTGGGCAGTGCAGGGCTAGGAGAGTTCAAGTGGGAGAGGCTGATCCAGGAGCAAAGGACAGGCAGGAACACAGGTAAACTTCCAGGTAAAGGCTACAGACCTCCTCTGTGACAGCATTTTTCTAAATAGATCAGCACAATACACTTGCCTCCAGGAAATGAGTTCTTTCCCCCAGCTAAAAGTGTAATCCCATTAACACGATAATACCAGCAGGAGATCTTTTCTGAGGAGAATTAGGCTGACTCCACTGACAGAACGGTAGGCTTTTCACCTAGGGCTAGCTGATGCAAGAGAGCTATTTCCCTGTAATCTTCCAGGTAAAGGGAATGGTGCGAATCTGACTAAGAGAGGCCAATTTTACGTGGAAGATAAAACAGTGCCCTCACCTAGCTTTGCCGTGCTCCATCCTGGAAACAAAATGTGTCCCTTCTTTTCACATACTGAAGTAACTACCTGTCCATGCCTGTGGTCTCCCTGTGCAAAGCTGCCTCTTTTGAAGACCGCTGCTGTGAAGCCCTGTGGTGGCCCTTTCTCTTGCCAGTAACCACACTAATGCTTATGGCTGTGTGCAGGTGGATTTGTGCCAACAGGCATGTGTATGAAGTGTAAAATCATTGCATGCCTGGGTATCTGAGTAATGAGTCCAGCTGTGTGTTTGCAGACAGATGTGTGGTCTGGAGCTCCAGGTGGCACCATGAGGGAGAAATGTCCTTGTGTTGACTCAAGTTCCAGAAGGTCTTCGCAGCCTACTGGTCTCTAATTTATCTCTGACTTACCATGTTACTAGGGTTTGTGGTACCTGCTAGCCTCAGATTCCCAAAATTTCCAACACTACAGCTGCTGGGTAGCTATTACTGGGGTGCTAATCATGCTGAATCTTCTCGTAGGAGATATGCCCGAGCAAGGGAAATTGTTCCTTCAGCCTAGCAGTGAAACCTTGCATGGACACAGATACATGTGCACCCACAGTACAGCAGATGCATACAAATATAGCCCTTGTGCACTCTTATGGAGGACAGACAGGCAGGGTACATTATGCTCCATACATATGTCTGCATATATATATACATCTATGTACGTGGAATTGATTTCTCTGGCCCTCATGCTCCTGGGTGCCTATATAGCAAAGCATGGTAGCCTTCACAATTCAATAAAATACAAGAAATCAGGAGCATCCCTGAAAGTCATGGTTTCCAAGTAAGCAAAGGTTTTCAAATTCACAGCTGTACATACCAAAGGACGGAGGTCTGGGTGTGAAAGGATGTATCCGTTGTTGGTGTTAAGAAAGGCGTATCCATGGACACCCAGCTGGAGAAAGAGGCATTAGAATAATCAGTGCTTTAGCTAAAACCACTGCTGTGTAATGGATGCCACTGGTACCCTGGCACCACCAGTATTCAGAAATATTTTCCTTTTAAAGGTATTGACCAGCAGAATGTAGGGTCCACCTCAAACCGTTTATCTCTGGATCTCTGGCCACTTGCTTTGAGCAGGCTGACTATGCCTGGACGCACAAAAGGATGGGTCAGGTAGTTGATTTGTGTACACATTCAGAAAAAGATGCCCTCCTAACGTCTTTTTGTCCTCGTGGACAATTACCACCCAGAGGCAGAATAAGCTCCACACAGCAGGCACAGCAGTGCTGCACATAAAATGGAAAACGATGGGGAATGTTGTAAACAGTACTGGCACAGTGGTGACAGGTCTGTGTGCCCGTCACTACACACACAGAGCAGTGACCAAACAAGTGAGTAAGAATCTCACAGATGGCTTCCCTTGAAACCTGGTGAGTCTTCAGAGGAGCTCTGCATTATGTTTCAGTGTTGGCAAGACCAGACCTAGCCTAGGCCCACTGTACAAGCCTATAGTCTTAAAATGCTTGCTAAGGAATAGCATGATCTAAAGAGAGCAGGCACTGGCTGACCTGATCTGCAGGAGATTTCTGAGAGAGCAATGACTCAGATTAAGCCCATATATAATACAAATTCCAGATAAAACCTGAATTGCTAAAAATCTGCTGATAGCCTGTGCTTGCCAAAACAAGAGGTGTCTCAAGGAAAACAAGAATGGCTAGGGTTTCTATCTTCAAAAAAATGTTGCAACTTTATATTCCTATAGAGACAATCCTGGAGGGATAACAGTAGGGAACTGGGGAGGTAAGCCATTTACAATCCATCTGTGCCTTTCTGGAGGGAATGAATTCTTTATTTCACACATCCCAGATAAAAACTTTGGACTCCTTCTATGTGAAACAGTTTTATGCAAAGCACACTGAGCTCAGCTCTGTGTGGTAAGAATAAAACCAAGACATTGGATCAGAACTATAGCAAACTTCCTTGTTGGCCTATTAAAGCTGAAATTTCCCAGCCCAGTAAGTGCAATCATAAATGTACAAGCTTGCAAGGGCTGTAACTCTGGAACTGGTCCTTTGTAACCCGTATGTCAGGGGGTTCAAGTGCAGGATCATAGGTTTCCAAACTGGTCTTATGTTGGAAGAGCTTCTGGAAAATTGTGTCCTGCTTCTGTTGTAGAGAAATCCTTCAAATAATTTTCCTTCCTTCCGTGGCATTTCTTGGAGGAAAGAACAGTGTCCCTCCTTGGCCCAGAAGAAAGATATCATGATACATGGCCTTTGAGTGATGTGGAGGGAGGAAGGTGGAAAGGTATTGGTCTTATAGAGAAAATAAATGCGTATAAAAATTGAAGCTTCTAGACAAGGTTCTCCCAGATCCAAACCAGTTAGCTTTTGTATGCTAGTGAATACACCCTGCCACTCATAGTTCCTGGGTTGCCTGATGGATCATTTCCTACAGCTGCATGTGAATGATCTGCCCTGCATCCATGTGGGGAAGTGCCAAACATATTCATAGCTTCTGACAGCATTTTCAGTCCTGTGAGGATTCAGCAGATTTTGGACAACTGCCTAACTGGTGGTAGTTGTCTGATAGTTATTTAAGAGAAACTGAAAACTTGAAATGATGGCTCAAATTGCCTGATTTCATGGTGATCCTCAGATGGGCTTGCTGTCTCCTGGTGTGCAGACTGATTGAAGAAAAGGTCACTGCACAAAATTTACAGCAGAAACTAAATGAAACAATGCACCTCTGGTGGGAGTTCCTGTGGACGAATGTACTTTTTTAGATACATTGAACATAGAGTTAATGGAAAATTGCTGGACTGACAATTCTGGAGACCAAATACTCTATCTAGGTACAGCACAAGTGAGTGAGAGCCAGCTTCCTGCACACTGTCCTGCCAAGAAATCTTCGTGCTGATCTGGAGAAAGTAACCTCTAAGCATGACAAAAGTTGGCTCGCTATAGTCCATTCAGTCCTCAGTTTTTCTGCTAAGATTATTGACAGTGAAACTAATTTATTTTTTGCCAGTTGGCATGGCAGCTTTTGTTCACTGGGAACTGGATATAAAACTTAATTCTGAGATAGGCTGTCAGATTCATATCTCTGAGGGATTGAGGTTGGTGATCATCAAGATGCAAGGTTTCCACAATCTGTTGCCAATCTACTGGATCATCCATTCCTTGTGTTTCTGAAGCAACCTAAGAGCTTCTAGTAGTGAATGATTTCCCATGTGCTATATAGAAACAACACATTACCACATCCAACATGTCTTGCTTTATGCTCATAGTTCTTCCTAGAGGCAGAGGGATGATTTTTCAGTCATGCCCACTGAAGAATGGCTAGTGACTTTGCTGTGCAAAATGACAGGTTGCATTATCTTAGTCTTACCTTATACCGTGGAGCAAGTTTTAACAGCTCCCTCAGTGGTACGTCAGAGCCCACCACACCCAGGAGGATACCATGAGATCGCTTAAAAACAAAGGAGAATCCTTTTTCAGAAGCAAGGCCAGGGTAGTTTTCTATCAGAATACACATTATTGCCTCCCTACTAGTCTCACATATACTCTCTAGGCTTGTATGAATATGTTCATTCAAAACCAACTAATGTACCTCAAAAAGTCTAAAGAGGTGGCTCCAGTGTTTATGGAGAGGAGTATTTCAACCCAATACTAGTCAGCATTTTTTACTATGATTCAGAAGTAATATAAAATCACTGAAAACAAGTTTTGAGTGCAAAACCCTACATTCGGTATGTGTAAATAACAATAAGGACAGGGCAATCATGCAAGACAACATGGATCGGTTGACAACTTGGGTCAACTAAATCAAATGCCAAATACAAAATTGTTAATCTAGGAAAAAAGAATGCAGGAAATCCCCACAAAATGGGAAGCTGGTTGTTTAATAAGCAGCTGGGAAGCATGATGGAAAAATGACACACAGCGTCCCAGTGCAGCGCTGTGCTGATACAGGTTGAGGCTAGTCTCGGGTGGAGAGGGCAGACAATTGTTTTTAGGACCTGGATAGCAAGTTTATCCCTTGTACAGCAGTGGTAAGGCACTTTCCTCCATTTTAAAAGGATGCTGAGAAACTAGAACTGGTATGCAAAACAGTGTCTAAAAGGTTTCAAAACTCAGAGGAAATGCCCTTATTTTATCAAAAAGTAGACAGATTTGACTTCATTGAAGAGTAGAAGATGCTTCCCAGGAAAAAATACCAAAAGGGTACAGGCTTTTTAATCTAGTAGAGAAAGCCATTACGACAAGAAGGTGAGGCCAGACAAATTGAAAGTGGAATTTAGACACCAGTTTTTAACAGAGAGTGGGAAACAACAATGGAGAGCTGAGGCTGGATGCCTTTCTTCAATGACACTTTTGCCAAACACAGGTTATTGGGCTCAGAAGGAACTGTCTATATGAAATGTAAAGGTCTGCAGTAAAATGCACAGACTAGACAAGGTAATGATCTCTTTCAGCCTGAAACTTTATGGGTCTGTGAATTAGGCTCAGTTTGAAAATGGAAGGGATAAAACAGGGAGAAGTGTCATATTTAAAGGGGTGTTTTGAAGAAATAGCATTCAGAGGAAATGACAGGCTATCATGTTGTCAGATTATCAGCTGCCCGTCCTGCCAGAGGTCCACCGCAGTCCCTAATGGCTGGCTGTTCTTTCAGAGATCCATTGGCTTTAAAAGCCCGCGAAGGGCTGCTGCATCCTTTCATCTGTGCTGGCTGGAAGGAAAGCGAAGCCTGTGTTGCACTCACCGTCTCGTTCTTTTTGCTGAAGACTGGCATAGCCACTGTTGTCATGAGCAACAGACTTTGAGCCTGAGATGCAAAGAGCTGCCACAGAACAATGAGCTGTGTGTTAGCAAATGCAATACCACAGATAACCCGAACGAGAGGCACTGGAATTCCCAAGGACCCCAGATGCTGATTACAATTAGCTGCCTCCATGCCTCCCACACCCCTCTAAAAACAAGATGGCAGCACTTTCCAAAACTCTGTGTCCAAGAGGGTCATGAGATGGATGCTTGCTCGTGTGGGGTGATGAGGATGGGATGAAAGCCAGTGTAATGTGTTGAAGCAGGAAAAATTAAAGAGCTGTTTTAATGAGGAGACAGGTACCTGCAGAAGTGGTGGCACAACTTATAACCACCGTGTATTGGGAGTGTAGACACAAGCCCTTATACAACAAGTGTAAAAACCATCAACACAAGGAGCACAAAATAGAGAAAAGCAACACAAATACAAGCAGAATCACTAACAAGGTATCTTCTATATTGCAAACACGTGAATACCACAAATGAAAAACACCACAGGCAAATATTTAAAATATGCACAAATACACACAAAGCCTGATTATATATACTTGTTACTCAACCATCTAAGCTTAGGAAAAACAGAAACAAAATCATGATCCAAACAGATAAAACAAGGTGATCTATCTCTACAGAAGATACAGGACATGCATGTGTAATGGGGTAACAGATGCTCACAGTTCTGCAGAAGACAGATGCTCTAAAAACACACATGAAAGGAGGTAAAACAGGCAAGACATGCAAAGGAATCTCCCAAATATGCCTATCAAAAGGACCTGGTCCCTCAATGCCAATAGCATCCTCCTCCCATCTCTTATTTGGTCAAGTAAGTAGCAAGGCAAGAAATGACCTCCTGTCTCCATTACTATACATATTGGGAGCCATAAAGGAGCCAGTCAATAATCTATACAGTCACTTGAAGATTTGAGCCTGGCAGCTTGAATTACTGGTCTGGATGATTCTTTGTGGAAACTTGCCATTCACAGCAGCAATTGCACTACCACACAGCAAGTAAACTTCTGTGGTGCTTGCTGGACATATGGAAAAAGAGATCCAGTGAACTAAGCTACTGCACAACACAGGCACCCCTACCTACTCCAAACCAACAGCACAACACAGCTCTCCTGTACATCCAGCATTTCCTCTCTTCTTGCGAGTGTAAGAGGGCTCCTTCAGTGCTGCAGCCCCCACCCCCCTCGAGATGTACAGGCCAGCTGTGGCTGAGTGCTGGCACCAACACACCAACTTGCACATGGGAGACAGCACGCTCACAAAACACAGGGGTGCAGTTACCTCCTCAGACTGTGGCAGCTAGTGAGAGACATGGATGAACAGATGAATGAATACATGATTGGAGGAATGAATCAAAGATGGAGAGGCTGGGGTGGAGGAAGAGCATGGCCAGCCAAGCCAAGAGACAAGAAGAGAGATGCAGCAAAAAAAGCGTAGCAAACAAATCCCTGTGGCTGCCTTGGTGCCAGTGCCAGTGGTGGTGTGCCTGCTAATAGAATAAACTTGCTGGGTAGTTAGCAGCATTTCTGGAGGTTTTGCTCAGCACACTCAAGTATCATGTCCCCAGCTTTCACTTGGCACAGCTCCTGCAGCAGAAGATATCTCCGCATCACCCTCATAGAGCTAGTGTGCCACAGCTGCAGCCTCAATGGTCAGCCACAGCGCAGTGGCGTGGGATGGTCCCTTCCCGTAAGAGCCTCCTGAGTATAACATCTATGCACCGTGACAGTGCAAGCCTGGCTGCCTCAGAGGTATTTCTTGGGGTCTGTGTGGTCTAGACTCTGAGCATAACATCAAGCACTGCCATGTGTGACCTGGACTTCCACATTTCCTGCTACAAAGCTAGGCTCAGTACCCCTGGGTTTACTTCAGCTCAGAGAGTTCAGGTTTCTCACCATGGTTCTTAAACTTAAAAACTGTGGGTTCTCCCCGAGGCCATGGCAGACATGCTAAAGCTGCTGCTGGCCACACCAGAGCCAGTAACTTCAGTCCCACAGTGGGATTTTGTATGGAAACACTCTCAATATTTCTAAAAGATTTCCCACCTCAGATAGTATAAACAGTCCTGAGACCTCAGGTTTGTTTCCAGAAGAGGGTAATCTGACTTCTGGTCAGCTGTAGCTGTCACAGTTATGCAGACACTTCTCTGGGGTGAAGAGTCCAGCACAGGAAAAAAAACCTTTATCTCCTTGAAAGCCCCAAAAGAACTAACTTTCTCTTTTGTCTTTTGGAGACGTAAAAAGAGTTGGAGATTGAGATTGAGGAATGTCTTCTATTTGGGGAGGTGCAGGGGAAGGTTCCTTCAGTGGTGGTCTACTACTTTGTCCTTCCCTTCACTCCTTTCAATTTCAAGGCTGCCTCGGCAACATACCATCACAACAGCACCTGCCCATGGTCTGAATGCCTTCCCGTAGGGCAGACCTGAGACAAAGGGGGGGCACGGGGGTGCTGACTGTCTGGTCCTTTGTGATGTGTCCTTTACCCACATCCGTGGTGATGTTGGGCCTTGCTAGCTCAAGGAGCGAAACAGTGAGCCTGTTTCCCAAACTGGGATCTGTATCTTTGAGAGGCAAAGCGGTATGCATTTAGCTACTGGGCTGGAGGAAATAAATCTCTGTGACCTGTATCCTGAGCTGTAAATCATCTTTCCTGCGAATAATCCTTTAGAAGGTAACCTGCTTTCATAGAAGCACTACTTAAGTCATGCTGTGCCTGTGTGATTAGTCCTGGGCTCCTGGGTCACTGCAGGTTCAGTATTCAGACCTGAGTGTGCATACACATCTCAACACCAGGAGTGAGCAGAGTCTTAGCAGAGCTAGAGACCAGTAATTTCTATCAACCAACTCCTGGGTTTACATAAATTTCAGGACTTCATTTAGATTCTGATACACATAAGATATTTAGAGGGGAAGCTGGAACAAGTTATATGCCTAACATACTAGCTGGGTGTCTAACACCTTTGCCAGTTTGGCCATAGGCCCTGCTGTTTGCTGACCGAAGACTTGTGCTGTAGGTTCTTACCGCACTGTCCATGTAGGCTTCGGTCCAAATAATGTCATGGTCGTGGTTGATGACCATGGGACGGCTGAGCACATGCAGGTACTCCATCACGTTTTCCTGAACATCCGCCAGCGTTGAGATTTGAGTGTAGTAGCCTTCAGGGAAAAACAGAGATGTGAATCACTCTGCTAACGCATCTTCTGTATTTTTAAATGGCTGTCCGTGCAGAGCTAGAACACTGGATATCAAAGATTCTATCTACCCAGACAGTTTACCAGACCTTTACAAAAAGTGCCTTCACATGTTCTGTGGACACACGTTTCTGTGGAAATCTAGAGTTTCAAAGCACTGTCTCTGTTCTTCTCAAAATACCAGACCAGTGCTCAAGGTGAGAGTCTCGATATAACCAGAATCATGCTGAGCAGATATAAAATGTTGCTTTGGGTCTTAGGCAAAACCATCCACTAATCAGGCTGCTTTTGGTCCTAAAGGCCAAACATATGCAAGCAAAGTATTCCACTAGGCTACCCACTTAGCTTGCCCAATTTTATGTTAAGCCAAAACACGCAACTTCTCTTCCAAACTTTTTCCAGTGCTCTACTCTTCAGTTTGCCAAGCTTTACATCCAAGGATGAGGACTACTTCCATCTACCCATTGGAATCAGAATGTGAATGTGCAAGTTACGTATTTCCACAGATTTTCCCCTGCAGATGGACCCGTAACAGCCTAACACTACAACAAAGAGTAGAGAGGAAGAATGTTTACAAGTTATCAAAAATTCCTCAAAATTAGCTGCTTAACTGGTTAGAAATGCTAACAGTATAATGACACAAGGATTCTTCTCCTGTTTCTCACTACGTGGAACTGATTGGTTGTACTTGGTATAGGATGGAGTATGTGAGATAGATGGAAAACTTTTGTTATCGCTAGGAAGACGCTGCCATGTGAAAGGGCTCATGATCTGATAAGCTTTGTGATGTGAGAACAGATTTAGTGTGCTTGAAAACAAGGACTACAAGAGCTATACAATGTGTAGAAATAGAAGAACCAAAATCAGTGAGCCTTCTGCAGAGCTCAAGTCTGGTAAGTGAGAATTCAAGTGCAAAGAGCATATTTCTGTTCTCTGGTTATTCAAGAGAATCCATTCTCACATTTTGTGGCGAACCAACAGCACTGTGAATTCCTTGTCACTAATCTTATGGCTGAATATGCAGTCTGAAATCCAGGTTTTTGTTTCATCTAAGAAAAACTAAAAATATTATGTGTGATTCATAGTGCTAATAGATGACAGTTTGAGCCTTGAACGTCCCCAGCTCACTGACATTCTGCAGGCCAGCAACTCTTATCTTATCTTGTCAATTATTTTCAGTAGCAAATGCATCCATGCATTTCTTAGTCTGCTGGAGACACTGCTCAGACAGGAAAAGAGCCGATATACCCAGCCAGTCAGCCCCCAGCTCCAGTCTTCCCTTCCTTTTCCTTTTTTAGCAGGATACTTGATGTAGCAAGCATTGCAGACTGCCTCCGGGCACACTGAGGCCAAGTCATGCCCAAACAGGTAAGACTTTTTTTTTCCCTTCTCTTCCTTTACCCCTGCAGACTCTGATAGGGCTAACTGGACTTTTTAACTGGCCCCAAATGCATAGAGGTGACTCACCTACTCCGAATGGATTTTCCCGTTAATGCCATTTCCTGCCAGCTCAAGAGAATATTGGTTTTGGGGTGAGTTTAACAAGCTATTCTGGGACCTCAGTGAAACCGCTGATGCACAAACAATTTGGCCAAGACTTAAGGGTTAACCTGCAGACCTTGTGAAAAGTGCTGTAAAATCTTTAAAGAAGAGATGTTCATTTTACATCTCAGCCAAAAGATGTCAGGCTTTCTGACAGGGTTTTAGACAGGTTGTCAAAAGCCAGCAACTGGGACACAGTAAGCACAGGGACTTAGGTGGACTACAGCCAACATGAATCTCGGTCATAGTGTCCCTTGGCACTGTGACAGGAAAATGTGGTGGCTCAGCACGGAAGGCTTGTGTTAGTTGAACACAGGCACACTTCACGTGGACTAGCAGGATCTGCTTTTTCCTTAGGTTGCCTTCCAACTAAGGGCTAATGGGCCCCAGTTGCAGTGGGTAAGCCTTAGAGGGGTCCAGGGCCCCATGGTGGCAATCCATGTGTGATGGGGGTTGGGGACCCATTTCCATACAGCACCTTTGTTGTTACAGGCAATCCATTTCACGTTGGGGGCAAAAGTGACTTCCCGTCCAATGAGGTAAGTGAAAACCCGGACCTGGGAACAAGAGTGCAAAGATAGAAGAATTAGGCTGTAACGGTAACATGCTACCAAATCCAAATGGCTGAGCTTTGGCATCCTGTTATGCACTGATGTGAATGCCTGTCTGTGGGGCACAGCAATAGCTCTGCCTTCACACAGAGACAGGAGCCTCTTGCTCCATTTGTTTTGCATTTTGTGGGCTGGAACTTAATTTCCAATTACAATAAGCCCAGAAAGCCAAGTAGCACACAGGATCATCTGAATAACAAGGCAGAAGTGCAAATTCTGTTTGATTTTATGATAGCAGCTCTGCCAGGCACTCAGCAACCACATGCGGAGAGGTTTATAGCTCACAAGAATCCTTTACCCAGGGGAACAGCTGGCCGCATGAATCATTTAGAGAAAGCTTCACCATTTCTCTTGTGTTTGACCAACAACAAAAGAGCCAGTCCTGAAATAAACTGCTTTAACAGCCCCATGATCTGGTCTCTCAGTAGGCTCCTTCTCTCCCTTTGTGCATTGCTGCTAGCTGCGATGAGGAAAACAAATAAATCAGGAGGGTTTAGGATGAACTGTGGTTTATTCCCCTTTCACAGTCTGCTCTGCTAGTACAAGCCTGTAATCACAGACCTTGACGTAAATAGGGCTGGAAGGCACCTAGAAGGGTTGTCTGGGCCATTCCCCTGCCTGCCATAAGAACTAGTAATAGCCAAACCTTTTCCAAACAGGACCAATGATATACAGTCTTGGATGAGATTAAAATTCTTTGCAAAAGTTTTGGTGTGTTTTTGTTTTTTTTTTTTTCTCCTTTTCTTTTTTAAAATACTTGGGTCAGTCTTCATCATCTTATCAGGAGACTGTTTTGATTGCCCACACCTTTAGAAAACCAAGTGTATGGGAAAAAAACACCTAACTGACCTGCAGATATCTGTCTGTGATCCTACTACCTCTAAAATCACTGCAGCAGGCTCCTGCCTGGCTACTTTTTTTTGTGTTTACAGCCGGATGCGCATGGGTATTGAAGGATGCGAATGCTCAACTCTGCTAGACGTCCCTGCTCACGCTCTTCTATTCCCACCATAGCAGGATAGCACCTTTCCTCTCCCTTTCTATTTATCACTTCCCAGACAAACCTTCCGATCTGGCCAGTTGTATTTTTCAAACACAGCTTCGTAATCCTCCACTGCTCCGTCTGTGATCAGCATGATAGCTTGGTTACACAAGCCTCCTCGACCAGCGTCTCTGAACTACAATCAGAGAGAAAGAGCATTAGTTATCTCAGCGTAGGCTCTTTGTGTGTAGTTGTAGCGTATTTATTCATGTTGGGCCAGATCCCGACTCCCTCTTGTAAACCTCACACTGTGCTCAGAAAGAGTTCCGCTTGCATAAGGACTGTGTTTGTATGCTGCGTATAATTTTTTTATTGATACAGCCCTGCTTAACACATGTAGACACAGCAGGCTTTACAGAAGTAAAATAGTAAGGAGAAAATCAGTGCTGTGGAGGAAGGGTGCGATTCCCTGCCGCCTCACCTTTTGCACAGTCGCATTTGTTTATGCAAAATGACTATAAATTGACCATAAACACTGCAATTCTGATTTGACAGCAATAGCTGTCACTTTTTATGGCAGAAAATGCGAGAGGAGGGGGAAATCAGAGTCATTATTTCAGGGTAAATCCATCAATCTGCCAAAAAATAGCAGGGAAAGGCAGGAGCACATGAAAAAAGAAGGCTATGGCCATCAGCTGAAAAAAGTTATGAATCTGTCAGATAGAAAGGCCATACATTGTGACGACAGATGACTGTCATTATTATCTGTGCACAAGTGATATTTAAGGTAGAGTGGAATTATGCTGGGACTCTAGTACAAGTGTTGATGTGCTCCCAAGGACACATGGAAAGGTGTTGAACAGGTATGTTCTAACATGCAAGCTAGACCCTGCCTGTTCAGCCAGTAAGACCAGTGTTTGAATGCTACTTATCTAGTGCTCCGGCATGCAGAGCCGTGTGCCTCTCATGCCCTCAGGTAAACCAGCTCTAGAGGACCAAGTGCTTTATGCAGCACCAACGCAGGTGTTGAATTAGCAGTCACCAGAGAAGGTAACAGAGGACATCAAGGCACAAAAATAAGCAGCTGCTTTGCTGCAGCTCCTAGCTCAGTGTCAGCACGCACCTTCTCCCTGCACAGCATCTTACTGCTTCTATGCCCTGAGCAAGGAAAAGTCTAATCAACAAAGGAGGATACAGAAACTGATGCAGAGTGAAAAAATGTGGGAAGAGGAAGAAATGTCAACTTTGCACAAGAGTTTAATGAGAGCCGATGGCATGAGATGGAAAGCATATGGGAGACTAACTGAAGGGTGACTAAGGTTATATCAAACACAGAAGCAATTTTAAACTGGAGAGGCTAGTTATATCTTATAAATGTGGGAAAAGGTATCCAAGCGGCAAGACTGCATAAAATAAAAGCAAGCACTGGATGGGACAACAAGAGCACGGGGTGTGAACTGGGACTTTTTAGATATTTTAGGGTTCAATTCACAAGTCCCTTCTGATTTGGTAATGCTATGTTAGGGCAGAAGGCAAATGTCTTTACCAACACGGCTGGTACTGTGGTTCCACTGCAAATTAACATCATGACCATCTATACCTGGAAGTCAACTCCAAGTCCAGACTTTCCCAGTCATTTCACCACTCCTACAATTACCTCTGTAAGTGTCCCTTGCTATGAAATTACCAGGTTCAGTGCTAGTATCACCATAATGTCTCCTTCCACCACCATTCACATTATCAGTCCTGCCTCCTTCAATGTTACTTTTAGTACCACTAAAGTACCTGCTACTGTATTGCAGTAACCATGGACTCAACAGCTTCTGAATGACCACACGTATGAACGAACCCATCTCTCCCAGTTTCATGATAATCCCATTACTTGTATCACTGACCAGAATCAGCACAGATGATCATGAGAGAGAAGGGTGGTGTAACGGCATCATTTCTAACTAGCTGTTCTCAGGCAAAACGTCCGTGTGAATTCTTGAATCAGGATGAGGTGGTTGGGTGTGCTCATCCTCATTCATAGCAACAGAGCAGCACATTCAGGGGGAGACAGACTGTACTTCCGCTGCTGTGGTCATGCCACCCCAGCAGTGGGGATCTCCCATGTCTTTCTTTACAGAGTCCCCAAGGTCTGACATTTCCAGTGGTCCAAAAAGCTCCTACACCTTGTACCATGGAACAAAAAAAGAACACCAGTGCCAGCTACAGGGTAACTGGAGCTCCAGGAGGGGTCAGAGCACATGTGCCCCCTGTTCAGCAAGGAGATTCAGGGCAAAGGCTGAGGGTGCACAACAGGAACAAGCACGAGATGCTCTTAGGTGCAGACAAAAAGGGAAAAGCAGTTGACAGCAACATGGGATTCTGCTACAAACCATCAGGTAGGAAAAAAAACCAGGAGTCTCAAGTAAGCTACTCCTAGGACAGAGATCAACTGCATGCAGATTAACAGAGAGAATGGCTAGTGTGAGTGTCCATGAGGGAGACAAAGGATTACGATAGGGTGGGGGGGTCTGTCAGAGTGAGGTTCGGATCACAGATATGTGAACCTGCTAGTTACAAAAGCAACTTATTCCAGCCTGTTGCAATCTACGTGTTTTGACTATTATTAAATTAACACTTAATTAAGATCACCCACCATTTCATCAAACTGTTAAGACATCTCTTCATGTAGCTTACTTCAGACCTCATAATACTGAGATACGGAGAAATTAGATGCTGTGCCAGAACCAGCAATCTCCTAATTACAAAAGTAGATGATATTTTCAACAGGGAAAATGCGATCATCAATGTCATAGAAATAGAGATTAAAAAGACAGATTTAGAAAACAAATGAACAAGAAGTAATCCCTGATTTTTAGGTCCTTTTGTGGCTGGCTGCAGCTGTAGCAAATGATCTGACAGCATTCACAGCAAGCTCTGAGCATAATTCCCTATTCTGAAGTCTTGGGAGCATGAAAGAAAGGGAGATGAGGAACAAGATGTCCACAGAACAGATGTCTGTAGAGATGCAAGCTAGAGCTGCAGTCAGTGAATGAGGCACAGAGCTACATATTTTGTATAACTTTGGTCACGTTGCCAGGAGTAACAGGCATGATCTAATTAATTCAGGGTCACAGTCTCTTGTACTTTCTTGTTTGCTCACTGCCATTTACTTTGCAGTTATAGCCTGGCAGAGATACTACTTGAAGCAATAGGAACCATCAGCATAGCCCTGTGATGCGCAGACACGCTTGCCATTTATAACACATCTGGCCAGATGACTGAGCGGCTCCTCTCTGTCTCTTCCTGCCCCCTTCTTATGCAGACCTGCCTCCAGAATTACTGAAAATTCATACTTAGTTGAAAGTGTGTCAGGGGTAGAAAATTAGTGGTAGAGAAGGAAACAGAAAGCCAGTGAAAAAGAAATGAGAGATGGCATTAAGCAGAAGGCATAAACTGGTAAACAGAAAATCCTGGGCCTTGCATATCCTGAACAACATGCTGCAGAATCCAGATCCATAAAAATGTGAGTGAAATCAAGAAAATATTTATAAAGGTTCAGAGAAGAAGCAAGAAAGGAACCAAAAAGTGTATGTTGCCAGATGATAAAAAAGAGGGAAATGGTCAGACAGAGATGCTTTTATAGTCTCCATATTTCATCATCAAAAGGACAATATTGTAATGGCTGGGTACACTCTGAAGTGATAAGAAACAAAGAAAAGAATTCATGAATTACAGGCAGGGTCACAAAGTGGTAGCGTTAAAGACAAAGTTAATTGAAAGCATTTGAATAATCTGTGCTCAGCAGGAAGGGAAAGAATTGCAGAAGGTGTTGCTGAACTACTTGCCTCATGGGCTGAGACCTGACTGGGACTGTATTGAGATCCCAAAGGATGAAGAGGGAATCAACAGAAAACACGCTAAAAGAAGGGAGGAAAATAGATGAATAAGTTGTCCTTAAACTTCTAGCACATTGCTAGAAAAATTAGTAACACAGTCCTCTTACGAATGTGCAAATTAAATGCTTCCCTACACAGGTGGGGCATAAGAGACCACAAACTCCTTTGATTGCTCACATCAGCATACAGGTTCATTATTTTTATCACATCCGTTTGCTCAATTTACACAGAATTTTACATCTCACTGAAATCCAGTTTGTTACATGTTTCACCATTTTTTTTTCACCTATAACTATTTTGGAGTGGCCTATCCATAATTAACCTCAAAATTTGTATGATTTCTGAGTTCAGCAGCAAGTCGAGGCACCATTAAACCAGCTTGGTGTTAAGAGGAGACATTGTTCCAAGGTGGCCTCAGAGAGCAGAGCATGGAATTTCTTTTCCTCCACAGAGAACACAGAAACATCAGCTTTCAAAATACCTGCTTTGAGCAGATGCTGAGAAAGGAGGACCCATAAGAGTCACAGATTTTGTACTATCTCATCTTTAAAGATTTGAGTATAACAAATACATGAATATATGTATGACACTCTTAAGATTAGGGGGGGTGTTTGCATAGGTATATATGAACACACGTGTATTTGGCATGTCTATAAAAATATACAGAAAAAATCTTTACAATTGAAGTACGTAGGAACAGATAGTCAGAGGCTCAAATACTGAACAGGAGGCTGAATACTGACTGGAGAGGAATACCACAGAGGCAGGTCAGCTGAATAGGAATTAACAATGTGACAGTGTCTGAAGAAACGTAGCGGTTGGCTTATGTTGTGTTAAGAGGACTATGGTGTGTAAAACAAGGAAGGTAATTATTCTGCTCTGCTTGGCATTTGATAGCTCTCAGCTGCAGCACTTACACACTGATGGGAGGAGGATGGTGTTTCAGGGAAGGCAGGCAGCTTGGAAACAGCCGCGAGCAGAGCAGCAGCCAGAACAAAGGGGTATAAATCCTACAGGAAAAGGGTGAGAGGACAAAACATACCAAGCTTGTTGAAACAAAGAAGACAGCAGTGAGACAGACTAAAACTGATAAACAAGAAAAGAGCTCAAAAGATAGCACTTGATGCCTGAGAATTTTGAAGCACTTTATAAATGTATGCGGAAGACCATGGTTTCCCTGGGGCACATATTTTATTGAAACCACTTGGTGTGTAGCTAAATTGAAATAGAAAGTTTAAGTATTTTATTGAGCATGGCAGAGAGGGGTAGGGGAGGCTCTGGCTAACTGTTCTCCTGAAGCTGTTCTGCAAATTGCATCATGGATTAAAATATGTCCTGTCTATCCCAGAACATAATGCAGGAAAACAAAGACGTGAGAGACCATGCTCTTCTTCAGCCCCTCTCTGCTACTCATACCTCATTGAGTAGGTCTCTGCTGGGCTATTAATTCTATGAGCAATTGGACTGAGGAAAATTACCAGGGAAATTTTGCAATCACTTTCATTACAGATATTATTACTGGCTGTCTATTGTAATCAGCAAAGCCTTTTCATCAGTGTGATGTAGCAATTTTCATTTTCTTGCGTATGCTCCTGTGAACAATAACAGGACAGTCTGTGAGGAACAGCCATGATTACAAGCTGTGAATGTGAATTTTGTCTAATGGGAAGGGGGTGGGCAATTCCACCAAAGTTCCCCCTTCTGCCACCTGCATGACTGCAGCAGCAAGATTCTGTTTCAGGGTACGCTAATGCAAACCCTTTTCCTCCCCTGTTATTCATATAGATGTAAGAATCTCTAAGAAAAGATGTCAGAGAGTCTTTAAAGCACACAAGCACTTGGCAGGTGGCACCCTTTTGCCTTAAGCTATGGTACTTGCAGAGCCTGTGATCATCCAGCTGGTGATATCAAGGCACTCTTCAGATGAGCCCTTGCCAGGGAAGCTACAGTGTGGGGAAGGCTGCTGCAGGACAACAGGAGTGTTTCTACACTTGCATGCCTATGTATGTGCACCCTCTGGCACTGCTGCATGTGCACTGAGATACAACCTCTGTGTCTTCTGAATGTCACCAGGCAGACAGAAATCCTGGGATGATGCTGGAAAGTGACTTGCAGGAGGTCCTGCAGGCCTCCTGCCATATGCACAGCCATCTCACAGCTGGCTGCAAACAGGGCTCCCTGCTGATGGCTTCAGTGACCTTGGACTGAGGTCCCATTTTGCTGAAGAGGCAATCATGGTCCACGCTGCAGTGAATGGCATGCTGCGAGAAAGCTGCGACCAGCATTACTGGGAAAGGAAAGCTGGGTGGAAGAGATACAAAGCCCTGCTTGACATCTTTCTTTGACAACAAAGTTACTGTTTCTGAACTCCTGTTCCATGGACAACATTTTCCAAGATGCAAAGAATTGTGACACCAGCAGTCACTGAGACAACAGCCACCTTTCCTCACCTGCAGATGCTCAAAGGAAAGATGCTCAAATGCCTGAGTCAGTTGCCCTCTACCCAGACCTGAGGTGATAGTGAGAGGCATGAGGGAAGCAGCACTTTACCTTGCGAGTGACTAACATCAGGTTTTATCACCACTAGGTGCTGTACTGTCTAAGAGCAATGTCAGAGCTGTTTTGAGCTCATTAGCCAAGGGAGAATCAACAAGGATCAAGATAAGTGATGACTGCTTAACTGTTGACTGCATTTTTGATGCCAAATAGAGAGGAAAAATATTTTCTCTATCTGCCAAACAGTTTCTTCTGTATTACTGCAGTGGAGTTACGCTAGTCCACTGGGCTGCATGGACATCATTCTCTCTCTGGAGGTATTTTTCATCCAGCTATGTCAGTGAAGGACAGTTTTTTCTGTCTCAGCTGTTCCACCATATACCTTCTATTTCCAGTGGGAATGCCTGGCTCAGAGTATGCAGGGTTTTATGAAGGTCCTGCCTCCTGGAGGCTTGCGGATTGCCTAGTCTAGTCGGTGAACCATGCCTGCCAGAAAGGAGAAGTGAGGTCTGCTCATTAGTGGAACCAGACCAGTTTTGGTGTCAGTGCCTGGCATGATCAGCTGTTATCTCAGCTGGGGCAAGCAGGCTTGCTTTAGGGTTATGCTCCATTATTCTCCACTGAGACCTTCAAACCTGTGCCGATTGAGAGTCTGCAGTTGTACTGCATTGGGCTTCTTTAATCTCTTGTCTTGGTACATACCTAGTGCTACATCAGATATTAAGAAATCATTTTTCCCCTGTGGAAAAATTGTTCAAATATTCTGATTCATACAACGCAGGCCTATATAGGTTCTGGATCTTTGGTTTTAAAGATAAAGTTTATCTTATAATAAAGTGCAAGGATATATGCAGACAAATCTAGCAGGCATCTAGCCCATGTAATTGTTCTAGGTTTATATCATTACTGCTTCCCTGGTTGTCTCAGTAACTATCTTCCTCCAAAGATGTTGAACCACTACTACTAGGAGTGTTGCCAATGTATTACTGCAATGCCAAGGCTATACCACACGCTCGTCAGGTTGCCATTAAAACTGTTACGCTTCTATTACAACTGATGAGTCAGCTCAGTTACCACCATCCCTGGGTTCAACTCTGATCATGCTTGCACTAGCTTTAATTAGGAACAGTATTATACCATAGCCAGCAAACTTAAACCTTCAGTTTGCAAAATAAGTAAGAGTGGAGAATCCTTCCCAGAGTGTCAATACCTCTAGCACACTACCTTTAACATCAAAGCCATCATTATGGCCATTAGCATCATACTGTGTACATGTTTTTATCATTACCAAAGGCACTGGCATCTTTAGGCCAACCCACTATAAACAATGCCATGAGGGGGTGGGAGTGTTCAGCTAGTTCTTGGTCCTTTTTTTGTTAACATTTCTTAAGAAACAGAGTTAAGTTGATGCTTACCTGTTTATTGAAGTCCCAACTGTTCACATAAGGCAATGAATCACTTATGCTTCTTACCACAGGACATGATCAGGCTGACTGATTAATTCTCCTGAACCTGTGATTTCTTCCCCAAGCACGGATACTCAGCGCAGTAACATTAAAATAAATCTGAAGCCTAAGAATAATTTTTCATGTCTTCATCAGCATCCACTTCCAAGGCTCACTAATAACATTACTTATGACCAGAATTGTTGCCCTCAGCTGATCCATTATATTTTACTGCCACCACCTATAACCAAGGTGCCTGGGTGGTGTCCGGCTGTGGGGCTCATTAAGGAAATGCTCATGAGGCCACAGCTTTGTGGGCTCCTGGTCCCTGCTGGGCAGGGATTGGCAGTGCCATGGCATCATGCACAAACTGACGACACCTCCCCAAAGCCAGATCACCCCTGCACACTGCTCATTGCAAATCTGGGGCCTGTGAGATGAGCTCATACCACCTCCCCCCTGCAGCACCGCCAGGGATGTGCTAAGTCATTAGATGTAGAGGGGAAAGCAGGGGTGGGCAGGGGCACTTGTGCTGGATGCAAGCATCAGCACCAGCTCTCTTACCTCCCTCAGGATTTTGAAGGACTCTGTCAAAGCCTTGTTCACTGTCCCCACTCCTTTTGCCTGCAGTTCATCCACCAGCTGCTTGAAGTGCTGGCAAGAAGAGAGAGCAAAAGGCAGCAGTGAGTTGCAGGCAGGGTGCTCCCTTTGACCGGGGGAAGAAAGGGTAACCTGGAAAAGTCCGTGCCATTGGGTTCCTGATCCTTCACCACTGCTGGCAGGGCAGTGCAGCACCATGATGGATGGAGGTGGGAAAGTCAAACGGCCACTCCACTGGCAGTGCCATCAAGTTGCGCCTCTGCCCTGTCATGGCAGACTGCATTTCTCAGCCTGCGGGCTGGGAACCATTGGCAGTCCATGAAACATCATGCAAGGGACAAAACTCTTAGAGACCGGACTTTCCCTTATCCACACCTTCAGCAAAAAAAATATTCCTGTGCATGCAAGAGCCACAGAATCAGGAAAAAAAATTCTGAATGCTTGCCGACTACTTAAGATAGTGTAAAATAGTGTCCAAAAGGCTTGGGGATCCTTTGGGGAACACTGCAGGAGACACCACCATCTAGAGTCATACTCCATGACCCAGAGCTAAGCTGGGAAAGAAATCTGGTGAGAAATCTAGTTGTTGAAGACATGGAGGGATGTGCTACCTCTGTGATATTAATGTAGAGAGAAAAAGGCAGGAAAAAAAAACCCCAAACAGTAGGAAGGTTAAAAATACAAGTCAGGGGAGGGCAGTGGAGCAGCTGGATGCAGGCTGACCACCTTGGGGCTGCTGAGCCCTCCTGGATCAGAGCAGCAAAATCCTTCCCCAGAGCAAGCCTGCTGGTGGCCCACCCTGGCAAAGGATCAGGCCGGGCTGAGGATGTATTCATCAGGAAAGGGGTGATTTTTCTCTTTTCTGAGGGCTGAGGATGTGGGGTTGCAGAGATGGAGAAACTTTGCCCCCTGCACACTGCCTTTCCACAGCAGTCTGGGCCAGGTCCGCTCCTGCTCTGGCAGCTGTGGTGCCAAGTCTGTGTTGACACGGGGAAGCTGGTTGCTGCTGTTTGGCTAGCCAGCTGACCCCATGTTACAGTGGCTTCGTGTAAGCAAAGGTTAACCATGGAGCCAGCGCACACCGCTGAACTGGTGCCTGTTTCTGAAATGCAAAGCCACATGCTTCTGGGAGATTGTTGTTTCTTGTCCCTGGAGTTTCCTGTCACAGCATATTAACCCGATGTAGTTCTTGCATTAAGAGAGCTACCTGAATAACATTGATAGGAGCCTGGTACTCACCTCTCTGTTATCTCTGTCTGCTTGGACCAGGATGCCCTTAAAACAGGGTTCAATAAAATGTACATAATCATTATACTGCAAAGAGAAAACGAAAAGAAAGGGGTTGTAATGGGAGAAAATTCACAAAATGGGTTCCTGTGCTAGGTGGATGTTCAGAAAACAGTATGGAGCATTAAGCCATTTTATACATATTTCCCTTTAAGAATTGTTGTAGTGATCAGGGCAAATTCTAATTTTGATAAATCTCAAATTTGTTTAAATAACACATTAATTATGGTGTCTGGCTGAGTTCTATCTGGGCATATCTAAACATACAAAGCTCCTTTTTTTCACTCACACTGTAGAGAATTTCACACTGTATTAGCTTGTGCCCCTGCTTTGCTTCTAGTACTATTTGCACACATTTTTGACTTCCTGAGACTTTGGGAGTTCCCAGTCACCAGCTGAACCTTGAAAAGTGGTTTTGTAGCCCAGTGTCTGATGCCTCTGGAGGATGGCTGAATGATAACACATCAAGTTACCACACATCCACCGAACGGTGACAATTAGTCAGGTGTGTGCTTCTAGCCTGATACATATGTGAGGTAAAACAATCCCATGTAAACCTTTTCCTGCAAGGTTCGGAAGAGCATAATTCATAAGAGCATGACTAAGAGGCCACTGATACTCAACTGATAACAGGAGTTTAGGTCAGGCTATAATGTGTCTGAGCCGGTAGGTTCCTGGTGTAAGTACAGTAAAGGAATATGCATTATATGTTCTTTCTGGGATTGTTTTTGAAGAACAGATGATATTTCAAACTCCTTAAATGACACCCCTTCCCTCTTCTGCTACACTGTTCACTATTACATCTATCCAGCTTTATAGAGACAGAGCTGTCATCACTGGAGTTTCTATCTTACTCAATAAGAAGCTATTAACAAAAAGCAGACTTCATATCTCAGTGACAGTGCCCCAGCAAACTCGTATAGAAAAAGGAGCCTGGGGAAAGGTATAGTGCTTGAAGTATCTTTGAAAATTAGGAGGTGAGCAGCCACTTGCCTTTCACCTGGCACCAAAGTCCCCAGTCTTGGAATGGATCATGGAAAAGTTTTGCTTTCTGTGGTCAGTGGTGCTGGTTCTCTGTGGGTAACCAGCCCATCCGCATCCTGGCCAGGGCTTAAAATGGGAGAGTAACACTGAGGCAACCTGGTCAAACTCCATGCAGACCTGTGCAGGTTGACTCTGAACCAAATTGCAGCCTTGCAGGGTGTTGGTGCACAAAAAGGCATATGGTGGTGATTTTCTGGCCTGGAAACATCATCCTGAGTGTTATATGGCTACCGGACGCAAACACGGTATTATGCTATGCTATGCTAGGTTCATTTATTAGCTCAGGTGTCCCTACAGCACTTTGTTATCTGTTGCAGTCGCACTCCTAAGTGAGCAAAAAGATGTAGTTGACATTCTTCATAGTGGGGGTGAGATGACTTAGCAGCCACCCGACTCACCACACAAAGCTGACTTCCCAGGGCAATTGGTTTTAATCTCCCATCCAACGCAGGTGCTAAGTGTTGTAGGTACCACCACTGTAATGCCTGTAGTTTGCCAAGGGGACTGAAGAGTTGGTATGAGGCGCAAGGAAGACAACTCAGCGCTGGAAATGGGACATACTTACTGCAATGATGTTGACAAAATCGTTTTCTCCCAGAGTATCTAAAATGGTGGTGATGGTGTGTTTGGCAATGGTCATCCGCAGGCCCTTCATGCTCCCACTGACGTCCACAATGATGACAATGTCCTTGGGAGAGGTGGCTGCTTGGATGTACCTTTATAGAAAAAAGAATACAAGGAAGCAGCGTGAGCATATGGGGAGGAGGAACACCGGCTGTGCTGCTGTCAGGTAACGCTCGCTGCAGCATAACATGCACCACAAGCACAGCTATCCAGCAGGGTCAGGCTGGGCATTCGATGGGTCCCTTCCTACCAACCTGGCTCTCCTGCTGGCCCCAGCATTTCACTCCCCACATTGGCAAGTGCTGGGCCTGCTGCAGACATATGTCCAGATTCAGCTGAGAGTGACAATTGCTAAAGCCTCATTTAGCTGTGCTGAATAGTCTAACTAAATGCCTAGCATTTCTGGAGGCTGAACAGCTCCATCCCTCCAGTTGCAGAATTATAAGGAGGATGGGACGTAGGAAGGTTACACTGGTGGCAATTTCCGTGTGGCACATGTTAAATGCCATATGGAAAGCTGGGGCTGGCAGGTGGTAGGGCTTATTAACCTGCTATTGCCTTCGTTTATGTACCCCTCATCTCTTGCAGGAGCAGCATGGGACAGTAACTGCTGATCAGCAATTCACCAAGGTGTCACCTTGGAAAAGGGGAAGAGAGGAAGACTGCTTTGGCCAAGTTTCTCCAAAACTCTTACCAGCCACGATTCCTGCAGTCAAAGGAGATGACTCCATTCTCATCTGGTAACCACTTTATTCCTGAAGGGAGCAGCAAAAGAAGCAATCAGCTCACACAGACAGGCAGGCATCTGCTCCCCGCTCCCCAGGCACCAGCACTTCTGCTGTTCACTGCTGAGACACAGCTACCCTGCCAGGGCATACAAGTCTGGCCAGCAATAGCAGCAGCCATTCTGCAGAAATACAAGCAGATCTACGTGGTCTTTGACAGTTCTCCGTGAACTGTCTATTACATTTCTATTTCTATTAAAAAATGTACCCTAGGCATAGTCTGTTCGAATCTGGGGAGCAGTTGCACTTACTTTGAACTTTTTGCCACTTTGATGTAGTTCTCAACATCTTTTTCTCCCCAAGGGTGGCTGAGAGCATAAAAAAGCAGCAGCAGTGACAGGGATGTGTCCCAGATTCCCTACTAAAGGCTCTGTTCACAGTCATCTCTGCTTTCCTCTTCCACAACACGTGACAGGTCACAGAACAAGGGCATGCAGCCATCTGACGAAGGGGCCACCAGGCCAAGCTACAACTGCAGAAGATCTCATGGGTTCCTCCGAGCATGGAGCCTCCCTCTTGTGCCATGACCTTATGTGCCGCCTGCAGTTGGCGAGTGGATAACAATTCAGACTGACCAGCTGCATCTGCCATGTGTGGCCTCAGAGATGAAGAGATGCTGTGGCAACCACCGAAAACCACAAGGTAGCATGAGGCAGGGAGCTCTTCTGCAGCCTCCTCACCCTGCCTGTGAGATTTGCAGGTCCTACCATGGTGTTTTGTGAGCTTTTTGGAGGGCAGCCTGCCAGAGGCACACCCCTGCACACAGACTCCTCTGGGCTTGCAAGGGCAACACGCCTGGGGGGCTGGTCCACATGGGAAAAAGGGATTTATGCCTGCAGTGGACACTATTTCTTCAGCCTAACCAGCAACAATCTGTGCATTGAGTATTTTGCTCACTGCATCCTGCCCTTCATGGGGCCATGCTGCCCCCAGCCTTCCCAGACTGGGCTCTTCAATGGCACGGACCCTGTCCTGCAAGGCTACTGCGTTGTGCTGAGAGACTGAAGCTGATCTCTGCTCTTTTACCTGGGTAGAGCCTGAAGAATCCAGTGGAGCTGCCGAAGTACTGCCAGGTCAGCGTGGGATCCCTTTCGAAGTTGTCCACAAAAATAGGATTCAAGGCTTCTGACATGTAAACGCCATTCAGAATGTCAGGGTCTGTGGGGGAAAGAAGAGAAAATGAGGAAAATAAGTGTGCAAAAGAGGGGAGGATACCCGCCACCCCCGATGGAGGAGAGGAATGGGAACAAAGGCAACCCCAGGAGGAATGCAGTCTTGTCCAAAGCTTTGACATCGGGCAGAGAATTGGATGCATCATTCACATAAATCCTGGAGGGCAGGTCACCACTGGCCACTACAGGTGATGATCTCAGCTTGGTCATATGCTATTATCCTCATTTCTCCTTCTGACCTTGTCTGCCCTTGGGCATTATGTCTGGCTGGAAGAGGCTCCAAGAGACCCAGGAAACCCAGCAAGCTGGTGTGCTGAGCACACTGGCACACCACACAAACAGGACTCAGCTACTACCTAAGAGGGGCCATGTGGCTGTTTAAGGCAGCTAACTGCCTGATGCACCACTAAGTGGAACAGCCTTTCTACAAAGAGTGCTTAAATTTATGCTAGATGTAATTACCTAAGACAGAGGAGATCTAGGATTTACATACTGTCTCTTTCTCTCTCCCTCCCCTCTTTTCCTTAGCAATTCTTTCTTTTCTTCTTTGTCTGCGCTTTCTTTCACAAAGCCCAGGCTGTCCTCCCTTGCCCCTGATCTCATCAGAAGCACTAGGAAGTTGCCGATTTGCAAGAACTTGTAAGAGGTAGTGTATATTTAGTGTCTTGTTGACTCATTGCCTCAGGAGACCAAACAGAACAGCAGCAATAGAAACAGGGAATTATAAGAAACGGGTCATTGTGGGATTAACTGTATTAACGTTGAAAGGGATGGGGCTTTGACCTACCACTTCCTGTTAGTCACTTTACTAAAGGCAGTTTTGTTCAAAATAGGGGAAAAATTGAACTGGACTCCCCAGTGATGAGGCCGAAGTAACTCATGCAGGAAGGGAGCCAGAAGAGTTGTGGAGAGCCAGGCTTGTTGCTGTTTGCAAGAGAGAGAGTGAGTACTGCTGGGCACGGCTCCCAGGAATAGCCCTGGGCATGGAAGCAGTCCTCCTCTTCCTCTTCCATCTCCTGCTCATCCTCCAGCTATAGCCATACCAGCTGGATGGTTTGTGTCAAGCTGTACAGGCAAGAAATCAGCTAGCTTGGGGAGTGCCTCTCCGCTGCCTCTGACAGCGACCGTTTGGCCACCTCTTTCGGTATGCTGCTGTAGCTACCCACAGCCAGCTCTGCTGGTGGTTCTATTGTGAGCAAGATTTCAGTTTCTCCGCTGTGAGACCAGATGGAATTAATTTAAAATCATGAGAGAAATAGAACTCCCTCTATTGTCCCTCTAAATAACATAGCAGTTGTGAACACAGTCACCAGTGCCTGCCCCACCTGGTCCTGAAGATTGTAAATGAGATCCATCCATGAGCGAAGTAATGGTGCTTTTGTTTTCTTGCCAAAACTTATGCAAGGGGAAGAGCTGATGGGGAGGCAGGGAAGGAGCCAGTTCAGGCAGCTTTGAACATTGGCCAAGAAGAATGGTAAACTTAGGACAATTGCAACTGGTGCCTCAGCCTGCAGATGTGGCAGTGTGCTGACCAGCCTGGAGATGGACTGGTTTCTGGTGTGTACCTGGAGTGGTGTGAATGTGCAGGGGGAGAGGACACAGTCTGGGCACAGATGAGGCCATGTAAGCCTTGATGCCTCCCTGGGCTCCTGCAGCTGTCAAGGTGCCAAAGGCTTGCTGAGAATAAAAAATAGCCCAGAAGAGTCATGTCCCAGTAGCAGCTGTGAATTACCCCCAGTCCCCTACTGATATGCTCGCTGGGAATAGAGTGTCCCTGTAAGGTGTTAGTGATTTCAACTGAAATCAAGGAGATCCTTGACACCTAAAGACTTTGATAGATCTGGCCCTTTGTGCAGAGTAACAATTGCCAATAAATTCACATCACAGTTTGTTTCACAGCATCTTTGGTTGGGCAGATGAGCCCTAGGCAATATACTGCCTGCCTGAAATGGAGGACTGTCCATCATTAGAAGACTTCCAAGAGCAGATTATACCTAAGCCCTTTCACAGTGACAGGCTACAGCACAGACATGACTGTGCCTTGGGACAATACCTTTCCAGCCCTGTTTTCTTTTGTTAGTTTTTTTTTGTTGTTGTTGTTCCCATCCTTTCTTTCAGTATTATTACTGGTAATTTCCACAGCAATCTACTAGTAGTGAGGAAGTAGAGGCCAATAGAGGCCATTACCTTTGTTGTAGACGTTGGTGGGAAGCTGGATATCACTGTATGTTGTGTTCACCAGCAGGTTATTGAAATGCTCATTTGGCTCCAAAATGAATTCATCTCCAAGATCCACGTAATTGTCATTTTCATCCTTCTCATTAATCAGGACAGAGTTATAGTAATCAAACTGTTGAAGATGACGATGGAAAAGAGAAAGGCAATAAGAGAGAATAAGACAATTACTAGTACTGCCTGAAAAAAGCCACTCTAATAAAAAAGGGACATCTGGAGAATTCAGGTTTCAAATAGGATCAAGACGAGCAGCAAACAAGAGCCATTACCAACTGAAAAGTGCTAAGCTGCCCAAATGGTGGTTTCTGCCCAGTTTCTTATTGTCAGGTGGCCACGTGACTGAAAGGGTGATCATAACCAAGAGCAGAAGAGCTACCTGAGAGCAAAGGGACACAATAGCAGACTCCTGTGGTCCCTCAGAGCTATTTAAGCAACTAGCCAGGGAGGTGGAGTGTCTCACTGGGTCCGGCTCCCAGGTTTGCTACAGGACATGCAGATGCTGACCTTACTTGCCCTGTCTCTACAGCTGTTGTTTACTAGAGTTAACTCCTGATGCACATCCAGCCAGGATTATCCCCTCACTCTGTCACTCCAAGCAGCCGGCACTCGTCAAGAGCAAAGGATAGAGCAGAAGGTGCTCAAAGACAACGCAGTTTTTTCCCTACAAAGGCCATCAGGCATTTAGCATCTACAGTCACTTTAGTATCTTCAGGACACTCTCCACCCTTGGGTAACAGATAAATCTTCAGATGTGTTGGTTGACTTTATCCGAGGGCAGACGTTATTTAAAGATTTATGTTCAAGCACTAACCGCACTCAAGGGGGTGTGAATTGTGGGTGTGAATACAGTCATGTACCTCAACTCACCCATGACCCTTACTCTGACTGCAGCTGACCAGATAGCACGCCTGTAATGTGATTCTTAAATAAAGAGGTAGGAGAGGTGAAATTGGTATCTAGCTTGATTTCAAAAAGCATTTTCATTTCCACTCTTTCCTAGAGTGGAGAGATGTACTTGCAGGGGTAGCCTGCACTTCTGCTAAGACCTCTGTGCTTGTACTGTGGACAGCAGACTTCCTTCATCAGTTTTCACTCCAGTTCCCTTTACCAGCAATAATTCCATAGCTTGGCTACAACAAACAGTTATTAACAGAGAGCCAATTATCCAAATTGCGTGGCAGCACCAAACTTTCACCTAATGGGAAGTCCTGGCGAGTGTGTGTCTGCAAGGGCAGAGAAAAGCTGGGAGCTGTTGAGAAAGAGGGTGAGAAACTCAGCTCATTGGGATTAACGGTTTGCTGTGGGTATGGGTAACAACATCCTCCTCATTGCTCACACACTCAACTGTCAGCTCATTTTCCAGTCAAGTAACCCACAAAGCACCAGCTAATTTGCGCTAACACATCACATAATGACAGTGTTGGTGCAGTAAATGTAATGCCAATAACATCATGCAGCCCAATGTCTACCCAAATCCTTCGCCTCCCAGAGCCATAGGGACTGATCTCCTTGGTGTTACTAGGTTTGGGATCTGCCAAGGGAGTCTCTTTCTTTTACTAGTTTCTAGACAAGCTGAGCATCCTGAAGACAAGGAAACTCCTAACCTGTCCAGGAACCTGAGGTGGCTAAGTGCAGCTAAGCCTGCCTTTGGCTAGTCTCTCTGAGGATGCGTGATATATTTTGTTACTGACTGGGATAAACTTACCTCCAGTGAGGAGTTGTACTCATGGTTCAGATCTGCATCTTCTGCTGCTTCCACCAACCTCTAATGCAAGCACACAGAAAGAAAGATGAGAGGGTGCTGTGGAAAGCCCCCCAGAAGCTCTTTCTGCTGTATCAGCCATTCACACATTTAGTGAAAAGACACACGACTGCCTCCTTCACCATAACGCAGAATCACGGGGCTATAAACTTCCCTCTTACTCTCCTTTTCTGCTGACCTGTCATTCTGTGCTGTAGCTTTACAGCTTGGAAGGTACATTCACAGCTATTTATTGCCAAGTATATTCACACCTACTTACTCCAGAGTCCCTACTAAACCCCCAAACAATCTTAGATATCACAGGACATATACAAAGAGAAACATGTCCATTTAGAGAAACAACAGCCAGAGATTTAATTTCATTTTCCATGAGCCCTTCCAAAAAGCCATGGGAAAGGCATTTCAGACCCAGCCTGTTGTCAGAATCTCATCAAAGGAAAAGGTCTTGTGGGAGTCTCAGTCTGGTATTGTTACCAAGACAAAGACCATGACTTTATTTTGTAAATGGCTTGGTGATGCTGCAGCCATTTATAAGCTCTTACCATTTATGGAAGGCAATATAACCAACTAGTATTCTCCACTGTGGTGCTTCAGGGCACTAATTCTCAACTGGTACAGACTGGGAAGGAATCCAGCTAAACATGCACATGTTTTCAGAGTTGCACAATCAGTGACAGTCTCAGCAAAACTACTTTTTGCTCCTTCACAAAGGATAAGGCAATCCAAACACTGGAAGAGTCTGGCTATGAATTTAATGTTATGGGCCAAAGCTCTGGGTCTGAATATGCCCACATTTCACTTTGAGATTCAAATGATGTGTTTCTGGATGACTTTTCCACATTAGACCTGTTAAACAGTCAAGGCTCTGTGACTACAGAAATATGCTTTTCATAGTGGGTAAATATAAGGGAATACGATAGAACCTTAGATGCGAAAAGTAAGAGGGGCCATAACGATTACCTGCTCTGATCTCCAACACAGCAACAGCTAAAGACTTCTTGTCACCTCCTCCACACTTCCCCATGTACACAGCTGGAAATCCAAGCGCCTTCCTTGTGGCTCATGTTCAGGGGCTACAGAAATTTCCCTTGAGCCACACACGCAGCTGAGACAAGCTACTAGTCTTCAATGGCCAGAGCGCAGGACGAAGTTTATTTTCACTTGTGAGAATTTTTTTTCTCTTTAAACAGCTCTTTTCTGCTAAAGGAGTGTTCCTTCCCCGATATTTATTCCTAGGCTTTGTTTTTATCTTATTTCCTACTTTGGGCTGAGGGAGAAGCCAGCGTTCCCTTGTCTGAACGCCCACATCCTCCCACCAGTGTCTACTTAAAGCTCAGAGTGAGCAGCCAGCTGCACCAGCAGGCATTTGGTTGGGCAAGGAAGTCCTCATGCAACCTCGGCGCCCACACACTCCTGGTACAGGCAGGAGGCCTGCACTTACTGCGCCAGGGCTGACAGAAGAGGACTTCCTTCCCATAGCCCCTGTGGTCATACCTCAACGGCTTCGACCTTCCTACGGAGCATGCTTTCCATCTGCTCTGAGAACTTCTTCACCAGCTCCAAGCCATCCACCTCTTTGATCTTCAGAGTTGGCTCCACATCTTTGTACTTCTACCCAAAGGAAAGCAGAAAATCCTGCTGAGCAGGAGGCTTATAAGGAGAGGGGTCAATCTATTATTGTTAGCTGGGTATTGTCTTTGGTGAAGAAAGATGTGTTGAAAGAACTGGTCTCATTTATCGCCTTCTCCCATCTTTGTCTTTCCTCCCTTTTCACACCATAGTTCGGGTGTGTGCAGATCACTGGCCATAACACAAAACATTTTGACTGAGCAACTGATCCAGTTGTGAACTTGTGGCTGTTGAAAACAGCAATGTACCTGAAGCTACAAGTAAGTGAGAAGCAGAATGCTGCCTTGGAAAAATACACATTGTACGTACATCCGTAGTAACATTATACAGGTGATCCTCCCTCTCTGCTCTGCCCTGGTGAGGCTGCACCTGGAGTGCTGTGTCCAGTTCTGGGCTCCCCAGTTCAAGAGAGACAGGGAACTGCTGGAGAGGGTCCAGCAGAGAGCTGTGGAGATGACTGGGAGACTGGAGCATCCCCTTTATGAGGAAAGGCTGAGAGAGCTGGGCCTGCGTAGCCTAGAAAAGAAAAGGCTGAGAGGGGATCTTATCAGTGTATACAACTATCTTAAGGTTGGGTGTCAAGAGGATGGGGCCAGGCTCTTTTCAGTGGTGCCCAGCGACAGGACAAGGGGCAACGGGCCCAAACTTCAACACGGGAAGTTCCATCTGAACATGAGGAAAAACTTCTTTACTTTGGGGGTGACAGAGCACTGGTACAGGCTGCCCAGTCTTCTTTTTTGGAGACATTCAAAACCCACCTGGACGTGATTCTGTGGAACCTGCTTTACAAGAACCCACTTTAGCAGGGAGTTGGACTAGATGATCCGCAGAGGTCCCTTCCAACCCTGACCATTCTGTGATTGTATGCATCACATACCTGAAATTTGCTTAAGCCAGAGGGAAGGTCAAGCTGCATGAAGCTGTATGCTGTCATGACATTGCCTCCTATGTCACGTGTGCTCTGGGGCACTAGTGGAGAGATGTCATGCTAGTGCATGTCCTGTCCTCCCACCGTGACATCTTACCTGTAGGGTAACTTGTCAGGTCTGCAGCAGGAAGGGTCTGCTCAGCGCTTAGGTGGGAGACAGCCAAAGGAAAGGTCAGCAAGACAGTTATGATACTACTTATTCAGCATGCATGAGCATGCTTTAGACCAAGAGCACCACAGAGACGATTCCCAGAAACTAGGAATTATGAGCATGGCTGCTTAGGGATTCCTCCACTGAGAGAGATGCCATAATGAGGAGTGTCTGGATCTGACAGCCTTAGAGATACCAGTTTCTTCTGGCTACATTTCATATAATCTAGGCATTAAAAATCTGAGAGTACTCCCAAACTGGGTAACTGTTATCTACTTCCCTCTATCAGCCCTTTCAAGACTGGATACAACAGCCTTTATTTCTTCTTTTCAAAAAATCCCAAAGCTAACAGAGATAGGCAGAAAGACAGAGTAAAAAAAAAAAACCTGCAGAAGGATGCAATAGCATTAATCTCGTTCAGAAAAGACAGACCCTTATCTCCCCAGCAATGGGGAAACACGAAGGCAACTGATTGAATTTCCCTGGTCCCTCATCATCATTTCTCTCTGCAGTGTATACACATCCCCTCCATCTTCATGTTTATTAGCATCATAACAGCAATCTCAGCCAGAACTGGACTTCTTACGCTGATACAAAATGAGGTGGTGGAAAGGGTAAGAGGATGGCAGAAGCTTTAGTGGCACTTCTGAATTAGAAGAAGGTGGGGGCGCGGGAGTGGGTGGGGAGAGGATTTTGCGTGTCTTTAGAGTGAGTGAGTGAGGCTCCTTTTGTTCAAAAGAAACTCATTGACCATCCGGGAGGGCAGCTGAGCACAGACGGAGTAAGAAATGCCTTGAGGATGGGGCAGGCTGAGGAGGTCAGACAGAAATAGCAGCATCATCCAGCCTGCGGCAGGCATAGCGGGGAGGCTGCTCGCTCTGTCTGGCGTGATTAACAGCGAGGGTTTTACTGGATTAAAAATGCGAGGCCTCGCATCCCCTCTGCTGCGTCTGGGTAGCTGGGGCGGGCAGGGGAGGAGGAGAGGGAGGAAGAGGAGGAGGAGATCGGGTTGAGCATGAAGGTTAGTGTAACCATGCTGCCAAAAGAGTGATACGCAACAGCAACCCCCCAACTGAAGTCCCTGGCTGCTGACGAGACTGCAGCGCACATCCCAGCTGGTGCCTGTCCCATTTAACTCCATGTCATGCTTTCATCAGGAGGGAAGTGATCTCTGCCAGGCTAGGCTTTAATCAGGCCCTCCTCGGGGGGAGGAGGGTAATCTCTCCCAGTAAAGCTAGTGAAGGGGGGGACCACATCAGCACAGGCAAGCAGGCGCTTTACAAAGTGACCTGCTGTCAATTACCTTGGGTCACATCTTGAATTAAGAAGAACAGGGCTCTTTACCTCTCAATTATTTTTTAATGTGCTTTTGACACATTGACAAGTAGATGTTAATAGGGTATAAGTAACCATGAGCGATCATGAGCAGTCTGCTAATACCGAACACGCATCTCAGCCCAAGGAACTAGCCAGAGCTGGGAAGAGAAAAAAAAAAAACCAACAGAAAACAACCCCAAACCACCAAACAAATAACCCCAAAAACTTTCTGCATTTTCAGTTGGCTGTGAGGAATACACCAGGTTTGAGTTAAGATCCCCTTTTAGCTTTTTCCTACAAACAATCCAGCAAACCATTCTGTATCTGTATTCCTACCACTAAAATTTCCTGCTATTAATGAATTTTCACGGCAAGAGTTCCTAAAGGCAGGCAATAGAGTAGTTAGTACCTGTGATTTCAATACTGTTACCAGACACCATGGCTGAAAGTACGCAGCATATGTCAACACAGGTGCTTATAGGCAACGAAGATTAATCTGCCCAACCTGAGTTTAGGGTTCAGGTCATCAGATCATTATGATTTACAGAACAGGAATCAGTGACAGGCTTAGGAGAACTGGCTGAAAGGATCTGATGTTGAAAAGGGGCCACATTGTTAACTCTCATCTAACAGAAAATCTTTTCACATTCATCTAGTACTTAGTATTCCCTTAAAACAGCAGGAGCAATTAATTAAGATTCGGCTTCTGCAGTGATGGGGGTGGTGATTTAAAAGTAGAATATCCAGGATCCAGTATCCTAAATTTTATCTGTGAATAGAGATATGTCACCAAATATATTTTCTTGGTCCCAGCTCCCTGAAACTTGGCCCATTGAAGTACACAGTGTTGCATTACTCAGTGCTAGTGAAGTTATATTAAGAGTGTGAAAGACATTCCTTTCATCTTCACCTAGGAAAATGTCTTGACTGCACTTCTTGAATTTGTCTGTTCTTTGCTATGTAGTTATTTGTATTGTCTTCTAGCAATTACATAGCTGGAACCAAGCCCTGCTGTCCTTTCTCAGCCTTATCCACCGCGGAAGACAATGGGCACCTCAGCTACAGAAGGAAGCAGGAGGCAATTCTCAGAAATACTTATGAGTCGTTAACACAGTAGGAGAAAAATCAGGTTTTGGGTCTGCTGAAGATGGTGGTGTTTCTGTCACTTGAAGGCAAGCCCTGAGAAGCACAGAACCACCATGGTATCCTCCTGGCATGGCTGTCATTGGTGGTCCCAGGTCTTTGGTGGCTGCCAGGCTAACTGCAGCAGCACAACTGTGACAAACAGACCGAATAAGCCACAGGCTGAAACCTTCTGTTCCTTAGCTCTGGACAGATGCTACTGCCCTCCCCCTATTCAGCCTTTTGCATTGTCTCTTTACTCCAGCAGTATTGCCCTCAGCTGTCCTAGACCCCAGCCAGCATTTTAATACAGACCCATTATCTGAGCCAGGTTTAAGTGTGCAAGCTTATCTTAAACTCTGCTGCATAATAGTCAAGAGAATAGAATGAATGCTTCGGCCATCAAACCAAAGCCACTCTTCAGCTTTTGCTACCTCTGTGAGGTTTGATTTGACAATATCCTGACTGCCTGGGACTTCCTCAAAGCTCTCTGATCCAGGGTAAGAACCTGCCCTTGTGGATTCAAGAGATGTCTACTCGTTCACCAGGTCTCTGGGAACAATAAAACCTGGTAAGAAATTGACTGGGTTTGCAACATGTCCTGGTTTCAGCTGGGATAGAGTTAATTTTCTTCTTAGTAGCTGGTGCAGTGCTGTGTTTTTGGACTTGGTGTGAGAATGATGTTGGTAACAGATGTTTTTAGTTGCTGCTGGGTAATGTTTATACTAACTCAAGGGCTTTTCAGTTTCTCAGGCCCTGCCAGCAAAAAGGCTGGAGGGATACAAGAAACTGGGAGGGGACACAGCCAGGGCAGCTGACCTGAACTAGCCAGAGGGATATTCCATACCACAGAATGTCATGCTCGGTATATAAAGCTGGAGGGAGTTGGCCGACACCTGCCAATTGCTGCTCAGGGACTGGCTGGGCATCGGTCAGCAGGTGGTGAGGGACTGTATTGTGCATCACTTGTTCCCTTTTCTCCCTTCCCTTTGGATTTTATTCCTCTCCCTTTCTCCCTCCTTTTCATTATAATAAAATTTGTTACTATTATAACCTTTTTCTCTCCTCTTTTATTTTATTCTAATGATGAAATTGTCTTTATCTCAACCCTCGAGTTTTACCTTCCTTCCCAATTCTCCCCCCTGTCCCTCTGTCGGGGGTGGTGGAAATGCACAAGTGAGTGGCTTTGTGGTACTCGGTTGCTGGCTGGGGTTAAACCACAACACAACATGATAATATGGTTCTTCTAGGGGAAACAAACAAAAACCAAGAAGAAAACCAAACAAACTCAAAGCCACAAAAGGAAGTTTATGCTAAATATTAAAGAGAAGGTTTACATGGAAAATATTCAGTAACAAAGCAACAATATCTAGTTACTTCAAGTCTATTAGGCACAAGGGAGACATGAAGTAAAATATGAAAGGTGCCGTTATCTCTCAGTTTGTATTTCCTTGAAGGCAAAATACACATCGACTCAAATGAGCACCAAGGAAAGAACTGTCTGGGCCCCTTCTGCTGGTCTGTACTTACTCATGCCCACAGAGAGGTATTTCATGTGAAAAAGAGGCGATGGCCCAAAAAGAGAAAGGTGTCTGGGGAGCAGATGTGTTTGGATTTCCAGACGTCAGTGTATCTGGCTCCCCAGGCCTGACTTGTCTGCAGTCTGCACCAGTGTGGTGATCTACATAAAGCTATTTCGGGTCTGCCAAGGTGCATCTCATGGGGCATGAAAATGTTGCCTGTTAGTAAAAGCTTTGTCTTCATCCTCCTGCAGCTGTCCTGCAGCAGCGCTGTCAGGGATGCAGGGGAAGCCTTCCAGGATGGTCCCTGTTTTGAGATTTGAGAGAAGGTGTCTGACCCAATGCTTGCTAAAGAAATGGAGGCCAAGAGAAGTACTGAAGAAGTGGGTGCTGGGCTGGTCCTCCTCTGTTTCCTTAGTCCCAGGGAAATAAGGGGAAATGAAAAAGCTCAAGAAGTGGGATCTGAGGGTTAAAAGGTAAACCTGAGCTCTTTAAACTGCTTGAGTAAAGTTAAGACAGGGCAGGACATGCATTTAGAAGATGACTCTTTACTGGAGTGTTAACAGAGCAAGGTTGGATCAAGCTCATCTGTACCCCCTTATACAGTGGTGATAGTGACTCACTGAAGGACATTTTCCCTCTTGAGTCATGGGTGACACTGTCCCCCACTCAGGTGTGTCCAAAAGCTGTGCAAAGCATGATCAGTCTGTGCTGCATCCAGGCCTTGACACATGCAAGGGCAAACCAGACACCTTCCCCTGCCCAGGAACAAAACCATGTGGATGTGGACTGGGGCAGGCAAGTGCAATTATTCTATAAGGCTGTCAGACCGCCAGGGAAACATAGCTCTGCCTTAACTCCCCATGACATGAATGCTAGATTGAATCTGGTTACATTCAGGCTTCTTTTTAATCAGAAATTATTTTTCTTTGTTTCCAGTGAATTAAACCAAAAGCTGATTTTTTTTTCAGGTTCTGGTTGCCATGACTCTCATTTTTAGTGGCACTACACTAGCATCTGCAGGTCTCATATAACCCCTGCCCCAGAGAGATCAAGATCCCGAGAGACAAAACATATAGTGTGGACAGAAGAACGTGAAATGATCTGGTGCAAGATCTCCAGAGGGCCAACACGGCACGGCTGTCTTGACATCCACCTCAGCGCCACATCTGCTATCCTTGGCCTTCATTGTTAACTTTCACAACACTGGTACTTTCAATCTAACCCATGTTCTCCCTAGTCCCGCTGGCTTTTGGACCTTAAGGAACATGAACTCCCTTAATCCATTAGTAGAAACAGCCACAGAAGCAGTGCAAGTTGCCTGTGTTGAAGCACCCCTATACAGCATCAGGCAGAGATACCCGACGGTCAAATAACCCCAGTCTATCTCCTGCCCACTGGAGCTCCAGCACTCACCAGAGGTGCCTTAGCATGACACTTTGCCTCCGGCAGTTATTGCTTGAGGACTCCGTGGAAGAATAGACAATGCAGAAACGTCATCAAAACTGGTAAAAGCCAAACTTTTGCCTGCATGTATGCAGCCCACCACAGCTGCCTCATGAAGTATCTGTATCAGGGCTGACAGTTTTTTATTGCATGGTGGCACATTCCTCCTAAGAAGCGCTGATGATCAGTATAGACCTTTATGATGGATGCTGAAGGCTTTTCTTGGCCAAGCCTAGCGAAGGTGATGCTGCAGGAGATGCTCCCTTAGTCATGACAGAAAACAGCACTGTGAGGAGAGGGAAACTGAGGGCTCAGCAGCAAGGCAAGGCAGATGATACCCAGATCCTTTTGTTTGCACTGGGATATGGATGTTACTACTAATACGAGGACAGAAATTGGACACCCAGAAGGCCTGAGAGGCAATGCATGTCTTGTATTGAGAAGAACCAGAGAAAGAGTAAAGAAAAGGAACTGGACAGCCACATGAGGTAGAGGGGCAAGTGCACCCCTTCAGATGCACTCAGCAGCCACCAGGCCCCTTGAGCAGTACTTAGGAGGTGCTGATCCACACAACCCTGCTGCTGCAATGCAGAGTTCTTCAAGCTTGAAAGAGAAGCAGCCATT
This sequence comes from Falco punctatus, assembly GCF_963210335.1. Lineage (NCBI taxonomy): Eukaryota > Metazoa > Chordata > Aves > Falconiformes > Falconidae > Falco > Falco punctatus. The sequence continues at coordinate 24,070,002 of NC_137585.1, read as the reverse complement.
CACCTCTGACTTCAGGAATCAAGGTAACCGGGCAACTTTTCTACAGCTGCAAATAGGACCATTTATTTAAAGCCCCTGGAGCTACACCCTTTCATGCTGTTAGAGTTCAGTGCAACAGTGCCTATCGTTTGATGACCAGGCCACGCAGAGCTCTGCACCTCTGAAGGATCACAACTTCCAGAGCACCTGCCTCAGAGACCCTGTTCAAAGCGGAATGTTAAAGGCACAGTTGGAAGAATTTATTTGTGACTGGAAGGAGACAGATGAGGAAGCAGAAAGGAGCAAGAGTGCCAGCTGGAGAGCTGCAGGAGGGGATGATGGGGTGACAATGAGCAGGTGAGTGATGAGAAGGAGGAGAGGGACTGATATGCACTTAGAAAGTGAGGGGAAACTTGAGGAGTACTGTTAAAAAGTATTTTTTAAAAATGGGACAATTTAGGTGGTGTTTGGTCATGCTAATGAGAGCAGGAAAGGCATTAGATGGATCCCCCTCCCCAGTTCATGGAGAATGGCCACAGGGCATCACTGTACTTATGGGTATGAACCTGCACGGTTTTGAAGGTTAGTTGGAGACCTGCATGTTTTGCTTTTTTCCACCCCAGGGGGAAACCTTGAAGGGCTACGTAAGTAGATGACCCGCAGCTTTTGCCTACCTTCTGCAACAGGAGAGAGCCTGAATACTTAGTCACAACGGAGTACAGCTCCCCACTGAAGGCATCTGCCCAAGACTTCACACTAAAAAGAGGAAAAAAAAAAGAAAATCAGTGTTAATAATTCAAAGTCAGCAGAACTGCTTACTTCTTCAGACAGGGAAAAACTCCATCTTCCTGAGTACAAAACCCTTCCACCTGCCCTGTATTTCTCTAAGCCACTGCAGGGACCATGGCAGTGCTTCCTCCCCAGACTGCTAGCCAGACAAACAGTAAGGCAGGAGGCAAGCACTGCTCTTAGACACCCTGTCCGGGACACTGGACAACAAGGAGAAACACTGGGTTCTGCTCGTCTCAATCACTATGTTTTGACTCAGAGTGGAATTTGTCTTGCCTAACTTTAGAGGTACAAAAGTTGTACATTTGGTCTTAGATTATCATCTGGTTTCCTCTACTGTTAGCGAAGTGAAATAAATAGCTCTCTGCAGACATCTATTTGTCTTCACTGACTGCAGACGGAGCCTGGGGTGAAGGACTAGACACCTAATGTCAAGATTGCTGAGGAGAAATAAGTGTCAGACCTGAACAAAGTTGTCAGGATTCACCCCTTGCCTTCAGTTCCTAGACCTGCGTGGGGCAGAGACTAACAAGCCAGACTAATTCACTGCTCTCAGTGGAGATGTTATGGCTTGATAACACCAGAGTAGATTATGCACCTCATCATTGTAAAACACTACTCGCATTTGTGCCATCTTGTAAATAATTGATGATAGCAATACCACATGGAGAACATAAGGATGTTGAAGAGCAGCCTGAACAGCAAGCCATCCAAATCAAAATAGATGGCTCTCATAACTGACAGAGCACTTCATCAGAAATCTGTTACATGATTCACATTAGGCAGTTCCACCTACATGCAGTTCCTTCTACAAGGATTAACTTAGGAGAGATTTATTTAATGGAATAAATGGGTTTCTTCACTTACCAAAATACACTACTTATTTATGGGGTGCAGAATCTTACCTATGGCTTCCAGTAGATTTCTTCCAGTCCTAACAGACTTCAGGGCCTAATTTCTCAGTGCATTGCACCAGTTTTGTAGCAGAATAATACACCACGTAGAGCTGAGCTCTGGAGTAAAGCCAGCACAGCAATGGTGGAATAATCACAACAGCTAACTTTAGCCTAGGAAAGCCTGTTTAGGGCCCCCTCTTGCAAACAGGGACAGATAGGCAGCTATAGCAGATTATTTGGAGCATACATAAGGCTTCTGCTCCTAACTGTACCTCTCTCCACTGTCCATACAAGGAGTGTAATGAAAGAGTGGGTGCCTTTGTTAATCACTGCTTAATTGACAACAGGGCATCCATTTCTAACCACTGAGTGTGATCTAGCACCAGTTGAATGCAATAAGAATGAGATTTCCTCTTTCTCTCTCTCTCTTTTTTTTTTTTTTCCTGGAGGGTGGGGTGGGGGGGGTGTTTTGTTGGGGTTTTTTTGGCCATTGTGCTCTGCATTTTATTTTGACAGCCAGAGCTTTTATCTTTACATTTCATTCTTAGAGAAGAAAGAATGTAGTTATTTGCTAGGAGACCAGGATTTATTGCCCCATATCAAAGTTATTCTAGCAAGCCTAGAATAAAAGAGGAAACCAGAAACAGGAACCCCATGGGATGCTTGCCTGTTTGTTGTAGTGACTAACACATTCCCTGAGGTATGAGGATCAACATTTAACTCAATGCCCATCTGCTGCTGCTGGTTTTCTGACTTTTATGTACGAGATGATTTGTGCTGATATTAACTAATATTCTCCAGTCTCCTCACCTTTTACTGTAGAAAGTGAGAACCTAAACATGAAGTTTGGGATAGTAATTTTAGCAGGGAGGTTTATGTTTACCCCATTTCCCTCCCTTAGAAATGAGGTGCACATGATCTCGCTCTTTCTGCTTTGTGTCGTGTCCATGGCCATGTGTGTGCTCCTGTTCCTTCCAGCACTCATCATTTTTCAACACAGCAGGGTGGAAGATTCTTTGATATTAATTTCTAACTAGTGGGTGTGGCTGGGCAGCTTCTGCAGAAAGATGCTCTTATTGAGGTAAAAGGTCCTCGGTACTAACTTAGCAACCATCAGTCAGCAGAGAAGCCAGCCACAGGCAGCTTCACAGAAGCCCCAGCCCTGCTGCTTATGGATCTGCTCATTTGTGTAGTCCTTAAGTCCAGCATGACTTGGGATTCTCCGCTTTCATAAAAACAGGAAAAAAGAAGGTGGGTTTTTAGCCTTTGAGGCTGTGGCAAAAGAAGCTGAAATGTATGAACGCTGAAACTTCCAGTAACAGCTGAAGTCAAGGAGAGAAAAGGTTGGGGCTTGTGTAATTTTGCAATTGCTACGTGGGTGCCCTGTGTGTCAGGCGCTCCCCTGGGAGGGCTCTCCCAGCCCGCCTGGGGCAGCAGCTGCTCCAGCTTGGCAGTGGACATCTCTGCTGGTCTGAAAGCAGAGGAGGAAGGAGGCACAGAGGAAGGGGGAGCAGAGAGAGGGCCAGAGGCTCGCATCTTTGGAGTGCTGGTTGGAAAGTTAGGGGGCACAGAAAGGTCCTGAAGCCCTGTGTGACAGGGCTGAGGAGCGGGTAATTAAAAATACATGGTGGCGTTTCAGGGAAGTTGAAAAGAAGGCAGGTGAAGAGGCAGAAACACACTGTCATTTGCATATTTAAAAGACAATTTTTTGCCAGGGAAGGGAGTGACCTTAGAGTACTGGGAAATTAAGGGCAGCCTGCCGAATTAAATAGGTTTCCTTCTTTTCTTTGTAAACAAGTGAGAGAAAAGATCAGCCTAAAATTCATCAGGTTGCAGAGAAATTTCATCTAAGGTTGCTGGCTTTGTGAACTTAGAAACAGATGTACAAAGGCAACAGGGACAGCCTGAAGAGGCTCCTCTTCACCTCTCCCACCATCATTTCCTGATGGTTCCAGTACCCCAGGAAGCAAAGGCCGAGCAGCCATTCCCAAATCTTCACTATCCTCACAGCTGCAAGCGCTCCTGCCTGTGCCGTGGCTAGCTGATGAGAAGAGTGGTGGCCAGGAGGGAGGAGGAGGTAGTTTTCATGCTGAACTTGCCCCCCAGAAGCATTGCTAGTAACTGATTGAGCAGATTTTTGCACCAGTGGGTTAAAGCTGAGTGAGCTTTGCAAAGACGTGAATGAGGTGGCGATGAACTGGGCATGGTGCAGCAAAGCCAGACGTGACTTGGGGAGCTGCTCAGCCTCACCTGGCCTTGTGTCACTTAACTGTAATTGAACCCAGCTGGTGTTTCAAAGGCTGGTCCCACAGGATGTCCCACAGGCACTCCCAGAATGTCCCTGTGTAATCTATGGAGCAGGTCCCTTTTCTTCTGATTTACTCCCTTTGGTCCTCTGGCCAATGTATTCTTCTACTGAAATTTCATTTCAAAAGGGCAGCTTTTGAGTTTTAGTTAAATTCATTAATGGATTTGAAACATCAAGGTTCAATTCAGCTGTTGGTCTAGTTTTGGTACCAGGGGAGAAAAGTGGGTTTTTTTTTTATTGTTTATTCTTCATTCTTGCACATGACAAAGTTCCAAATTGTGCAAAGTGATGTAACTCTTTTCTCAGTAGTAAAGGGCTATCACATTATAACCAAACACATCAGAAAAGGATTTGGTCAGAGATTGCCTGCCTGTAATCCCTGCACTTGCATGCAGTGGTGAAAACAGCAGAAAGGACAGGCTGGCTCCTTAATGCCACAGATTTCAAGGCCAAAAGGTATTTCTGTGCAGTATTTACACTGGGCATGGAAAGTTGATTTTTATTTTGTGTGGTTTGAAATTATCACAAGTCAGATTTTATGCTGTGAAACTTCTGTGTCCTTTTTGTGAAACCCAAATCAGAAGCACTTTCCTGAGGAAGGGCTTGATAGTGCAGCCAAGAATAAAACGGGTGGCAAAGTTTCCTGAGACCCTGCTGGATAAAGTCAGCACAACTCTTGGTAGTCATGTGGGCTGTAATGGTGAGCACATCTGCAAGGGTCTTATTGGCAATTTTTGAATGTATAACATTTTTTCAATCTCAGGAAAGGGCTTGAGCTGACTTCAGTTGATGTATCAGACACATCTCCTGCTGAAACTGAATGGCAGTGTTGTCTTTTCTCCAGACCAAGCCACTGTCCTGCATAGACAGCTCCAGAGAATCTGCCTCACAACAACTTTTACCAACTGTGGTGCTGACATTTTTACTCCTTAACTTGACTAAATCAGCTTAACAAGGTGAAGTTTTTATAAACTAGGTTTGCTGAGAGCTGTTAGCCTGCTGGTCAGCTGCTTGGAGATGCCACGCTGCTCGTGGGGAGCTTTCCAGTAGTGCCCATGCCAGAGGAGCTGCTCGTGCAGGCCAACACGCACATGGGCACGGGTGCCCTGCAAACCCACATCCAAAAAGGTGCATCAAGATTCCCTGCATGTGCACTAGCACTTGAACCCAAATGCAGTGCATGCACAAAACGTGGCTGTGCTTTGTATTGCAGGTCACCTTTTCATTCCTATGCTCCAGAGCTCTGGGAAGGGCTATTACGCCCTGTGTAGTGAGGTGGAGCAGGAACAAGCAAGAAAAGGTGCTGTGGCCTCTTTCCCCATCTTGCCGCCCCCACCAACATCCCCTGATGTCCACACACATGAATAAATGTGTGTGTGTATTACCCAGGCTGTGTATGTGCACACCAAGGCTTTTTTTCAGCCATCAGTGTACTAGTAAGGGATCAGAGCTCTGGAGCTGCAAACCTTGCACTGCACAATCTGGATTTCATGTGTGTTGAAGAGATGCACCTTTGTTTGCTCAAACACCCTGTGTGTATGCCTCCCACTGCCAGATCCTGATGAGTGCTACGCATCCCTGGGGTGTCCCTGGTGCCAGCAGTGTCTGCTGGAGCCACTCTGCTGAACTGGGGAGCTGCTAACCTGAGGCTGCTTTACATCTGCCTCCATGGCTGAATCTCCACAAGTTGCATCAGTGATGGGGTTTTATGAACATGTCTTTAAATTGGTTTTGCCTTCTGCTACCCAGTGCATTAAGCAGAGCATTAATAGATGACAAAGTGCTTAAATAAATGAGTATCATTGCTATGCTTGATGAACAGGGAAAATGAGGCATTGCATCCACGCTGGTCCTGGGAACAGAATCTGAGGCTCCCATGCCCATGTCCTCTCCCAGGAGCTATTGCCGCTATCATAAGGGAATGTCACCTGCCCTGCAATGACGTGCCCCTCCAGAGGAGCCTGCACCCACAGTGCCTGCCACCACCGGGGAGGCACTCCCACCCACATGCCCATGGCATTGCCCACTTCACAGCACAAATGCCCCACACAGAGAGAGGGAAACACTTACATCTCCAGCGGGATCTTCGTCTGGGCCCTGGCAGAGGGCAGGAGGCAGAAGAGCCAAAGCGTCATCCATGGGAAAGCCCAGGGCCCCATCCTCCACGTGCCAACCATCAGCAAGGGGACCGGCCGGTGGGGTGCGGGGGTTCTCTGCCCTTCCTGCTGCCCCGGGGGGGGTCCCACACAGCCCCCGCCATGCTGCCGGGCTGGGCACTCTGCTGCTGTGGGGCCGAGCCCCGGGTGACCCCGGTTGCCTCTGCCCCAGGAACGTGGCTTCTGCTGCCGGGTGCTGTCAGGGCTCTCCAGTGCAGGGCGGGCGGCCAAAAACCTGCCGTAGACCCTTGCCGGTGGGCACCCACGGGTGCGGTGTGTCTCCGTGGCCCGAGGAGCAGCCGTGCCGGGAGGGAGCTCCGTGCCGGGAGCCGCAGCAGCTACGTAATCCCCCGCCAGCCCCTTAATCCCCTCGCCAAGCAGCAGCGGCCACAGATTTAGGGAAGTGGAGTGGGATAAAATCACCCAGGATTACTCTGATTCCTGAAGACAGGTCTTGGCTTCTCCAGCCAGAGGTCAGGCCATGCCTGCTTTAAAGGGGGCGCATCCACACCCTTGAAATTTCCCCCCCACCCCTGACCTTTGATCTCCGTGAGCAGAGCCCCCCTGCCGCGCTGCAGGACACCAGTGGGTTGCTCCTGCAGGTGGCCCCAGCACCATCACCTCCCCTCTGGGTACCTGAGGTTGGGACCAGGAGCGCGGGGTGCATGGCAGGCTCCTGCAGGCACCAGCGGGTTCGTGCCGTGCCTCCGCTTGGCGCTGAGGTTTGCACAGGACCGATGAGGCTGGGCAGAGCCGGCACCTTGGCAGCATCCAGCCCAGGTCCTGGCGAGGTGCTCATCCTCCAGGCCATGAGTGGGGACCTCCCACAGGTAAGAGGAGAGGAGGGAAAATGGGCAGTGGGAAGCAAAGATGGCATGAAAAAAATTACTCTGCTGGTTTAAACAGAGCATCTCCTAACGTGAGTGATTATTTATTAATAGTCAAATCTTTCCATTTGGGCAACATTCAATTGAGATTGCCATCCTTTCATCTGTGTCTGGAGACCAATGAATCAAAGGAGCCCAATAGCTGAACTTGATGAATAGTAGCAAGTAGCAAACTGCACACACAGATGAGGGGCCTGCTATATAAGCTCATTATCATCACAAGAAGTATGAATTATAAATAACTACAGATATGTCAGTGGAAAGATTATAGATGACTAGAGTGACCTGTTGAACAGTTTGACTCCATGGCAATGAATTACCCCATTTATTAGAATAACTTACAATCATCTTCTGCATGTTTACAAATGCCTTATTTAATACAAAATGCAAGGCCACGCTAGATCGTTAGGTTTCTTGTAAAGATGTGGAGGAGGAAACTGGATGTCAAAGCACTGAAGTAAAACTAAGGCATGTATTACAGATGTGCCACTGAGCGTTGCATTGGTGCCTGTTGTAGTTTTAATTCCAGCTGCCAACTAACCATGCAGGCACTCTCTCACTCCCCCCTGGTGGGATGGGGGAGAGAATTAGAAGAGTAAAAGTGAGAAAACTCATAGGTTGAGGTAAAGACAGTTTAATAAGTAAAGCAAAAGCCGTGCATGCAAGCAGAGCAAAGCAAGGAACTCATTCACCGCTTCCCGTGGGCAGGCAGGTGTTCAGCCCCCGCCAGGAAAGCAGGGCTCCATCAGGTGTGACAGTTACTTGGGGAGACAAATCGCCATCACTCTGAACTTCCCCCCTTCCTCCTTCTTCCCCAGCTTTATGTGCTGAGCATGACGTTGTGTGGCGTGGAATATCCCTTTGGTCACTTGGGGTCAGCTGTCCCGGCTGTGTCCCCTCCCAGCTCCTTGTGCCCCCCCAGCCCGCTCGCTGGAGGGTGGGTGAGAGGCAGAAGAGCCCTTGGCTCCGTGCAAGCGCGGCGCAGCAGTAACTAAAACATCCCTTACATTATCAACACTGTTTCCAGCACAAATCCAAAACACAGCCCCATACCAGCTACTGCGAAGAAAATTAACTCTATCCCAGCCAAAACCAGCACAGCTGCTCATCAGATGGGGTAACAGAAGTGGCAGAGGAAGTACAGAGAAGGGAACAAACCCCTGAAACATGGAATAGAGGTTAAATTACAAGACGAAGAGGCTGAAGGCCTGGGGTAAGCAATTACAGGAATAACTCACCTCAGGATAGGATGGTGTCATCTTTTATTACAATCTTTACTCCAGACTGAGCATCATTTTGAAAGTTATGATCTTCTTCAAGCAGAGGTTGTAGGCCTGAAGGGCTGAAATTTCCAGATGATGTTCTTAAGTCTGTGCAAAGGGTTACACAGGAAGGTTGAAATGGTTCTTTATGACCTTAAAATCTACAAAAAATCAATTTCTACACACACAAACACTCTAGAGGCAGTCCCTTCAGGGTACTACATAGCAGTACAGCAAATGCCACGGTCAGCATATGGAGGCAACAGGCGGAGCAGATCTGGATGTCAGCAACACATTTCTCACCTGGCCAAAATGTGCTATGGGGGCTCTCGCCCCTAAGAGGGGCACTTACAGACCTAGATGGCTCCAGGGGGAATCTGGAGGTGAGGGCAATGCAGAGGAATGTCCTCCCGCCCCCCCCACCCCCCCCCCCACCCCCCGAAATGCTCAGTGCAGAGAAGGGATGCAGCATGCTGCCCATGGGAACAGAAGGAGCTGATTGCCCTTCCCCTGACTCCGGATTCACACTGCTGGGACCAGGGGCTGGGCTTCTGCTGCCCCCTCCTTCCTCTGCAGCCTGAAAAGAGAAGATTGCTCTTAGCGAGCTAGAAAGACTGACCACTAAGGTCTCATTTCTCCATGTTTACCAGGATTAAAAATGAGGGGTAGTGCCCAGGGTGGCAGGCTTCCCTGTCTGGATACTTCAGGGAAGAGATGATAAAAATTCATCTTCTGAAAAAAAGCTGAAATGAGGTCTGAAGGCAGGAGAATCAATATTTTAGATAGTATTTTTTCTCTACATTTCTCTACATGCATAAAGCAGCATCAAATAGTTATTGTGAGTGATTTTTGCAGGATCTTTTGACTAACCCTTCCAGCCACTGCGTGCTATTTGCAGCTGGGACCCAGTTTAATCCAGATGGGTTCTAGCGAGAGCTCGTGGTGTGCTTGGAAAACCCTGAAACACTGATAGAAAAGGCAATGAGACAGCAACATGCTGAACTGGGGGATCCAAATCCCTTTATTTGGACTTATCTCATTTACTGGCTATATCACACTTAACCCCTTAATGGTCTAAACTTGCAAGGGACTGAGATTTGAAGATGAAATGAAAATAGCACGGAAAACTGAAAACCCCCAGGTGACTAGAAGGCCCTTAATGGGATTAGTGTGCATCCAGTTACTTATGCAGAGCTCATCCACGACAGTGTGTGAGCACAGTGGGAGCATGGAGAGGAGAAAAACGATGGCAGGATTTGACTGGGAAAAAAAAATCCTATGATAAAGAATGAAAGTAAACACCTAACAAGGAGTAAGAATTTACATCTACAAGAGATATGGGGTGAGTGAGTACAGCACATTAGAGCTAAATTTTCAAAACCATGGGGCAATAAAAAGCATGATTTTGTGCTGTATTCACAGGCAGGGGGAAGATTTACCAGCTCTATTTGTTTCTGGTTTGACTAGACCCTGAGTTCAGTTTGGATTATGTTGTTATGAGAATATACTGGCAAATGTCAAGACAGCCAAGGAACAAATATAATCAAAACAGTGGTGTAAGCAGTGTATGAGGAGAGTTTATTAAAGATGGTGGAAATCCTCATTTGTTTAATGCATTCATGTGGTGACCCTGACGTGGAAATGCCTGAGCAGACTAACATGCAGTCTTACGGTGGGATAAATATAAGGACAACGGGGCAAAATGAAGAAAGGGGAACTCTACACTAGAGCAACAGAGAAAGCCGATAAGAAAGATGTGCTGTGCATGGCACAACCTCTTGAGGCAACCTCTCTCCATGCAGTACTGGTCAATAAGGCACATTTTGTGGAAGTCAAGTGTCTCTTTTTCAGAAAGCCAGCTGGAACAGGGGATGTGGCAACAACCTTGAACACAGCAAAGAGAAGAGTATGCAGCTTCGTGGAGATGAAGAGCAGATGGGAGAGTGTCTCAGCCTCCTCAAGCATCAAGCTCCTTGTGATACTGCTCCTATTGCCAGGAGGTTTACTGAGCTGAAACTAGTCACCAGAGACACTTCTTCCCCCTGGCACCCGTAGTACTCATCTCCCAGCTGGCCCATGTGGTGAGACCTATTTTCTAGGTACTTTGAGGCAGTGTCTTAGGGCCCACATGGAGTGAGCATCAGGGTCCTTTTTGCACTATAGATATTAGGACTGGGGAAGCGGTTGCAAGACATCAGCACTGACTTGTTCTTCATTCTGGAGACACCAGGATCTTGCTGCGTGCCTGCCACCACTGCATACCTCAAAGCAAGTCTATGCTCCATCATGATCCTGAACTTATAACATAATCACTGAATAAGAATAACTTGTTTTGATTTTGAATAACTTAAAACAAGGCACAATGGGAATAAACTACGTGGTTCACAGCACATGCTTTGATCTGAGATCATAATCTTGTGCCTCTTATTATCTCTTGGCAGGACTCCTTAGGAAGGCATCTGGGTACAAAAGCTCCTTTCTATCCTGGTCAAACGTTCTGCTTGTGAAACTGCACTCTTAACAGTGTTTGGGCTTGTGTCCTTTTCAGGAGATATGAGGACAATGTCTCTGGGCTGAATAGGTTTACCCATTCCTCGGTGTGGTTTGAAAAACAGTCGTGCAGTGTTTTGCCAATACTAGAGAATCTGATCTCCCTGTCCTGGCAGCTGCCAGGGGGAGGGGGCCCTTGCCAGAAGCAGCGATGGAAAAGTACTTTTAGTCATGGTTTTACTGGCTGGTCATGCAAATCTCTTCTGATCAGGTTTCAGTGCTGTGGAGGGTTAGCACTCACAAGCTGAGTTTGCAGAGGTGCGGATTTAATAGCTGAGCAGGGACAGGGAAAAGGGCTGCAGGCTTGCTTCTGCATGAGTGCTGATGCTGCATGCAGGCCCTGGCTGGGGGCAGGGGGGTGTCCCCGCAGCTGAGTACTACCTTCCCTCCCCGTTTAGTCACACTGGGGCCTGTGCAATACCAGATGAGCTCTGGGAAGCCTCAACACAACAGGGAGATGCTGTTGGAGCTGGGCTGGCCACACGGCTGGCGGCATGCCTGGGAGCTGGGAAGTTTGGGTTGGTGAGACCGGAAAGATCTGCAGCGCTGGGTGGTGCTGGGTGAGCACAGCCCCTTTGATTGACCCTTTCTCATCACAGCCATTGTGGGAAAATGCTAGCTCCCTCACTCCCAGGTGTGGTTTGGATTAAATTAGCTGCTTTTAACACCATCTGGGTGCAGAGGAAACGTTTGATACAGTCTGAAGCTGTGCGTGGAAGGGTTCTCTGCCATCTGAGACCAGGCTGATGAGTGCCAGTGGTTGCAAGGAGACCCTGATGTGACTCCACAGAGGAGGCACACAAAAGTCTGTTTACCATGGGAAGGAAACTAATACCTCACTATGATCTCTGTAGAGCAGGAGAGATTCACCCCTAGCATGACACAAGGGGGATATACAGGTAGAACAACTGACATGTAGGCAGACTTTCTTAATTTCAGGTTGACTCAGATGTAGTGAAGAATGGATGAATACCCAGCCTGCAGAGCATCATCAGATGTCAGCAGGATGGCTTGGACCAAATGTGTCCTTCTAGATGCCACATTACAGCCAGCTGCTCTGTAAATATCTGCCTGCAGACTCAGTCTTCTGTGAGCCGCATGTTCTCCCTGTTGTTTATAGAAGCAGCCACACAGGTGTCATATTAATTAATGCCTTCGGCTGGTTACTTTGTCTTTTTTCCTTTCTATTTTTTTCCACAGCTCTGCTCTAAATTTAGATTTGTTTAAATACTCCAAGAAGAAACTAGCTTTTTTTTTTTTTTTTTTTTTTCTAGCAGCATGTTAAACCCTCATCAGGCAGAGCATTCTGAGCAGCAGGAAATTTATGGCATGGAGGGAGACACCAAGGGAGAGCAGAAGGCACAGGAAACAAGCAGCAGCGAAGCATCTTCCCAACACCTCTGAAGACAAGGCTAGAAAAAGAAGAAAGAAAAAGGAAAAGTAATTGAAAGCAGATGTTCAGTTTGGGCACTGTGAGCTGATTGCAGCTTTCCTGGATGCTGTCACAAAAGCACCCTGAGTAAAAGTTAACTTCATCCTTATCTTTCCACTCCCAAAGGGTTAAACTTAATCTTTTCCATTTCAAGTCCACATGATCTGAAGGAACTTGATTAGGAGGAAGGGAACCCTCGTTATAAAAGAGATTGAAGCCTTTTGTGATAAGGTGGTTGCACTTAGAACAGCTTTTTTGAGAAAGTAGGCTTTGCTTCATGGGGAGCCCCAGGAATTGTGGTGCATCGTGACTAAATAAATTATGTCACTTATGCTGCTAATCTCCACAGCTACAAAGACACTTGACTCTGTACGTGTCTAGCAACATCTTTTATGTTGCAAAATCCTTCATATTAAATGCCTGATGCAATGGCCCTATTCAGAGGACATGCTACAAGTACCTCCCTTTCTCCACTCAGTGTGTTAGTAAGGATTCAGGATTTTGCAGGGTTATCAGGACAGAGGTATTTGGGTCAAATTAGGGTTGCTGTAGCGTGGCTGGGCTAGAAAGAAGGAAGGTCCCTCCTCCCATGTGTTCCCCTGTCAGGGTCAGCAGATGTGGAGGGTGCAGAGAGGAGTTACTTGCCTACATGGTCTGATGTTACTGCCTCACCTATTTGCTGAAATCCTGATGAGGATTTATTGGGTAACAGTTGTGGGGTGCTTTGGAAATACAGGGTGCTCTCTAATTCTCTGCACTCTTGCAAAGGGAGACGGTATAACCTCTGGGGCTGAGGACCATCTTCTCTCACTTGGCAAGTGATCTACACGGGCAAAGCAGCAAACCACTCCTCTCCCCTGATTTATTTGGATCACGCTGTCAGTGGTGCAGGGGTTGAACTGAGCCTGCAGGGTGGTTTTATCTGTCCCTGGCAATAGGAGCGGGTCAGGAGCCAACAGAGCTGGGCTGCAGCACTCTGCAGACCTCTCTGTAGTGATCCGGGCATTAAACATCTGCCTGTCAGGGAAAATGGCATCAATACAGATGAGCTGACTATCCCCAGTGCAGTGTCTGTGGGCCATGGGCTCTGCAGCTGTGGGTTTCCACAATATATACAGCAGTCATGCCTGGCCCCTGGGGAAGCTGCTGCACTCTACTGTAACATAAATAAAGGCAATGTCTAGGCACAAAGAGTTTTTTGTTGTTGTTTTTTGGTTTTTTTTTTTTTTTTAATTTTCAAAGATTTTCTGTTAATTTTATTTGGTTTGATGATGATACTGAGTGTTCAGATAAGAGCTATTGTAGAAATCCATATTGGAGTTTCTGGAATATTCAGAACTCAATTAAAAACCTTAAAAGTTTGATTATTTTTTTCCGTGCTTTTGATTTCACAGAAGGGAGCAGCGTTGCCAAAATTCTAGGTCACATATTATAACATTTCATGCTTTTCTCCTTTGAAAATAGGAGTATTTTTTCCCCACAAAAATCAGAGGCGATCAGTTTCAGTGTGATTAAAGATAAAAGCTGGGCTTTGGGTACATTCTACCACACATTGATGTAGGTGTAGATAAAAACAGTCCATTCTTTCATGAATATTAATGAAAACATGTTTTGTGATTTTAGGCAACCAGCAATTGTTATTAAAAATACCCTGACAGTTTTGAAGGAGAGAAAGGGGTGGAGGAAGGGTCTGCAAGGCTTTCCACATCTGATTAATACCATGTTGCAGCAGCTTGTGTTTTGCTCCGAAACCACTCTGCAGCGGAGTGTGAAAGGTGTTTCCCTGACCTGCAGCTGCTCAGTGAGCTGACGGGGAACAGTCCTCAGCCCATCTGAGCACAGCAGCACCAGCACTGTCTCCTTTTAAATTCTTTTAACCTCTGGTTACAATTCAAGTCACTTCCCGTCACCCTAAATTGCCTCCGAGTCTGTAATTAGCTCAGTCACCTGCCAACTTTCATAACACACACTCACTCTTCCTCCCTTCAATATCTGACAGCATCTCGCTCGGCGAATGGCTTTCAAAGAGATTTCCCCTCCACCCCTGGGGTTTTCGTGCTGTGAGCCTGCCCCGAAAGGATGAAGATACAAATCACGTCGTGCCCAGAAGGATCATTAAACGCCGCCTTTGATTTCCTTCAAGGAGCACAAATTAGCTGAGGAAGCAAACCAGTGCATTTCTTCTTAGCAGTTTTTGCAGATGTTTCTTAACCCCTGTCGGCAGGAGATGACGGACCGGTAGCCCCCTGAGGTGAGGTCTCTCCAGGTTGCAGCCATCTCATCCTGACATGGGTGCTGGCCAAGGAGACTCTCATCCCCCAGGAAACAATAGCTCACAAGGATTTAGCCTGGTCTAGGCACATATGTTATGAGAGCAAATAACCCCTCTCTTACTGCTGGAGCATGTAACGGTGTGCAAAGTATGTGTCTGAAAAAATCAGTTTCTAGCAGCCTCTCTTATTGCGCTGCTTTCTGCTGTTGTCAGCATCTGGGCAGCATGTGGGACAATCAGGAGGCAGAGGGAGGGACAGCTCGGCAAACCATTTACCTGCGTTGGGGACAGAGCGGTCTGCAGCACGCTCGATATAAAACTAAGAACTACATTCACTGTCCATGACAAAAAGTTGAATTTAGAATTACCAGAGCTAGAGTTAAATAATTAATGCATGCATATATTGCAAAAAAGAAAATTTGAATTCCAGGTTGTGATGTCTGTCTAAAATCGTCTGCTATTTGCTAAAGAAGCACTCCAACTGCCTGCCTTCTGCTTAGTGCAGCATCAAGGGTGAAGTTAACATCTTTCTGAGCCAGAGGCTCTTGAAGTTTCAGACAGAAGCCAAACAGTTGTGTCCCGGGGGATTCCTTCGCAGGAAATCTGATGTGCATAAAATAGGCAGAGCGGCACTGAAATCTCATTAGTGATGGCTGCTTGCTGCAGCTCTGACCTTCACTTAATTCGTTCAAGTGGTGCTGGAGTTAATTGGCATTCTCCGTTTGGAGTGACTCCCTTTTCTAGCTGCAGTTCAAACCGAGAGCTACTCTGCTTGCCAGGCCTATAAATCCCCTACGAAGAACAAGCATTACCTGGCTCTTCTTGTACTCTGATGTACAGTCTCACGCTCTGACAGCCACTAAGCTACTTCATGGCTGTGTTGGGGCCAAAATGTCACAATAGGCAATAGTGAGACATGTGTTGCAGTTTGCATGTTGGTAGTTCTGGTGGAGCACTTCTGCTTCGGACGCTTAGAGCAGCCATTAGACTGTGATGTCTTTGTCCATTTTCAAAGCACTACATCGCAAGAAATGAAGACCACATCTGAAAGACCAGGATGGATGGAGTCAGCAAAGCTGTTCTGGCAATTCCAGTCCAGGAGTGTGCTGGCAAATGCTGCTTTGAAGGGGCATGTCCCCATGGAGGTGGCTCTTGCAGGGTACATGAAAGCTGCACCTAATTGGAGGGACAGGGACGGTGGCCTCTGCCAGCACAGGGGACCCACCACACCATTGGTGGGGTGTCTCAGGAGAGCCCTGGGCAGACGTACACGATGTTTCCATCGCAGGCCAGGACACAAGTGCTCCTAGCTGAGCAGCCGCAGCCGTGAGGTGACCGCAACCCAGCAGCAGTGGCGTGCTGTGCTGCACAGGGACCTGCCTCTTCAGCATTAGGGGCGTACGTGGTCTAAATTACTGCATCAGGCAGGTCATTCTCAGGTTTCCCCCTGCACCTTCCGGCTATATAAGACTCTACCAGTCTCTGAGTGTCACCTACCTGTGTGGAACCCATTGCTGGAGGGAAACCAGGACCAAACACAACAGCTGGGTTTTACAGCATATGCTGTGATGCAGCATTACAGTTACCCACTCTCTGTCGCTGAGGCGCAGGGCCAGGCACCTCTGCCAGGACACTCCACTTGGTCTCCTGCACCAGCAAATTCCCCTTAACTTGCACCTCCATCTTGCAAGCTCCGGCTCATTTAGGAGGTGAATTCCTGAGACTGGCTGTGGCTTTCTGCGGGTGCTGGGGCAGTACACAAGGCCAAGACCCAGCACCCCTCATCCCACTCTGGCGATGTAAATGGTGCCCCAGATTTCACAAGCCCTTTGCTGGGGCACCTCCAAACTGTACTGTGGCTATTATTGCAGTCCTGGTCAGTTTTGTCCCATCTTTAAAGTACCATGAGCTCCTACAGGTCTTCTAGAAGTTTTCCAGAGCTCTGCTGATATTTTTGCCTGCGTGCTAATGTCTGGCTTCACATCTACCAACAGCTGCTCTCTCCTTGTCTACCCAAGCAGAAATAGAAACTGCAAAGGTTGTTCACTTCCAAAGCTTTCCCTCCAAGGATGATCTCCAGCAGCAAAGGGCAGGCTGTTGTTCTTCCTCATCTCACTAACATGAACATCTGTTGAGGGTGATCAGGAAGGAAAGGAGCTCGCTGCTTCCGCAGTCCTCCCAAAATGCTGGGGCGAGGCCAGCAGGCTTTCCCATACTGCATGCTGCTGGTCATACCCAGCCCAAAACATAAAAAATAAATAACCTAACGCATCTAGTATGGAATAAGATGGAAGGAGAGGAGGTGGATGTAACTAAAACCCCTTAGAACAGATTGCTTAGGAGGACTAGGAAAACTGACAGGCTACAATAGCCATGGAGCCTTTTTCCTGCTTTTTGGCAGGATTTAGTATGGTGCTGTACATGTTTACCAAGTAGAAAATTGGTATTAGCACTAGAAAATTGCAAGTTGTGCATATGGCAGTTCAGGGCCAAGAAAGTATAGAAACAAATGCAGATAATGTGCTTGAGAGCACACAGTGAACTCAATCTCGTGCAGGGGCTCTGTGTAGACAAGGTGAAAAGTCACTGCATTCAGGAGTCAGGAAGATGTTTCATCACCCACAATGGTTTTCAGCATTGCTGAGCAGTGCTGTGCTGGGCCATGGGCTTCCTCTGGAGCATGAAGGCTGGGATGGCAAAGGACAGGGGCAGAAACAGGTCTTGATAGCTCAATCCTCCGATCTGTTCCGGCAAAATTGTGTTTGAGGGGAAGTAGCTAACACATGGGAGGTTTTTCCTTCTCTTCTTCCCTCTGAAAATGGACTTCTTGTTAATTCTGGGCTTTTCTGAAATGGTAGTAGCAATTGCTCACCTCTGGACAGACCATCAAAAAACCTTTAAGACTCCCATTAAGCTGCTGCAGTCATCTGGCAGAAGAAAAACATTTCTAAGGAGGAAGCGCAACAGCAGCTTTGTCAGCAGCACATTGCAAATCACATCAGAGACTCTGAGCAAAGAGCCAAGGGAAGAGTAGACGCTAATGAGACAGGAAGGATAATGGGGAACCTGCACTGACTGGCCTCTTTAGTGTCGTCTCTATTACACAGCTGGAGAGAGTACACTTCAGAGTAACAGTAATTTATTTTTTGATCAATACAGGAATTGCATATGAAAATACTGTTGCTGTTCTGTTAATTCCTGCTGGCTTTGTTCATTCGTCTGCCCTACAGCAGGCACAGGGCACACCAGGCTGTCACATGCCAGCCTGCAGGACATTGCAGAGGAATGGGAAGGAGAAGGGATTCCTGCTGGGTCATAATAGCACCTGCAAAAGGAAAAAACATAACATCAGAAATCCCGCATTTGTCAGGACTCACTTTTGGTTGCTAGGCTTCTGCTGTTGCCTCTGTCTGTTCTTTGCTTTTTCCAGTTTTTGCCACCTACACAACATGCTTATCTCTTATGAAGTGCTGCATCTGGGAATCAGAGTAGTTTGGGCTAGACTGAAGGATTTTTCTGTTTGCTGCAAACAAAAATGAAATGATGGAGAGAGGAGCAAAGCCCCAGTGAGGCATGACTGAGCATCAGTCTCTGCCCTTGCCTTTCGACTTCTTCTGTGACCTCCATAAATCCATTACAGAACCACTCTTCATGTCCATTTTAAATGGAGATAATATTTCCTTCTCTCTCCTTTGCAAGGGTAATTTGTATTAAAAAGCACTTCTAGATACTTTGTCTCTATCTAGCTATTTGTGTAAAAGTACTTTTAAACCAATGTTGAAGACATAGAAAAATATATGTGAGAAATAGGAATCCTTTAAAATCATGTAAGAGTTTTCATCCAAAGATGTTTTAGTGGATTATGAAATAATCCCTTCCAAAGAAAGAGCAGATCACTTTGGGTTAAATATTGACCAGAGTGTTTGTGTCCCTCTGTTCTGTACCTGAAGCTACCCATCTTCCCCACTATCTACATATTCAGACCTGCCCCCCTCAGCACCAGTGTAATTAAACATGTTGTTAATGGCGTGACAAGAAGAGCCCCTAACTTTTCTTTTTCTATCACCTCCTAAAATGGTATTTTATCTGTGACATTTTCCCTTTTCATGAGTTGGTTTCTTCAAGGTATGTGCAGCAGCACTTGCACTGTTATGCTTTGCAAAGCTGAGTCTGCTTTGGCTGCTGCTGCTGCCTCAGAAATGAGTGCTTGCTGTCTTCACCTTTGGTCGTCTGGCTGGTTCAGTGCACTTGACACCAAAGATCTGGATTTAGCAGCCCCCCACAGTGAAGGATTACCTTAGTGTTTCTTCTGAACTTTAATGCTGTCTAAATTTCTGCTTTTATACAAGGAAGTGAAAGTTTTCCTGAACAAAATCATGTTTCATTTGTGCTTTTCCATCTCCCTGTTTCCTCTCTCAGTTTCCACACTTTGACGTCTGTTCCTACAGGTGACTTGAAAATTCCCAGCTTTCACTTCTGTTTAGAATTATTCACTGACCTTTCAAAGACCTTGCTGGATTTTCTTGAGTATATAGCCAGCGTTTCTTCATATCTCCCAGTCAAAGGAGTTAACCGGAGACTCTTCATCTTCTTTATATTTCTACTCATTCCTTCTATCCTTTCCTTGACAAAGCTTGTGTTGTATAATCCCTGCAGGGTCTTTTGTCAAAGATAACAAAGCTTTTATTTGTTATAGAATTCATCACCTTGATCTTTGGGCCTGCTGATATTGACCAGACATTCCTAGGTTGTGGCACATTTTTGATGGGATGTGATGTGATCCACTTGAAAAGCAGCACATGGTGATGGCTTGTGCTTGCTTACATGGCAGACAAGGGCAAACAGCTCCCTGCGAGCAGCTGCCCGGAGGAACTGGAGATGGCAATCATAGGAACTGAGGCAGTGCTAGGGAAGAAGACATAAGCACTAAGTTTTGGCCTTCAGGTATAGAATCAGGGGAAGGGAAAGGTGTATCACAGGAGGGCGAGACAGCAGGGACGAGCAGCTGAACCTGCTGGCAAACGTACTTCTGACAGAGATGGGAGTCACACCTCTAGTGCCAAACTGCAAGCATTAAGTATGGGATCCCTGAACCATGTTATGATACTACAGCCTGATGGCTCCTCTAATTCAAAGTCTCAGTCACAGCTCACTGCATCCATGAGAGGAGCCAGGAGAGGCAGGACTTCCCTGGTAAGAACCTGAGAGGGGAGCCTCAGGTATTAAAATGAAAACCTTAGATGAAGGCAAGATGCTGGCACTTTTACTAAGTGGTAGGTCTGGGGCTACTGCTCTAAGTGGAAAGAAGGCTGCTGTTAGTGAGCCAGGCTGCTAAGCAGCAGTAAAAATGAAGGAAAACAGAGCTTTTGTTCCCAGCCTGAGTAGTCCTGTGCTGGGAGTGCTGCCAAAAGCCTGCACGCTCCTTTCCTCTCTTTCTCTAAACACTGTATTTACAGGCAAGTGCTGCAGAAAGACACACAGGTAGGGAGGTTTCCGAAGTGACATAATAATAATATCTCTCTCTGTTTTAGTACCTTTCAGAAGCAGATTTCAGGTACTGGCTGGAGAAACACAGTGCCAGTGGCCGCACCCGCAGCTGCAGGGTGTAACAGAGATTTGCAGCAGCACGGTTCAAGGCAATGCACAGCAGCTGTGCATTCAGCACATGGGCCTATAGAGCAGGGTGGCAGTACTCGGACAAGAAAAACATTAATATTTATCTAGGATCTAATGATGGGATTAGCATCCCTCTATACACATGGTAGCACCTGTAGGACTTTGCCATCATTTCCCATAGTTTCCTCATGGCATGACAGCAGGCTTTCCTCTTTCTGATACTAAGATGTCACCCTTTCTATTTCTTGACTTTAGTTTAGTTACCACATGCCAAAGGGTTTTTCTCTTCTGCCTTTATTGATGACTGTATTTATTGGTGGTGTTTGTGCAGACACATTGTTCTGAACTCAGAGCTTGCTTTGCTTTTCGTGGAATTTGTGTCCAAATATAGTAAAAAGGGCTTTTACTTAATATATGCCCCAAACGGTTTAAAAAAATTTATTTTTATTACATGTATGACTAAAGCTGCTGTTCTCAAAAAATGTGTAGTGACTTCCTATTGTGTACACCAGATGTTTATTATTCTAAATTCATTCCTTGGAAGCTTTTATGATGTTGCTCACCTTTTAAAGGAAGAAGCATTGAGATCACTTGCAAGTCAATTTTTTTTCCACAACAGCTATAAAGTAAAGGTGTTCATACACTGGACACATTTTCTCCAAAAGGTATTCTTTAAAATTACCTGAAAAATCTCTTTTTTCTTTCTCCTTTATCTTTTTGCATTTCAGCAGGTTTTTTCAGCTACACATACAAAAGCAATCTGGTTCCTGCATTTCACATTCATTTCCATGCTGGGCAGATTTACATCTAAACAGTCTGTTCAGATTTGATGGTACAATCTTCATTAAATAAATAAATATTTTTTTTTTTTAAAAAAGGGAACATTCACTCAAACATCTGCTGTATTGTGAAGAAAGGTAGGGGCTGTACTGGTTCACTGCAGGATGGGGCGGGGGGGGGGGGGGGGGGGAAAGGTGTTTGCAAAAGCTAACTTTAGCCCAGTCAATCTAATCTGCCAAGCTAAATTAGGTTTGTACTGACACTTGCCCTCAAGAGGATCCTGTCTTTCCACTGGCTCTGCAGACAGCCTGGAGAGATTGGGCTCACGAACAGTAGTTACCCTTTGTGGACGTATGTGCAAACACTTGCATGGATTTCCACACGGAGCCAAGGTAGGGGCTAACAATGAAGTCACATGGTGGTCTTTGTGGCATCTTCTGAGTCTCGATGCCGGTGAAGAGGCTAGGGCCTCCAGATCACAGTTTCACAGAAGCTGCAAGTCAGTCTGAGGCAGCGCTGCAGCACATCCCCGGCCTCACTTCCCTCTCCCCACATCCCACCCCCTTACCCTCACGGCTGCACACCCCTACCCACACATGGATACAGGTGCCTGGGCTGCTGCCCACTGAACTCATCCAGGTTAAAACCAGCCTTGGCACGGAGGGGGTCTTAACCTGGACTAATTCTGCTGCATTGCATTTTACCATGTAGCCATCTCAATCAAAATAAAAAAGGAAAAAATAAAGGAAAAAGGAAGGAAAGACTGGTGTGGGAGCAGCTAGGAGTGGGTGGCTGGGATGGGCTGCCTCTTCAGCAGCAGAGCCAGCCCGAAGTGTTTATAAAGCTACAACCTTTGTTTCTTCAGTGTCTTGCAGAACCACGTTTTCCTCCTCCTGTTTGTATATGCCAAGCTCCCTCCCTTCTGTATTTACAACTCGGCTGCACACACATTTACATCTAGAGGCCAGAGCAAGCTAGTTAAGAGATATCTGTAGCAATTTGGAAAAGTCCTTAGGATTTAGAGCAGTAAAATTTACTATGGGTTGACTGAGGATTAATTTATTATTATTTAGTGCATTATTAATCTCCAGGACTACAATTTTGCCTTTTCCTAAGTTTCAGGATCCCTCTGGGTAAAGCTGCTGCCTCATAACATTTTCTACATTACAGCCTCAAATGCTTACTGGAAAACGTCTTTTAATTTTGCTTTTTCTTCAGCAAAGATCTCCAAATTTGCTACAATATTAAATCACAGGTTAATATCCTAAAGGGACAATGATATCTCGGATACTCACCCCTTTTATTACTGAAATTTCAAAGCTCCACATGTTCTAAATAGATTGTCAGAGGAGACGAAGCATCTTGCTCCTGGAAAATTTTATTTTGCTGTACAATTTTAATTATCTCCTTTGCAGCTACAACAAGGAGGAGTAAATAGAGGAGCAACAGAGAGCTAATGAATAAAAATCAAATTAAGGATTTCAATTTTCTGTGAGAAGGGCCTGAGGAAAGATTTGGATGCCTTCATTGAATATTATAGATTTACATGATAAACACTGACAGAGATTATGCTTCACTGTTTCACCGACTTTCTTCTCCTTGTCTTCTCACTGTAGTTTAATAGGTGTGGAATTCTCTGAGGAAGTGGACAGTGGTTAGGTGAAACTACACTGAAACCTAGTATCAATTCAAGGCTGAGACTGGGATTAATGCATAAAACACTGCTGCAACTTCTGGAATTCTTGCTAAACCCCAATTTACAAGGTATTTATTCTACTGGCAGAAAAAAAATCCAAACCCTACCCAAAACCAGCAGTATTAAAAAATACACAGACAATTTAAAAAAAGCATTACACATGCATACTGTGGAAGCATCTGAAGTAGAGTTAATATGATTCTTACATACCTTCTGATTTTCTGCTTGCTACTTCTTTTCCTTTTTCAGATTAAAAAAACAGGCCCAAAGAATGGCAGTCCTAACTGCTGTGGCCTTTTCTCTCCAAAGGCCTTGCTAGCTTAAGGGCTCCCTAGTTCTAATAGTGTCATAAAAAAATAAGGCAACCTGAATGTTCAGAACCACTCTAGTTCAGAGGTGATCTATCAAACCTGAAATAAAACATTCTGATATCATGCACAGATCTGGCTGCATGAAGAAACAGTCGCAGCTGATAAAAAAGTTATTAAACAAAACACAATACCAAAAGGCAGAGATTAAGTTTTCAGTATTACGTGAGGATCCTCCAAGCTTTTCCACGGTACTGGAAGGCTCCAACTATATTTCTGGAAAAACCCTTTTTCTGAGATGGATACTTTAGTTTGCAGTAGAAAGAAGAGAGAAAGGGCTGCAGTATGGTTTTGCACTCCAGTATGACTCCAAGTTCAGTTTCCAGTTCCCAAATGCCTCTGATGAAGCAGATCTGCCATTTGAAATGGAAACCTAGACAAGAAGTTTGGCTTCATTTATCAATGGAATTCTCTCACTACTTTTCCTCTTCTGTTCATTGTCACAAAATTTAGTTTCTTTCTAAGCCTTTCTATTTTACCTCTGTTGTTCTTGGTAAGCATGCAAATCAGCTAAAACAGCACCTCCCTTCTTCACTCCAAAAAGGCAGCTTTACGCCTCCTGAACAATCCCAGAAATCCCTTATAGCATAATACAGTGAGATAAATCCAACTCCGTCGGTGTTACTTGATGTAAATGTAACCAGAAGGAAGGGCAGTGAGAAGAAACCCTGAATTAGCTCTATCCTTGTCTGTTTTAAGATAAGCCTCTACTTGTCAAGCATAGTACCAATACGACTGTTATTGTAAGCATCAAGAGTTAAAAGATGTTTTGAAAAAATATGCCTTTAATTCTTGAAAATGATATGTTACTCTGAAAAGCAATAAATAAGGATGTTTTTTTAAAATTTCTACTTGCCTTTTTTGTAAATGTTTCCCCCAGTGTAAAATATATCCCACATGACTAGAAAACCCATCACAAACACAGTTTGAGATGCTCAAGGATTATTTTTACCCACCAATTACAGAAGTTCTACATGTCAAATGAGGTCTTAACTATGTGTCCCCATGATCTTTAAATTGCACTCTCAGATAATCCAGCATCACAGACACCAATTATGTACATATTTAGTTTCACACGAACTCTCCTGTGTAGATTCCAATTTCTTCCACACCAGTTCATTCAGAAATAATACCAATTAACCCAGTAGAATCCCATAAATTATAATGGCTATATGAATTATTGTGGCTACAGGATTAGGATTAGGACTTGCTATCTTTAAAGTCTGCTCTTCCTGGTTCTTTTCACTGAGTCTGGAAGAACTGTAAGCAATTTGGTAACAAAATGGAACTAGAATACAACTTGCTTTCTATGAGCTGTAGGAAAAGTCTAGCAGTTTTGTAGGCACAAGTCTCTACGGGTTATTCACTTGTGTATAAAGAAAGTAGCTCTTAACTTTTTTTTTAATTGATTTAGACACTTTCCCAAGGAATGTGAGCAAATTCCCCCCCCCCCCCATCACAACATTAGAGAAAGGCCAGATGTATGGGGGTAGGGGCAACTGTTTGCATCATTAAAACTATGGTAATTGAAACCAGCATCCAAATTTACACTGAAGAACCTTCATAGATGAAGCTACTGAGTTGTGCCTACATCACTGCCCACAGTAAAGAAGAGTGTACACTCATTTGTGGATTACAGATTAGATTCTCTGCACCCACAAAAGAAATACTTCCTCAGCAACGACTTTGGGTTTCCTGAACTGTAGTAAACTGGCATTTTAGCAGCAGATGCTAATAAAACTACACATTAAATTTCTTTCAGTCATTTATTCTAATCGATTTAAAACCTCATGTGTCTTCTGCCAAGTATAAAACCATTTTAAAGTCATACAAATACAAGTGACCCAACAATTCTAAATACATAGTCCATGGTACAATAAAATGAAATCAGCACATAGTAGGGATTATTCATTTTATTTTCTGTAGAAATGGATCAATGAAATCACTGTGCTCCAGGAACACACTAAAAAAAATTTAATAGGACTTTTACACCAGGTAGCTTTCCCCTTAACAAAGTTGTACATTGCTTGTAATAATGCAGATTGGATCTGGAATAATAGAAACATGAATCCAATGCCACCCCAGAGCTACACTGAGAGCAAGTACATTCACAAACACCACCCCCTCCCTCCCTGCCCCTTTCCTCAAAACACCTGCAGCGTCCCGCTTCTACAGCTAGCTAAAAAAATTCTTGTTAAAATAGAAAAAGATTTTTCTACAAAAATTTGGGGGAAGTCATGACATTTCGTCTAAACTGCTTTGCCGACAACTAAGCACGATGATGCATCAGTCTTCTCAAGACTTTCCCTTCCCAGATGTCACCCGGATCTTCCCGTTCCTAAACCCGGTCCCACATTGCCACCATGTGGTCAGAGGTGGCCACGTTCACCGGGCCACCTGGGTATGACGTTCCAGAGAAAATCCATGACAAATACCTAGACAATGAATAACCACGCTGCAAGTAAAAAAGGAAACTGAATTCTGAGAAGTGAGTCCTTACGCAGGGAAACCAATGCTAGGTATGGAAAAATATAAGAAAAATAATTTAAGATATTTTGTGATTAAGTCTTCAGTATCATGACGCTCCCCTCCCTAAAGGCACAATCCATTCCCGCTCACTTCTGTCTCAATACAGCATGTACTTGCCAACAAGCAAAATCTATGTGTATGCAAAACGCTTAAGACCATTCATTTCTTTAAACATAAACGTACTTGAAAAATGTGAAACCTTTTTCATGGAGTTCAGGAGGCAATAGAAATTGAATTTTAAAATCATCTTTCACATAGACTTTTTCATAGCTGCCTTTCTCACACTGAAGAGATATGCTTCATAAATAATATTTAAGAAGTTGTCGTCATTCTGCAAAACAAAACAGATAATTGTTAGTGCATAACAGGCGTTTTGGGTAAAGACATTACAAGGTTTCTTCATTTCATGGACCAGGTGTTTTTCAACCTTACTGTATTTTAAAAAGTGAGCAACAGGAAGGTGATTTCCTTTACCGAATATATGTATTATTTCCAAGACTTGCTAGTAGTCTTAGAAGAACTGGACATGAATATAAACTTTACTGCAGCAAACACGACTGTATCTCTATAAGAAGTAATGAGCACACAGAAAACAGATTTCCCAAACTCACAGTGGATTTAATTTGCATCCACTACTCTTGCATGATAGTGTGGTGATGATACAACCCTGTAATTTCTGCTCTTTGCCCTCATTTACCTAGGGATTTCCTTCAGTAGTTTCCTCTATTAGGTCAGTGATAATTCCAAGTACATCTGAAGGAACAGTGAAACACCCTGGGTTTTTATCCTGTACTAAATCCTGCGTAGGCATATCCTTGCATCTTGTTTAGCTCTTTTAGACTTAATGCTCCTGACTGATGCTGCTCCTTTGGCTCTGATGCTTGTTTAACTTTTTCCTTCTGAGGATCGTTTTGCAAGAATGGGTCAACCCACATTAAGAAAGATGTCCTAAGTAGCTCACATAAACATATGAGTGTAATTAAAATCAAGATACTATTTGAGGAAAATCAGGAGCATCTGAGGTTGTAGTTTTATATAATGGAAAATAACAGGTAAGAAATTGGCAGAAAATAATTTCCGGGTAACTGCCACCAAAAACAGCAGGGTCAAATACATATTTTACAAGTAAGTTTCAGAGGATAATATTCAATTTTCCTTGACTAGTTTCCTTTTTCATTTCATATATGGATTTGCAACTATCCAGATACTCCAAGTATGTAAAGACAGGATAATGTGGTATTTTATTTTTTAATCCCAATCTAAAAATATGGGGTAAAATGAGAAAAGCCTCTGATTTGTTAAAGATTGTATTTTTTTCCGGGTCTATAACTTAAATCACATTTTAGGTAGCTTTAACATTCTAATAATTACTTTTATTTTTACTCCAAAGCCACACATGCACATAGTTTTGGCCTACAAATTGGATCCTTAAACCTCTGCATCTATTCCTTGTGCTTTATAGCCAGGTCTTTAGTTATATAATCTCTCCTCAACTTCTACTGTTCAGATATTCATCACATGGCAAGTTAAGGAAAAAAATATTCATCATCACTCATATCATCCCAGAGCAGTAAACAATCATCTCATACATAATGTTAATGCTTTGTCACATTTAAACCTGAAAAACTGCAGCAAAAGGAATTTTGGCATTTTAACTAGAGAATTACATTGCATACACCAAACTAGTATATTTTTAGGTTATCTAACCCATATTTTAAAGTTGCTCACAGTTATTCTGCAATTTTAATTTCCTGTCTGAATTCCTCTTACTCCTAACATGTGTCTCTGAAATATTTGGCAGCCAGGATAATCACCCATTATTTAGCCTTAGCTAAAAATATAATAGATATCTCTCTGGCTTATAGGCCAACCTTATGAAGCTTTCAGTCATCTTTGTTCTTTTCCATCAAATTCATTATCCTTCCCGAACCCCAGAATCAGATGCATTAATCAAAATGCAGTCAAGCCAGTAGTGTGAGAGGCTATCACATCCCCAGTCTATCCCATAGTGCTCTGTTAACATGCAGCCGTAAGCAGCACAACCTCTAACGTGTATTTTTATTATTCATTTGGCCTCTAGACAGACAGATGCAACTGATTATAGGGTGCTTATATCAAAATGGGAACCAGGATTTTAGGCAAAGTAGAATTCTTAGTGCTTTACCTGGATCAGGTGCAGAAGTGTTTCCTGCAGCTGCATCTTTGTCATTGAGCTGCTGTTGACCGCAGATGGCTCAGGGGTTTGCAATGGCAGAAGAAGGCTAGCTGAGCTAGCAGCAGGTTCTTGGCTTGCTCCTGCTAACCGCCCACTTTCATTTGCTTTTGGTGGAGCCGGTGTAGACTGAGTGAACACCATTGGGGACATCAACAAGGTAGGAGTCACAGTGGCAGGAATGCGTTGAGGTGAGATTACCTGTTCATATAAAAATGAAGTCATCAATTAAACCTATCTACTTAAATCTATGGGAATAAAAATGATGAAGGCTGCAGAACAATTGATTGGCAACATGTACAGAGACTGCTGGAAATTCATACAGTTACGTGAAACTCCAGCTCAGGACCACCTACATAATCCAGATAAAAAGGTCTTCCACCCAAACTGAGATTGCAGCAACGGATTCAAGTCTGATTAAGTCAGATAGGCAAATGATCTTAGGACAAGAGCATTTTATTACAGAAATCAGACTACAATTACGTATCAGCAGTCTTAAAGAATGCAGCTGTTAAGTCTTCTACATGGGGACAGTAAGTCATTAAGTCTAATCTTTGAGAATATACTTACATGCAAATATCACTATTAAAGACAATCTTTATACCTAATACTAGAAAGTATTTTCCAATTATAACTTCCAAATTACTTTATAAATATATATGTGTATATATTTTTTACTTCTCATTTTCCTTAAGGAGAGGGGAAGGAAAAGATCTGAACAGCCACAGTGTGCTGGTGGCACCGTCAGCAACAGAACTGACTCCTAACCAACATGCAGCTGACAAAATCAAAAAGGCCCTCAAAGAGAAGGAAAACCTTGATGCTGCAGTAGTTCTGCAAGTTCTCTCAGTATCATATCCATGCCAACCTGCAAAGATGTGTCAAAAGAACTTTTACTTTTAAATTTCACAATGCATCTTAGAACTGCAAAACATGAAGGACTAGCAAATACCATCAGAAATAATATACAACATAATAGAAAGTTTATTCACTCAGTTTGCTGATATTAGAGCTCTGTCCAGGTAATTCTATTGATAAATCTTAATCCTTAATCAGCCATCTCCTCGCTATTCAAGTATCTGATTTTTTTTTTCAAACAACAGAACATTCAAAGGAATTGTTATGAGTCACCAAAGCTCCTCTCTTTTGGACTGGAGCATGATTTATTGCTGCTGTATGAAGGTGAAAGGCTACTAAATCCCATCACTCTGTGTTCTGGGTTACATTTCAGTTTTGAAGAAAAAAATAAATTAAGAATAAACCTCTAAGGTTTATCTCCTAGGTATGCAAACTGAAGTAGTTTAATGTTAAAGAACATTCATATTTTTTGTAGCTCGTCTCACTCCCAGTTATGATTGTTCTACCCAAGACATTTCTGAACAATGTTAGTTAGACTGCAATACAAAGAGAAAAAGAAAGAAACAAAGAGGACTGAGATCTCATGCTGTTTTATACAAAATTTAAGGAAGCAGAAAGACCAGGGGTCAGGAAAGACTCATAGATATTAGAAAGTATGCAATGTGCACCTAATGCAAAAACCTCCCAGTTCACTTTTTAGGTAAATATTGTTTCTCATATATAGAGTACTACTTGAAAACCAAACTCTTGACCTACAGCTTTTTCCCTGCCCCATGGCATGTAATCCTAACAGCAATCATCAGGTCTGTGTTAAAAGCTCATGAATGAGTTAAGGTATTCCTAACTCATTGCAGGTTTGCTTCAAACAGTAAGGTAGTGCATATGTTTGTGCACCTATGCTTGAAAAAACAATGTTCATTTTAGAAGAAAACCAATGTAAGTCCAAAGTGACATCCCTCTGTGGAACGAGACCTTCAGACTGTGTACAGATGTTCTCCTGTAAGTGAGAAGGTTGTTTTCCTGTCTGTGGAAGACTGACCAGCTCCACACACTTAGTACAATGCTTCTGCTCTATTCATCCATGCAGATGAAGTAACTCCTTCTCTACCTCAAGGAAAACTGGCAGGGTTAGCTTAAACGAGATGATTCTTCCTAATGTGATTTAAAAAATGCATATACAAACTGCTCTCCAAGAGCTGGAACCTCCAGCAAAGGGATGGTGGTGAGCAGCTGGAAGAGATAAACGGTCTCACTAATGTAGCTGAATCTATGACAGACTAGGTCAAAGACCTAGATGACACGTCCTTCAAAATCAAAAGACATTTCTCTCTAGAGTCCAAGGAAAATAAACAAAACCTGAGACAAACTGTGCTCCTAATAATATACAGTTACTACTGTCAAACATGTAGACATGTTGTGGTTTAAAAGACATACAAAAAATTACTTGTTTTCTCTGGACAGACACAGCTTTTTGGTAGGACTTGCCAAGCATATGGGAACTATATGGAACAAGCAATATTGCCATCTACTGGTGACACAGCTAATATATACAGGTTACTGCAAAATGAATGTGTCAGAAGAAGAGTAGAAAATATATGTATCATTTTTTTCAGTGCATAGCATTTGTTTCTGTAGGCAAAAATGAAAATGTATTTTTTGCTAACAGCTCATGCTCAAAGCTTCTGCCATTTAACAAACTTTTACATAAACAACATTTTTTAAAAAAAAACATACAGGCAGATTTCATTTTAGATTTAGCTCGATCACCTTCAGTCACTGGGACAACTAACACTCACCAGAAAATGGGATGCTGATCTTGGCATTACTAGTGCAATTCCTATAACACCATGCTTTTGCTGAAAGCACTAAAAATGCTCTGCAGGGACATTAATAGCCTTTGGGGAAATCTTTTAGCTTTGAGTAATTTCTCAGCAGACATAACAAGCCCTTCCAAAATTCTGTTAATCAACTTCTTTTCCACAGAATCTAATCTGAGTTGCTTGTTCATCCAGCCTGTACTGTACTACCTTCAGCTTTATCAGGTCAACACTTAAATCTCTGAGTCACTAATAACAGAGTAGGAGTCTACCGTCAGTGGTGCAGCAATGAAGAAAGAACACAAGGAAAAATGTGCAAAATAATTGTTGCAGCATATAGTATTCCTTCTCTGCAGCACAAATGCTCACCAAGATATCTGTTTGATATTCTGCGTGGCTGCTGGCAGCTAAAGAACGTGATAGCTGGCAAATTCACATAACACCATGAACTAAGGAATGCACTGGATCTTCTGTAATGCAAACTGGCAGCCATTCTTGCTTCCTACGCATGCAGAATCCCACATGCATCAAGTGCTCCTCTGGAACATCAGCACCCGGTGAGTGCTGTGGGCCTCTGTTTTTCATGGCATTACTCAAAACTGAGCACATTTAAACTAAGAATTGTTCAGGAACTTTAAAGACAGTTATATTAAAATAAAGCTGGCTACAATGCTAACATTACTTTATCTTTCAAGTTTAATTCAGCATTTTTAAATGTTGTTTAACTACAGAATCTTAAATTACTTTTCAAAACAAATTTAATGTACCTATCTGCATTCCTCTTGTGCATTTTTACAATCTCATGCAGAAACTGCAGTCAGGACAATTGAGAGGTAATGGTGTGATGCTCATACTAGGTACCATGCACATATGCAGAAGACGTAACACTATGTACAAAATACGTTATTGATGGAAAATGCTCCAAGAAATGAGAAAAATGGGAGGCAAGATACATGGCCTTCCAAAGAAAAGATAAATTTGTGTCAAGGTTATTGTAAGCACTTTTAAAACCATAATTCTGATTAACATAAACACTTAAGCATGCATGTATCTATAATCAGGGTAAGTCATGCCTAATACTAAGCATATGCTTAAAAGCCCACTGCAGATTAATGCTTTTTTATTGCACCTTAAGCACACGTTACTCACTGTCTGCATAAGGAATACTTCACAGAATAGGGCTGGCACCAGACCAGACTGAATGCTTCCGAGTATTATTCTTCAGCTTTTGCTTTTTTGATCCTCTCCGCCCCGCCCCCCCCCCCCCCCCCTTTTTTTTTTGTAACTGGTCTCTTCCTTTCCATGTGGGAGATCACAGTTCTTTTACACCATATGGAGATGCAGCAGAAGCCAATTTAAACTTGGACTTGTAATGTGTCAATTGTGGAAAAGATTGTTGCTTTCATTTTCTTAGTGCTGCTGATGGATTTAGGGTGTTCCTTTAATATGATCTTTTCAACAACGGACACTGTCCAGATACCTCTCTACTCCTGTCAGACTTTTTAGAATTTTCTTTCTCTCTATGCTGAATTGAAGATGCAGTATC
Organism: Falco punctatus; assembly: GCF_963210335.1. NCBI lineage: Eukaryota > Metazoa > Chordata > Aves > Falconiformes > Falconidae > Falco > Falco punctatus. The sequence continues at coordinate 24,038,049 of NC_137585.1, read as the reverse complement.
AAAAGATAAATAATTATAAGAACAAACCTTTTGCTGCATATGTCAGAATCTGCTTTGATCAATTTTGCATGAGCATGTGCAAATATATTAGTGCCAATGCAATTTCACTCGAATGTCTGTCTGCAGGCACCGCAGATCTTAAAGCCTCTGGTCTACAGCAAGGATGGTATTATAAAAAGATCAACATCGGTTTTAAAAGTTGTTTCAAATTTTTATTTTCCCTCCCCCCCCCCCCCCTCTAAAGTAGGCATATTTCATGTGGCTAATTCATGGCATTCTACAGGAATACAGGCTTGATTATACATTTTCTGCCTCCCCCCGCCCCCCCCCCCCCCCCTTTTTTTTTCTTTTTTGGCAATCTGCTGCATGTGAAAAGAGGCCATTCCTTACAGACTGCAGAGCTTTAGGTCTCCTAAACAACAATTAGTCATACTTTTGTTATAATTGTTACTCTATGTATTAAACCTCATAAGCAATACTAAATGTGTCAGAAGAACTGCATCTAATACTGTTTTGATAGCAGCTGTGGCTGTGTCAGTCCCTGAAGCCGCTCCCAGGCAGTCTCAATCTACCTGGTCTGCTCATGGCCATGCAAAGTGAGACTCAGAGTCTCCTGCTTTTTTTTTTTTTTTTTTTTTTTTTTTTTCTTTTAAAGCAAACTTGCAGCAATAATCACAGTGAATGCAGCGAATGAGACTCATTACAGTGAAGATTCTTCTCTTCTCACCAGCTATTGTTCTGTTTGTACTCAAGCAGTAAAATTACTGAAATTGCATTATGTCAGACCTCAGTAATTCCCATTCCATATTGCAACTAATGCTGGCATAATTTTTTTCAGATAAACTCAGATACTAAGTCATTAGCCATATCAGCATCTATATGTATTTTTAATCTGAAAATATATCAGCATACTTGCCATTTTTTATTTATGGATGCTGACTTAACAATGTATAGCCTGGCCCCTGTCTCGTTTCACTTCCACCTTCAAAGTAGGAATGTTTTATGCCTCCACACTATCGGTACATGTACCAGTGAATCAGATAATTCCTTTCATTTATAACAGGCGAGTTCCATTCCCAGTGAAAACAGAAGTAAATTTTGTGACTCTGGATCCTCTTTTTATTCATTAGCACTCCACTGGAAAGTCAGAGCACCATCTGTAAGCAACTGATCCTGAATAATTTCAGTGACTAATCCCCCAAAAACTTTCACACACATTCAAAGTCATGCTGCTTTAATTAAAAGAGTAAAAATAATGATGGTTATTTGCTATATCAAATTAATCTTCTTGTGACCTCTCTCATGGAATTAGAAATCTTGACCTGTCACAGTTTTAGTCACAGATGTGGCCCTTAGTTGTTAAATGACTGTTTTGGCCTCTTCACATGTAGGATAACTTTTTAGAATAAGGAGGATTCTTGGAGCATGCTGAAGTATTCTGTAGTCTTTCATTCAGGTTTTTAAGAAGTTGCAAAAGAAAAGCAGCTTTTGAACTTTACAATAAAAAGCTAATGCTTTTTCATTTGGATAAATAACTTCTAGACTCCAGTACAAGGTCAGACTCCCATACAACACAAGTCTTGTGGACAGTCTGTCCATAACAAAGGATGTTAAAAGGGGCTTAGATGCATCCCAAACAAGACATTTAAAGACATTCAGATGTAGAAGATCCTACAGAAAATAAAGTTGTGAACAAAGACACTAGTTGTCCAGGATGGGGCATTTTGTAATTACATGTGAAGCTTTTCCAAAGAACAGAAAACAACAGTCACCAGAGACCCAGTCTCTGGTCTCTTGACATCTCCTGAATTTTATAAGGTACAGTCTGACTTTTAGGGTTATCATCATCAGAATTAAGGGGTTTGGGTTTTTTTTGGCACAAGTCCTTTTTTCAGAATAATACATAGCAAACAAAAAAATAGCTAATGAATAGCTAGAAGTAGTAGCTATGGTACAAGATAGTTAATTCACTGATACACAAATACTTTAAAAAACTGCTGTTTGAAAATAAGCGACCTTTTAAGAACCTTCAACAACTGGCATACAAAGGGATGCATACCTGCACAAAGAAAGCTACAACTAGTTTTGTGAGAAAAATTATTAAACCCAACATATTACACTCTGTAACCAGCAATTATACCCAACAGCCTGAGACCAAGCAACTGAAAACTACATGACTTTTCACCAAGACTGCAGTATTTGTGGTCATTACTGATGTGCAAGTGATACAGTCTTCAGCATTTACAGTATCACAGCTTGGTAAATTAGAACTTACTTGATGTTGTTAAATCACCACCTGCAGAATGAATGATGTGCAACATGTAGTAAGAGAGTAACAAGAATATACTGGACAAAATTAAACACAGTAACCTTACAAAACACCAAGTTCAAAAGATTGCTATATTTTTATTTATTTTAAATGTTGCGGTTTCCCATTTACCTGAAAGAGAGCGCTCTGTTTTTCTGTACCTGGTGCCTTTTCTATCCAGGAATCCAATGGTTTCAGCGGACTGGTATTCTGAGTAACAACCGGAAACTTAGCTGCCAAGGTTGGTCTGCTGGATACATGTAACTGTTGTTCTTGTTGCACTATGTGGAGTTTTTTCAGTAACTCTTGAGGTGAAATCACCCCAGAATTGGCTGCTTGATTGCCCAAGAGAGAAAGTGGCTGTCTAGGAAGTTTGGATTGTTCTTTACCAAGTGTCTGAGAGTCTAAAGTCTGGCTTGGTAGGGAACCATTGAAATATACCAAAGGTGGCTGGCTCATATTATTTACTGTTGCTGCTGGTGCTCCAACAGCAGCAGGAGTCCTGCTGAACACTGAAGCTGTCGAGTTCACAGATCCTGTTGTGCTGGGGTCCATTTTAGTCACTGACCCTGACTGACTCTGTAACTTCTGTAATAAGCTCTGAGCGCCAGCAGTATCCTGAACTACATGAGATGTTGCAATACCATGAGAAGTCACAGGTTGGAAGAGTCCAGTGAAAGTCTCACCCACAGGGTGGATATTGCCATTTTCACAGAGTCGGTTCTCAGGAAACTCAGCAAGTGGATGAAGGTCTGTCCCACGCACCATAAGCTTCTGAATGGCGGGGCAAAGTTGTTTCTCGGCAGAGGGTGAATGCCTGCTGGGTTCTTCATAGGACAGGGAACGTACCACACCCTGCCTAACAGGAAGATTCTCTTGATGCTGCTTATTAAGTGGTTCTGAGACATCCGGCTTTTCTTGTTTTCCAAACAGTGCTGTCAAAGACAAGTGCTGTGGTTCAGGATCCACGTTCTGTGAGGAGACAAAAGAAAAAAGTAAACGTAGCTTCCTCACGCATAAGTTACATTAAGTGGCGACAATATTAAGCCAGCAGTATCCAAAGAAAAGCTGAGAAAACTGCTATGCTCTTTTCTCCCAAGAGGATTTTTAATAGTTTTGTCACATAGGAAGGGCAAGAAGAGAGTTCTCAAGCTGCTAATGTGGGAACAGTGAATCTGAAACACTTTAAATACCAAGAAAAAGCATCTTCCCTTTCAGTCATCAGTACAATGTTAGTAAGAGAAATCTCCCCACATATGAAGTAGGGCCACTTATTGTGCATCTCCCTGTCACAGCTGAATTCAGCTTTTAGGATTTTGCAGTGTGATTTAGCTTGAAAATATATCAAGAGACATTTCTTTATTTAGATTAACTCAATTCACCTTAAAAAAGGGACACAAAAACTGTGGTGCAGTAATTGACTAGACCAGCTTGCAACCAAAGCAACATCTGAAATTTGAGAGAGAAGTATTTCTTTGTTGCATCAGGATAGTAGGCCTGTAATTTAAATGCTCCCACATCATATGGTGGGGGTTGTGGAGCTTTTTATACAACAGATTAGTTTTGCATTTAAAATCATTCCTTACAGTGGTTCCACCACCAATTCTTGCACTGACCTTCCGACTCAAATATTCCTACACAGTTACTCAATCACAGCAGCACTAGTCAGAAAACACACAAAACATTTTACCTTGCTTTGCTGAGATACTCGTTGATGCTGATTTTCACTAGGCTTCACTGGAATTGGTTTGATTAGGTTGGGGTTGTTATAGATTGCTGAGGAGCTGGTTATTTGTTTTGGCTCTGAGCAGGTCTTGCACTGCAACAGAAAATAAATATTTTTTAGTAAGTGTAACAGTATCTTTTCCCTTAGTTCTCCACTATAGTAAAATACAGGCATAGCCAGGTATTCAACAACCAAAAATACTACCTCGAGCACTGATTATGAAATACTATGCTGCTGTCAGAACTGTAACAACTGCAACGTAATTTTCTAAAACGACAAAGCACATGTCCACTTGATTTCAAGATTTCCCAAGTATGAGGCTTCCCTCTAATTTAAATCCCAGTTTTCTATCTTCTGCTTTTCCCACACTTAAAAACCCATAAAATCATTTTTAAAAAGCACCTTATAAACCAAGCCACAGACGTGCTTTTCCTGCATCAGTAGGCAGCTAGAAGTAGTTTAGATACATGAAGGATTAATGTGCCCATAAAGAACATTTTAAATGCTTTTTGTTAAAAATTGCAATTATAACTCACTCTCTTACATAAATATTCCACATTGTAGGAATGTGGAGGATGCATATACCCGCACAGAAAAATAATTAAAGATTTAATCAATTTGTAGAATCAGTATGTTTTCTTATTAAATATGACAGGATTAATAACAGTATTTATAAATAAAATGGGCAGAGACAGATGACTAGAAGTGATCAGGGACATGAAATGACTGATATATGAAGAGAGAAGGGCATGACTTAATTCAGAAAAAACACAGAAAATGCAGCACAAAAGAGAAATAATGAATGGAATACGAAAATGTGAATAAGATGGTCTTATTTACATTGTACAAAACCCAAGAATACAGTTAATGAAACTAAAAAAGTATTGGGTATACAAGGAATACAAAGGAAACAGTATATTGGAAGTCATTGTTGCTCGATACAATTGAAACCAAGAAACTGGGAAGAATTTTTAAAGAATTATCTAACAAAAAGTTAATCCTATCTAACAAGAATATTCATAGTTAATTACCTGAATTTGATGGGCTCTATGTTTTATGCTGCAGGACTAATGGCTGGGTAGGGAATGATCAGTTTGGGTTTCTCATTCTTTCCTCCAAAGAGCCCAGTCTCGTGTAATACGGGGGACAGAACTCTGGACCGAACAGACTGCCATATGGACACACAGCAAGAGCCAACTGCTGTGCAATTATGACAATGTCTGTGTCCTTTCCAGAACCTTCTGAGATAAACTCCTTAGGATGAAAATGTGTTAGGTGAGAAAATAACCCCCACTCTCAAATATACAAAACTGATCATTTAATCAATTTCTGGCACCCACCACAACAGTGAACAAAGACACATTGGTTCCAGGGCTGATCAGTAAAACACAACTTGAATTCTCAAAGGGATTCAAGGGACTCTAGGAGGTACTCAGTGCCGCCTTTGCAACACTGGTCCTCATGAATCCCGGGCCCTTGAGGCTGGTGGGACAGTCTGGAGTGATGAAGACTTACCCTTGGTAGGGGAGGATCAGGTTAGGGAGCATGTAAGCAAAGTGGACGTACAAATCCATGGGACCAGACTGGATGCACTCATAAGAGCAGAGAGAGTTGCTTCTGTCACTGTGAAACCACTATTTTTAAAGGTAATGGCAACTGCGGGAGGTTCCCAAGGACTGGAAGAAAACAAATGTCAGTACCAGTACCACCTTCAAGAAGGGCAAGAAAGAGGATTTAGGGAACTTCAGGCCTGTTTGCCTCAACTTGACAACTGGGAGAGTGATGAAACAAATGGCTTTCTAATGGACACCATTTCTAGACATATTAAGGATATGAAAGTGATTGGGAGTAGCCAGCATGAATTTATAACAGGGAGACCTTGCTTGCTCAACCCCGTAGCTTTTTACAGTTAGATGACTGGCTCAGTGTATGATGGAAAAGCAGTGGATATTGTTTACCTTGACTTTTGCAGAGCTTTTGACACTGCCTCCCATAACACTGTCAAAGACAAACCGATGAAATGCAGACTAGGTAAGTGGACAGTGAGGTGGACAGAAAACCGTCTGATCTGCTGGACTCAGTATATTGTTGGCGTGAAGTCCAACTGGAAGCCAGTCACTAGTGGTGTACCCCTGGGCTTGACATTGAGGTCAATACTGTTTAACATCTTCATTAATGACCTGAATGATGGGACAGAGCAGGCTTGCAGACAATATAAAACAAGAATGTGTAGTTAATAGACTAGATGGTTCTGCTGCCGCAGAGACCCTGACAGGCTGGAGAAACCAGCTGACAGGAACATGAAGTTCAGCAAAGGGAAACTGAGGAAGAATAACCCCTTGCAGTACAGGCCGACCAACTGCTGCTGACCAACTGAAGAACAGCTTTGCAGAAACAGACCTGGGTGGACAAGAAGCTGAATACGAATCAGCAACATGCCCCTGCGGCAAAAGAAGGCTAACAGCATCCTGGGTTACATTGCCTGGCAGAGCATTGCCAGCTGATCAAGGGAGGTGATCCTTCACTTCTACTGAGCACTGGTGAGACCACTGGTTAGACACTTCTACTGAGCACTGCAGTGCTAGGTCCAGTTCTGGGCAACTGTCATGGCTTAACTGCAGCTGGCAACTAAGCACCACAGAGCTGCCGCTCGCTCCCCATGCATCAGGATGGGGGAAAGAATGAGAAAAGTGAGAAAACTCATGGGTTGAGATAAAGGTAGTTCAATAAGTAAAGCAAACCCCACACACACACAAGCAAAGCAAAATGAGGAATTCATTCACCACTTCCCATGGGCAGGCAGCTGTTTGGCCATCGCCAGGAAAGCAGGGATCCATCACGTGTAATGGTTACTTGGGAAGACAGATGCAGTAACTCTGAATGTGTCCCCCTTCCTTCTTCTTCCCCCAGCTTTATATACTGAGCATGACATTCTATGGTATGGAATGTCCCTTGGGCTAGTTCAGGTTAGCTGTCCTGGCTGTGTCCCCTCCCAATTTCTTGTGCCCCTCCAGTTTTTTTGCTGGCAGGGCCTGAGAAACTGAAACCTCCTTGACTTAATGTTAACATCACTTAGCAACAACTGAAAACATCAGTATGTTATCAACATTGTTCTCATACTAAATCCAAAACACAGCACTGTACCAGCTACTAAAAAGAAAATTAACCCTAACTCAGCCAAAACCAGGACAGCTTCCCAGCACAAGAAAGATGCAAACACACATGAGTGATTTCATTGGAATTCTATGAAGCTGATTTAAGCACCTGTCAAGCAAGGAGAGGCTTAAGTCTCCAGAAGAGAAGGCTCAGGGTATAATATCAACATGTATAAATACCCGATAGGAAGAAGTAAACAAGACTGAGCCAGACTCTTCTCAGTGGTGTCCAGTGAAGACAAGGCAAAAGGCAAAAACCAGAATATACAAAATCTTGCTTAAAATTAAGAAAAAAACTTTTTTACTTTAAGGATGTTTGAATGCTGGAACTGGTAGCCCAGAGAGCTGTGGAGTCTCCATCCATGGAGATATTTAAAATCTCACTTAACATGGGCCCTGAGCAACCCACTTTAGCTGATACTGCTGTAAACAGGGAGGCTGGACTAGATTATCTCCAGAGGTCTCAAAGATTTTGTGAGTCTCTGCTGAAAAAACATCTTGTGGGTGTTCGGACAGTCAAGGACTCCTGCAATGAATTTCTGAAGACATGATCCTGCTAAGTACAAGTGCAGTTCCACTCATGTACCTGGCTTTCTTCTATTGTATGACAATTTTTGTTTCAAATGTGCTCTTAGAAATAACTTTAAAGTATGCACAGACAATCATGCCATAAAGTGGTTAGCTATTCAGTTTGAAGAACTTTGCCTCTTCTTTCCTGCTATACCCCTACTGCATAATGTGAGAAACTTCCTCAAGCACTAGACTGGAAAAAAACATGAAGAACAAAGTACTGACTTTGCCAGTAATGCAGAGCTTCACAGCAAAACTGAATTTCAGTTAAATATAAAACCATGTAGCAAGTGCCTCATGGCTAATCTGAGTGGGCTGCATTCAACATGTAAATATATTTAAACTGTATTTAACTCAGCTACACTTTTTGCCCTCTCGGGGCAAAGGGGGAGAAATAAAAATCAAAGAAATAATTTTACTAAAATGTGGTATCTCGTTCATCCAGAGCCTTGCTACCCATCTCACAGCACAGTGCAAGGCTGATGACTAAAGATGTCCTAAAATTCAGATAAAGAACTAATTCCACAGACTATTCACCGTAAGCACAACAGTTTTCTTTTAAAGCTAGTTTAAAATCCCTTTTCTGTGATTCAAAGTCTGATTAATGGAAGCACTCAACAGAAACTGAAGTTTCAGTTTTGCCAAGCAATTATTATTTAAAATAGTTATGAATGGAATGCTATAAAAAATCGTAACAGAAAGAAGTAATACTAGGCAACCCACAACACTAAAATATCTATTAAAGCTTTTACACTACGGAAAAGTTCCCTTTGCATTTATTAACTCAGAGTTAAATTTATCAATGCACTGCTCAAAAAATTGTTTTCTTAGGTTCTTCCAAGCTTACACACTGTTTAACGTTGAATTTGAATAACATACTTTTTTGTTGTTCTCTACAAGCTTTATTTTCTCATAATTTCCAGGCAGTTCATATGGATTCTCAACAATGTCCTAGTATGGAGCCTTCTGCAACTTCATCAATTTTAAGCTTTAAATACACCAGGGCAAATGACAGAATTATTCTTAATCACTTTGTCACTGAGTTTCTGACTGGTGACTTATGTTGTCCCTCATTCACTTAAGGACAGCTAAGCATCTAACCTAATTAATTACCAGATTATTTTTTTTCCATAGTCCAAGTAAGTGCTTCCTGTAGCCCCTATCTGATCTATACTAAAACAAATAAAGATAATTTTCTTTTTTAGATTGGACAGATCCTACATGATACTACACATACCAAAACCACACCATTATGTGTGAAATTAAATGGCTTTTTTCTCCCGAACTGTTTTCTTTCTAATGATGCTGACTTTTCTTCAATATACCTCTTTCTTGTTGCTATTTTTCAGCATAGCTTTTTTTGGCCAAAAAACATATAAGCCTATATTTAAACTTTTTTCTTTAACATGATGGATAGCATGCTCTTTGCATATTTCACAGTTAAGTCCTGCAGAATTTGAGTAATACCATTATTTCCCCAGGGTATTTTTATAGGCTGAACTCGTCAGAAACCATGAGTACCTTAGATGCCACTGTCATACTCTGCATGATCACAGAACTAAGCTTATAAAAATGAGGTGAGAAGCAGTACAGTCTAATGGAGTTATCACTACATGAGTGTTTTTCAGACCAAACTCCTCAGCAAAATGAACAGCAGCATACACAAAGGCCTATTAGAGAATGCCATTGACCTGTCTCGGTATCATCCCCATGATTTGATAACATAGCTAGTAGGCTGGTATCAAATACAAAGAAGAATGTCGAAGAGTAAAAAATCTTGTGATGATTTCAAAGGGATCTGTAACTACTGGAGCTCAGAATATAAGGTCATTTTGGCAGATGGGTAGCATGGCCTTGCTGATGAGTAAGTTAGCAGCACCAGAATGACATTTTAAGCAATTGTCAGGTGGACAGGTAAAGAAGATATCAGATGCCATCATCAAGAAATAGCATCAAGCAACATGAAAGAAATGTCACCATGCTCTTGAGTGATAGAACCAGAAGAATAGTCATCAGCTAAAACACTTGACGATTACTACATCTTGCTTCACAGGTCTGTCCTTTAGTCATGTGTCTTGTTCAAAGCAATGCTCCTACAAAAGATTAGTAAGAAATCAAAAGGTTCTAAGATCAAGTCAAAGAAAGGCTAAGCAACACTGGGAAAAAAATAGACATAAGTGATCAATGTCAATCAAAAGGAACAAGATCATCACTGAGGATGTTTTAGGCAAGTCTGGTATAGTCAGAGACATCTGAGGCAAACAACTGCTCTGTGTTGTCAGATTTCACAGTCTACCTGTCCAATACCAAGCTTAAGCTGAACTCGACATCGTCAAAGGAAACACAATGACAAGCACAAATAACAAATGGACAAGCACAGTACCTCAGTATTGCAGTTCTCCTGAAGCAAATACCATGTCACATCCCAATCTCATGTTCTGTAGCAAAAACCTGACTTTGAAACATGTGAGCTGCAGAGACCTGCCAAGTTCAAGGAGATGCTAGAAGGAAAGAAGGGTCATCCAAGACCTGATAGAACTTAGAAGGGCTTTGCAGATAGATGTCTATACTGAAAGTGATGAAAAGGACTTTGAAGTTGTCAGAGCTCGAGTGCAAAGCTAAAAGCCCTGGAAACTGGGAATTTCTACCTAGCCTATGTAAAGCAGCCACACGATGACATTAATGAACCATCACATGAAGGCGTACAAGGTGCTCAGCAGAAGAAAGGAACTAAGGAGGACGAGAACTGTCTCAAAGAAGAGCAGCACCAGCAAGGATTTCCAGTCAGAGCCCTGCTTAAGTGAGACACACAGAACCAATTCAGACTTTTTAAGAACAGTAGCGTAGGCTCTGCATCATCCAGGCTGAGTATGGCACAATGCCCTCAGGGAAGCTAGGCCTTCTGGATCCTACTATCAAGTCTTTCACACAGCTAAATGAAAAGCACCTGAAAACTTAGAAACTATATTCCTGTTTGGGCAGAACAGTGCCATTGGAACAGTTTGCTGAAAGGCAGTGAAGAAGTAGTCAAAGTACAGAAACAGAAGTCCAGAGACCATTCTTGCTTACTGACAGAAATGATGTTCTTATCAAATGGTTGTGTGTCCTTAGTAATGAAGAAGGAAGCTTCAGTTATTCTGGGCACATCAACCAGACAAAGGACATCCACCTAATCTGAACTTAAATAGATCAAAGATGGTGTGGTTAGATTTAATGGGTAGATGTTGTAGAACTGTGCAGCACAGACCTAAATCCAGAGCTTGTCTTTAGTATAAGACATGGACAATGGTTGAAGAGAAACATGTTTTATCATGCTTTGTTCTGTACCCTAGCAGCTCTTCAACTGTTTATCTCCTTAGCTATCATTATGAAGCCAGCTAATACCACCTCTTCTTACCAGAAATCAAGAAAAGGCAAGTGCGTACGTAGTAAATTTTCCAAAAAATACGTTAATGTTTTAGCAACTCAAAGCTCCATTAAAAAAAAAAGGGGGTGGAGGGGTGGGCCTTTGTATTTTATTTTACATGTAACCTCTCAAAGTGTAAATTAATTAGGGAATAAGATATACCCTTACAAGTTAGTTACACTCTAAAAAATAAATCTCATCATAGGACTTAAAAAAATTGACCAAAATTTACTCAGATGCTTTGAAAATTGATGTTCTTATCCTACAGCTCCAAATACTTTAAACTCCAAACACTCCTTTTTCTCCAAAACCACACAGAATTCAAAAAGGAGAACACCATATTTCATAACTGATTTCAGATGCTGACATCAGCATTATAAGTTGTATGACATACTCTGGCAAGAAAGTAGATATCATAAAGCAGGCAAAAAGCATGACCGCTCTGAAACATTGACATTAACATACGAAAAAAAAAAAAGGTCATTGCCTTTATTTATCACACCCTTCTTAATTTTACACTTCTAATGAAACAAGAAAAAGCTTTTACAGTTCTTAAGAGGTCAGATACTCCTAGCACTCATCTCCCAAATGAAGAGGAATTTTGCATGTTACTTCCTTAGTGATCCCTTAAATGCAGAAAGATTAAAGATTAAGTAAGAAGAAAATTTGCAAAAGATCTTAATTGCAGGGGGAAAATTAAAAAAAACACCAACCTATTATTTAAACAACAGATCTAGAATTTCCTCTCATTTGTCTTGATTTTCTGTGTGCTATTCTGTGCTAATGTAGAAATGGAAGGTAAATTTTGTTAGATCTATTACCTCCTTCTCACAGAATCTGAAGACAGCCTAATCTCCAGTTTTCCTTTTTACAGTATTTTTAAGGTTATTTGATGCAAACTGCTTAAATATTTCATAATATCTCAAATCACACTCCTTTATGCCAAGACCAGATACTGATTCAGTATTAAAACATAGAAAAGATACCAGGTTTTGAAGGTGTTTGCCCACTATAACACATTAAATTCCTATTACAGAAAATATGAAGATCCTAAGATTCAAAAAAAGCTATACCACAACAAAAAGTGCTACATTTCACCATAATTCAAATAGTTTGCTACTACCTCTCTGAGGATCTTATTAGTAGCCACATTTCAGAAAAATAACTTTTTCTTTCTTAAATTGCTTATGTTAAGATATATATGTTTCTAGACTCAGACCACTTATGAGCTTTGCTATTGCATGACAACACATACAAAATACAGGGAACAGCAGTAGGAACCTGCAGGCTCTGTAATAATTTGCAGCATATATATGAATAGTTAAAATTATTAGATTTTTATTCCCCAAAGTAAAATGTTTTTGATTGCTCAATAACAGAGAATGTTATTAGTCCATTAGTTACTTGTTTATTTAGAAGCCTCAGAAGACCAAAACAGCACATGGACTGAAATCATGCTACATTTCAACCTTTTCATTTCCTGCCATTAGTGTTTGAAAGTAGCTAACAACCACAATTAAAAGCAGTAACTTCACTGCTAAAGGTCTTCTCTGAAGGAAGTTACTTCTACAACCACAGAAACTATTAGCAGGTTTGAATACTTCACCCAGACAGAAGACACAACTTCCAGCGGCTACTCAATAAGCACAAGAGCTTCACAGGTCAAAATGCAAGCCAATTTATACTTATTCTTACCTGCTAGCATTCAATAAATAATCAACCATATACATATTCTCCTTTCAGAAGATTTCATTGACAGCATTAATTTCTTTTGAATCTTAACCAAATTCTGACAAAACTTTTCTACCAGCCACTTCTACACAGAATGACAGCACCCTGTCCAAAATCAGTTTCACTTTGAGTAAAACTATTTAAAAACAAACTAAACCGAAACCTTTTATGTTTTAAAATGTAAAGTGTGAGCAAGTTGGTATCATAGTATCACCAAAAAGAAATGTCCTCTTTTTATAGACAGCAAGTCTCACCTTGGTATACTCATCTTTGGCCTTGGTAAGCATCCGTAAGATATCCACTTCTTTGTTATTAGCAGAATTCATTATCATTGGGGACAGTCCTGTTCCCGTGCCCTGCTGTGCTTTGAATTGTTCCTGCTGAGTTAGGCTAAAAGTTGGAGGTGAGAGGAGAATATACAAGACAAAAAACAGATATAAAAAGTTTAACCACAACTACATTACAGTAATTAATAAAAATCGAAATATTTTCATTTCCCCCATCTACATTAAAACATGTGTAAAAAAATCTCTATGAAAAGATCTATATTAAAACAAAATTTGACCAGGCATGAGATTCATTTTCTCCAATCTTGAATACACTAGGCCACAGACTAAAATTTCCATAACTCAGTCACAATTTCTATACCCAGAAGGGAAGGAGCAGGGAATTTACAGTGTTATTCAGTTCTGCTGGTGGTAGAGGATGGCAAACATACACAAATCAGTCATTAACTACTAGCAAATGACCAATTTCCTGCCCCAGCTGTTTTATTATTATTGTAGAATGCTGAGAATTAAAACATGCAGCCAATTGGCTGAACGACAGGGTGTTTTTTATCTATATGAAACACTGCTATTATAAACCACTACACGTGGTTTACGATTGCATGAATCCTCTGAAAACTAGTTTTTATTGTAGTAAATTACTAGTCTGAGAGTACCTAATCACCACCGACTGAAACTTGAGCTAGTTAACTAAAATCAGCTGTCAAAAACCTGCGTTTCTTGGGGTCCATTGCTTATTTCTGTAAATTCATCCCCATCAATTATTTCTTGGGTCACAACTGACTCATTGTAGAGCTGTAGGATATACAGCAAAACCAACGAAAATGCCTAAACAAATCCCCACTACTGTCACAGTCTGTGTTTCACAATGTTTTGTCACTGCAAAATGAAAACCAGCAGGTATTACTTTAGAAAGAGATACTGAGGAAACATGATTACCCTCCCATCCAGTATTTTATAACAAATCCTATCTGGAACATAGTAGTAGAAGAGTTAAAGCACTTTGCTATGGACTGAGCTGTGCGAGGATAAGCCTTGTTTGGGCTTGTACTGCAGGGCACATAAATGGGCTTTTGGGCATTCTGTAACTTTGGCAATCAAAACTGATGTCACTTCCTCAGCATGCTTCTGGCTACAGAAGCTGTTCAGACTGGGACAGATGACCTGAAAAGGAGAGATTCACAGGTCTGACAGTGCCTTTGTATTGTGCTCTGTTAGTACCTAATGTGGTCATCTTGACTGTATCCACCTCCCATGGCTTTTCTTGGGATGACAAAGACCTGGCTCTACATCATACTTCCTCCTGTCCCTTAAAAGAATTGTGACACAATGACATGTCCAACCCTATATACCACAGGCAACTGGTATAGCCAATCTCTGCCTGTTCCAATCCAGCCCCTTTACTATCCTCTACATTATAGCTCTGAAAACTTTAGATTGCACATGTTGATAAAACCCGTAAGACTTCAGCTCCTTCCTCCTCCAAACAAACAGGAAAACCTGCACAATATAGTCATAAGAAACGAATCACTGCAAACAAGCCCATCATTAGGCCAGTCAGAGGGCAGAGCAGAAGAATGAGCCCTGTCCATCCCGGACACAAAAAGAAAGTACTGACAGTGAAAAAACTATCCATGATTAGATTAAAATACAGCTGAAAATACAGTTCTGCTTGAAATTCTAATCTCTGATTTGATTGCAAAATTAAAGACTGTATAGCAAATCTAAAATAATATTATGTATGTAAAAGTAATGATTTCAAAGCTAATTAAAGTCTTGCTTTATATTGCAAAACCAAAGTGAATTTTGTACATTTTGCCAAGAAATGAGGAACAGGAATTCAGCCATGATGTAGAAACAGGATATAAACCACAGAAACTGTGTTATTAAAGTATGCCTTCATGATAGCTCACACTTACATTGACATAAGGAAAAAAAGGTTAACAGCAACATTACAAAAGAAAACCTCCCTAAACTGAAAAATATACTAAACCCCCAAAGAACACAATTCTTCAAAACAGATCTCTGAGTCATCAGGAAATAAACCAAATGAACTGTTACACACTGATGTAGCTGGACAGCTGCACAGCATATTATGTAAAAGTATATTGCAATACAGTGACTTCTGATTATACGAAGTGCAGGTGTGACAACTTTACTTGCAGCAAACTCTATAAATGCAGGTTTAAAGTAGAAAGGTATGACCATCCTAGTAATGTAATGTGCATGTATGTACAGAAATACATACATAAAAAAAGCACAAAAAGTCTCGTTTACCCATCACTTACTTTTTCATGAGCTCTGCAATTCTTTGGCATTCTTCCTTATCATAAAACCAAATCCCATATATGGACACTGTAAATGCACATCAAACACAAACTATGAGCATCTTCTCAAACAGCAATTCTACCTGGTAGATATTAAAGTGACCTGTAAAGGAATTTTAAAATTTATTTCTTCTTATGTTTTCCCTATCTATAAACATAGGAATGACAACTCAGATCCGCCAAAATAAAAAAGATCAAAGCCATATTTCTAAGGATGTAAATTACAAGCTCTTGAACCTTCAGTAAAGGCAGAGGTATTTGATTCTTTTCTTTAGAATACTAAACTAGAGGGTTTTCTCTTTAAAACCTTGTCCTCTGTCATATTTTTCAGTTGTTATATCATATTCATTAGACTCCAGTGGCTAGCATACTATGGGTAGTGTGACATGCATTATGTAAGCAAGCAAGATCTGTTTAGTTTTCAACAACATTCAGGTCTATCTTAAATATCATCAAAGTTGTCAGAGTAGTATGAATGCACCTCTGCCTCCCTGCAGATTTCCTATAATGTTCCCCATTATTTTCACTGCCAAAGAAGTAACTATCCATAGCCAACCACAGGGTATCTAGGTTCAGACCTCCACTAAAGCAAGCACCTGGAGCTTTGCCCAGCAACAAGAGATTTAAATTTACTAGTAGTTCAAGATTCTCAGACATATACAGCACTAATGAAACCATCACGATGGCAACAGCTGTACTGGAACTGTAGTTAGTGTAGGTTCCACAATCATCATAAACAGGGAGCTTTTTCCACTCACAACCATGTTATTATATAGCCCAGGTAAGACAGCCTGGGAATAAATCTACAGCCTCAACACAATCTGTCTACATTTGTCAGGGTAACTATCCTAGTTTTAACCTCGAGCACAAATCTGCTATGAGAAGAGGAAGGGAGAAGCACTTAAAGGCTTAACATGGATCTTTCCCTCTCTATCACCACAACCTTGTGCAACATCCACATTCGTTTTACATGACACTAGCAAACAGGTAGTCCCTGTGTTTCTTCCCCCTTCCCTGTCCTACCACACTGCAGGCAAGAGTTTTCTCTTAATCTTCCTAAGAAATGGCAACTCCTAACATGTCTTCAGACATGTCTTCAGGGGCTAGATTTTACTTGAAAGGCACATAACTGGATTAAATACCTGTTTAAAAGCAATCACAACACTGACCCTGATCATGTTATATTTCCTTCTATCAGCAGAATCCAAAAGCAATCACTTCTTCAATTCCACAGAACCAAAACCATGGCATATGAAGTATAAATTGGCTTTGTTAATGTTTGGAAAGGAAAAAAAATGTACAGCTGTTTGTAAGGCACAAGTGTAATACTTATCTCCATTCCTCCTCAATTTTTCAGCCATGTGTTGTCTTCTCCATAGCAAAAATGGTTCAACTGTCTAATACATTATACTGGTGAAAGGCTTAAAAAACCCCATAAACCAACAGCCATATTGTAGACAAACAATAAATAACTTTTACAAGATGTACAGGACTTTTTATGATTAACTTTTTAAAACTGTGATGATGATTTCTATTATTCACCTAAAAAAAACCAAGTAACACAGTACGTGCCAGTGGTTCTACAAAAGTGTAACATAAGAGCTGGTCTGAACTGCACAAAAAATCTGTTTTGTAACATAGTTATTAAAATATGCATTTAAAAGAGACATTAATATTCTAAAACATTCCCATAAGCATCCAATAATAAACTGCAAACCTGTAGAAAAGTGTGTGTATGATTCACAAGGTTCCAAAACACTGACCTATTATGCAAAACTACACATCCTTCTGACAAAAACACCTTTGAAAACGTGTTGTCCATGCTACAAGTTACCCTAGTGTAATAATACAGCAAGCAGACCAAAACCTCCAGACAAGTCAAATTTGTTTTAATCAAGTTTCTTCTTTGTTGTAATAGAATCTCCAGTGCAGTACAGTACTGATGAAACTTGGGCCATCTGCTCCATCTTCTCAATTATTTTTTTTTGTCTGCCACAGCTGGTGGCATCACCGATAGGTAAGGGAGGTTGAACAGCTTCACCTTTTGGCTGATTGATCAAACATGTTGTAGACTACTCATGAATATCTAATAAATTTGAAAGCTGAAAGTCCCACAGAAATACTGCAGTGCTTCTGGCCATTAGAAGTTGAAAGAGTGGAATCAAGAACAGAAGCAAGCTAGCTTACCTCAACTCAGTGAAAAACATAAACTATCTGACTACCAGTACAAAAGACCATTTCAGATTTTACAGAACTACAACTAATATGTTCAAATATAAGTGAAACAAATGCACAGCCATTTCAGATCACAGAATAAGGACACTAATTATTGCCTGTCCCACCATACCAAACCACCACTCAACAATACATCTCATCTTAACTGAAGCTTTAAGTCAGGATATTGCAGATCCAGAGACCTTTAGTGTAGATGTTACCTGAGCTTCAAATCGACTCATCCACATTTACTTTCACACCTCAGTTAAATGGTACTTTCAACCTAGATTAGGAAGCACCGCTGAAAGCAAGCTAAGACCAAAACTCAACATCTTCAGAGCTTACAGTTCTCCCATTCAGCAGTGAATTCATTCAGAAGTGGACAGTCCCCCTCTTCTTCCTTCCACACTTCTTCCATCTGTCCAGAACACATGAACACTTCAGAAATACACTAAGAAATAATGACACAGCCACTCTGGTTTTTGCAGGACAACATATCCCAAGCTTTTTCATGCATGGGAGAACAATGGACCAGTGAGAAGGCAGTAATTTGGTGGAAATCTGAGATACCAGGTATCAAAGTACACTAATGTATGTTTTCAGATTGATTGCTCATCATGCGGAGTAACCATTGCATAAATCCATACCACCACAGTATATTCTGCTATAACCTACATTTAAGGAACAAAACTGTAAATAATAGTAGTAAAAATGTGTATTAATGGCCATCTTTCTTGATTAATGACAAATACAAAATGGCAAACCATTTTTTTTAATGTGTATGACAACACACAAAACGCCAGGACCAGCAAAAGAACCTGACACAATTACAAACTTTAACTGTCAAGCTAGGAAGCTGGCACACTCTCCATTAATAAAAACTAAATACACATACAATACAAATTTCACTACAAGCTTTCTTCCAGCATGAAAACACTGAAAATCTTACCAGGATTAAATCTAAACAGATTACTTTAATCCGTCTTCCATCTCTATCAGACTGTTAGATAAAAAGGAAATCCTGACCTAAGTATCATCTGTAGAGTAGTAATTTCACTAAAATGTTCATGTTAAAAATGAATCATTTAAACAGTGGAGACACAACTGAATCCCTAAACAGCAGAGGCACAAAGCAAATTCTTCTACTGCCACACAAAAGAGGAAAAATTAAGTCACTTTTAGGCCCAGCTTGAGCTATAAAGTTAACCAAGAACAGATTATTGAAAAAAAAACAGAAAAAGAAAAAACAAATTGAAGTCAAGTATCTTCTGCTAACCAGCTGAGCCACTTACATGAAAAGCAGCTAACAAAAGCCCCAAAAGGAGAGCTACTTTTATACTGACAAGATAGTACACATCTGTTCATCCCTTTCAAAAGTTCCAAAGTAATTTACTAAAACAAATTAGATTTTGTAATGAATTGATCACATTAAAGAAAAAAAAAAGAAGGCACCAAAGTTATGATGTTGTTAACAAGATTACGCAAAACTAGAAAGATGTAATACAGCTATCAAATCAACAAGATACAATTAATATTGAACAGGAATAAAATAAATAATGTGGTTGAAATTATTAAATATTAAGGGATATCAGTCTTTAGAATTTTTAGAATTTGAAAAAGGTAGGCTATTCATAAATCAAAACTGAAAAATTTTAACAAAATCTGCGGTGCTCCTTTAATATAGCTCAGAGATTGAATTTCATAAAGTATACTATTTAAGCTTTAAATCATGACTTCAGAGACTATTCTACAGCTTCTGCTTTACCAATTTCATTTTTTTGGCTATGGATATCTCCTGTCCTCACAACACTAGAGCACTCGATACTATTTATAAGCAAAAGCTGACAGATGTTATCTACCAGAATTACAGATGACAATTTCTAACCTCTCAAAATCCAAAATGTATTTATTTATTATTATGATGAAGAATATCTTATTTTCATATTTATTTTTTTATTAATTTTCATAATTATGCTAAGTATCCTATTAAAAAGGAAGAAATTTCTCTTAGATTATTTATTTTACTCTTCATTTGTCTAGCTTCAACTTCCAGCTATTAGGTTTCTGTCTTCTGGATAGATGTTTCCATTTATCAGAATTTTGGGTTCAGTGTACCTGCAATACATTATTTTTAAGCTATTGCTCCACAGACTGCATACAGTATTTAAGCCTGGTAAAAATAAAAAAATATTCTTCAACTTCCATGGTTTTTTCTTGATATCATGCTTCTTAAGGTACTTTATTCCCCACCTATGGCCTAGACTTTTGCTCCTGAATATGTAAATCCACACTTGGCTACATTAAAAAGCAGTTTCTCTATGTGCATCTTACAAGGTAGCCAGACACCTTTATGCTGGTCATCACTTCTCTTGGCTGTCTACCATTCATGTAATATTTGACTCTTCAGCACACTATCAATACCTGCATTTCATTTTCTAATACTTTCTAGAATATTGCGGTCTCCACTTTGCAGGACCTAGTGAAAAAAGAACCAAAGTAGGTTATATCCACACTAACAATTTTGAATCGATGAGTTCTTGACTTAAAACATGAATTAAAGTATGCCATGTTAATTTTGTGCTCGAACCCTTTGTCCATGACACCGAATTTACAAGATACAAACATATGATGTTCCTTCCACTGTGCTCAGGCTCAAGTAGTGGTGAAGGAGACTTGCCTGTTGAAGCTCTACATCCTGCTCTGCAGCATAAAGCAAGAGAGGACTGCAACAAAGGAAAGAACACACAAAAGCAGCTGCACACTATCTTGGAAAGCTGAATTCCATCTCTGACGCTGCCCCAGAGAGATTATGCAATGATATGTTAAGCTGTGAAATGTCATCTTAAGTGGCTGTCATTGACTGTGTACTTTTCATTTGCCAGTGTTTGATTCAAGGTCTTAGGCCTGGGTGTAAGATTTGAGTGCATGACCTCCAAAACCACCCGTTACTTTTAATCACAAAGTCTCTAAGAAGTGTTTTTGAACATATGAATGATAAATACATTGGAAAAATTAGGCCCAAGTAATTAAAGCCAGACACCCTGCATCTACTTGATCTCTGTAATTGTAACTACTCTGCCCTAGGATCCCAATTTGTAAAATGGGAAGAATAATACTTCTAATTTGAGCAAGATACAACAGTTGAGCTTATTCACAAGTTGTCAGCTATTATACTGATCAGTATCACTGAAAACAACAAGAAAAAAGCAATATTGCAAAAGATTATGATCACATAATTTAAAATTCCATAAGTGAAAAAAAAAGGGTGCACAAGCAGCCGTAATTTTGGTATTTGCTAGTTTGGAGCCTGAAAGTTCTTTCAAACACAACTGATGATCAGACACGGAGAGTAAAAAAGCTGTTTTTCAGCTTGACCAGTCAAACTCAAGTGAGGAGGGAACTGTTCAAGCAACTTTCTTAAATAAAAAAAACCAAACCACCCCAAAATAACAAGAAAATATACAACACCCCACAATGAAATGCAAGAGCCTCTCAACCCCCCTTTCCCCAAAAGCAGATGGTTTTAGAGTGGGCAATGCTGATTGGCAACACTACCAAAGTCAAGAATAAGTACGTCACCACCATCTGTTTAATCGTGCCTGGAATTATGTCTTAAAAATCAACACAAGAAACATTTTTTGTTAATGGGATGAACCCTGAAATATCCTTGCCATCTTCTACCAATCATGAAAGCTGGGTGAACAATTTGCAGAATTCCAGATAGAGCCAGCAAATATTTCACGAGGCAAAAAAAGGGACAACTCTGAGATGGTGGATTGTTTATTAAATCATGTCTGTTGCTCTACTGTGATAGCCTGACTTCAGGCAGATTTTTAACCACAATTTATCAGAAATTCTTTATGAAAGAAACATCAACTCTGTAGCAGACATAAACAAGATCAGCTCACTGGAATGCCCCTTAAATAGCCTCATAGCTAAAGTTATGTTAGTACTGTAGGAAATTTTAAAGCCCATTGATCCATTTATTTCCACAAAGTTCAGCAGATGTAAGAGGCCATCAGCAGGTTCTTTACTTTTCGGTAACAAGCCCAAAAGCAAACTGAATTTGCCAGATTTCCCTTAAAATTGCATTCTGTTGATGCTACAAGAAATTTTTAGTCACAACACAGGAATAGCATCTATGTTATGATCCATCTGGTTTAATGCATTTATTTTTTTTCCTCCACCACTGGTTCTCCAGTCATATCCCCTGCCATTGCATCAGTTCCAACTGCTTTTTAAATCACGATGATGATGACACAGATATTAAGGCAGGAATTCCAAAGATGCCAGACTATCAAGTTCTTAAACAACAAGTTGTTCTTAATAAATACTTTATTGTTCTTTTTATAAGTTGTTAAACAACAAGTGGTTCTCATTACTATTTCACAATAGACTTCTGAAATGTCCACATCAGACCGGAGCTCCAGTGTCTTTTGCAATGGAAATGATTAAACAGTCTCACCCAAGGAGTGTAAAAGCTAGGTGAAGAGGCATTAAGATAAACAAAGGGTGGGAGAAAGTACTGTTCCATTTTCGATATAGAAAAATGACAGACACTGACTTTAAAAAATTGAGTGGAAAAGTCTGCAGGAAGGCTAAAAACTAAATCCAAATATCCTGAGTCAACAAAAGCAACCTTCCTGTGAAAAAATTCCATCAGAGGATGGGCTAGTGGAAAAGAAACATAACTCCTCTACATCTGAAACTATTACCTCTATTAGTATTAGCTTACCAGTAATCTATATTCTCTGCTAACTTTTAAAGCAAACTGTAAAACATGTCTTCAATGCACTGAATTGAAGCCAGGCCCTGATCTACAGGAATCATCTGAACATAACACAAAAATGCTATTACATAAATCTAGGCTAATTATCTGTAAATCCTACGAGCAGAAAAGCTAACACTAACATAATACTATCAGAAGTGGAAGAGGTTAAACTAGAAACCATGCTTTTGATTCTGTGCACATCACATTGTACCTTGTAGCTAAAAGCAACGAGAACCTTCCTCCATCAAGGAGAAGGTGATGATACTGCCTTTCCAGCCTGGAGGCAAAAAACCAGTTTGCTTTTATTTTCAAGAACAGGAAGGAGAAGCTGACTTTACCTTCTCTGTATTTCCATACTGCCTACCACCAGGTTAAGAAAAGTAGCAGCTTCTGTTATGATTCTTATGGAGTATCTGGGCTTCTAGTCCTGTGGGGATAAAGCCTGCTTTACTGCATGTGATATACACGGTTGGTAGAGGACTCATCAGGACTTGAACATCATTGTTTTCATTTATTATTTACTCAAATATCAGAATATGTTCCCAATTAATTTTAAAGTGCATCTCTGAGGTACTTGACAAAGGTCAAAGTACTTCTCTAATTCCAGGACTATAGTAAAGTTCAAAGTCAAGTTCTCTTCCAACCTCTGCTGACGCCGTTTTTTCAGGGAAAAAGAATATTTTAACCTCAAACAGGTGTTCAATAGTATGTTATTTTATGTTATTTTTTTCTTGAAACATGAATTTTTACTATAATAATTCTGATTAGCTGTCACCCCAAATGGTTTAACTCCCACACAGTAATGAAAAACTTCAAAAAGGGCTTCATGAGGAAAATGGACAACTTTAACTATAGATGATATTTCTACTTTTGACTGTTGTGATCTCATCTCTCATTTCTTCATTGCATATCTTCAGATCCTAAGTAATGGAAATACATTTGCAGATCTGGACTAAGTTCTTAACCTGCAACAGCAAAAATCTAAGTTGCTTGTGTATACACACACACTTGTTCCTGTAACAAGTTACACCTGAGAAACACCATCAGATTACAGAATTTTTAAAAAAAACCACCACCTTCGTATTTTTGCATTTGTATACTCTGTACACGCCATCATTTTGGAGGCAAGCAACTACTTCATTTTTCCTACACTATTTCTGAAATGGTTAGGAAAAGAATAAAAAAAATAGAAAATAGAAATGGGCAAAGTCAACTACTCTTCCTGAAATTTCAAATGCTTAGTTATTTACAGCATACCTTATGTATTTGCTTTTATTGATTTACCACAGCCTGTTAGTGTCATATTCAACACATTAAAAAGTTCTTCTCTACTACTGTATAGCCATTCCTTCTCTTACAGTCAGCTGTTACATTGCCTTCAACAATATCTGCTTATCTGTAGAGTTGCTATTGGAAATTTTTAAGTACATACCATTTTTAGTGATACAATACAATTTCATGGGCATAGAAAGGCCTTTCACTGCTCTCATGTAATGACAGGTAAACACTAATAGGTTTACAGTGCGCTCACAAGCTATATTTCAGTATGGTTGCACTGTGGCCCCTTTTATCATTCACATATGGCCACTGAAATTTTACATGCTTGAAAACTGAGGGATCATTAGATTTAATTTTAAAGTATCAAAAAAATGTTAAAGATACATTTTATGACCTACTTTTTTCTTGTGAAAGTTGCAACTTAGTTTGTTTCATGAAGATACAAATACCACCTCTTTGAACTACATTACTGCTTTTTCCTTTTGATTGCTGTAATTTTTTAATGTATTTGTGTATCTTTTTTTTTGGTGTGTGTATCTTTTTTAACTACTGATGCTAGTGTTCAGATTACTATGAACATTAGCAGTTTACTGACTTTTCTGCCTTCTCGCACACAAGACATTCTGTGTGAGTATATGGACAGAGTAGAAACAGAATGTACTCCTAAGATCAAGTTTGTCACCAAGAAAATGCAGTTTAAGCAGTAAGCATTTCCTTGTTTTAAACCTGTAATCCAACAGAAAAAAACACATTTATCAAATTCATTTGATATTAGCAGCTAGACGTTTCACAATAGGAGCACTGGGAGGTATCCTGCAATTTTGAATCCCTGAATATAGTGATATATTTAAATCCAAATAAAAAATTGGAATTTTGTATTGGGAGATTTTCATTACAGCAATTGTATTATTTTCACAGATAAATTAAAAGCGTGTATTTCATTTTGCTTTACAAGTCACCAGTATTTTACTAGCTCATGAATAATCCTTCAGGAATAAAAAATATCTGTCATCATCTGCTTCCTCAGTCTCTCCCCTCCTTCAGCTTTTAAATCTCTCAGTGCAAATCTGAACCTCTATTTTTTCTGTTTGAGACAGATGTACAAAATATTCATGTGAGAGAAACCAGAATAAAAACAGAAAAGAGATGACAACAACAACGTAAAAAAGGCAGCAAAGCACTGAAGGCAGGCATATGATACCTTACACAAAAATCCAATGTTATTTCTCTCCTTTTCTAATCACTATGATTTGTCATTAACCTCTTGAGAGACGCTACACATTCCTGTGTAGAGGATTTAACGCTCTTACGTTGTTAAGTAAGATATACTGAAATTTTACAGAAAGGCAGTTTGTGGGACAGAGACAAAAGAATTGGTGGAGCTCAAACTGAATATCCATATCCGATCTACGACATTGAGTAGCACCAGATGATTCACAGGAAGAATCTTCCTAGTCCATTTATTGTTGACTTCTGACCTGAAGCGTGTGTCTTACATCACTTACATTTTTCTTCCCTTGGCTACAAGATCTCTGGTTGTTTTTATTCATATCAATAATATCTCTGCTATGCAAAAGGATTACTGAAACAGGCTCCAAAAGACCTAGGAGTACATACATCCAAAATAATGAAGCTAGCAGGTAAAACCACTGTCTTAAAATTAATCTTAAAAAAAAAAAAAAAAAAAAAAAGACATTATAATAAGAGGAATTTGTATTTTATTACATTTCATTAAAGAAAGCTATGCATTGCAAAGCCAACAACTGGGCTGCAGCTGCAACCATTAAAGCACAGCAGATAGCAAATATTAAGCCCAATGCTGTTGCTAGTTTGTACGCCAGTTAAGACGAAAAAGCAACACCGCATTTGCAGCCTTAGTGA
Source organism: Falco punctatus (assembly GCF_963210335.1). Taxonomy (NCBI): domain Eukaryota; kingdom Metazoa; phylum Chordata; class Aves; order Falconiformes; family Falconidae; genus Falco; species Falco punctatus. The sequence goes on along the minus strand of NC_137585.1, from coordinate 24,012,395 downwards.
AATTCCACTGGAGCAGTTGCACCGTGTTTCTGTATAGAACACATTCCTTGTCCTTTAAAGGGTATGCTATCTTATACTTGAGAAGGGTTTCTTTCTTTTTTCCGCCTGTAATTGAAAAGTATTGTTTACTGCTGATTTAAGGCTTGTTTTGACAAAGAGAGAGCTGATGAGGCACTCAAGAGCTTGTATTAAATCAGTATTAGACAGAAGTGAGCAGCTTGTATATGCACTGTGGGATATACTTGCTCACATATTTATCTTCCATGTTTTGAGAGAAGGTTACAAATATTTTTATATATATACACACATATAAAAGAGTGCGAGTGAGCAAGCTCACATTCCAAGAGAAGTTTTCTGGCTATGTCAGGAGTGAAGTTCACCCCCTCCTAGACAAACCTATTTTTTTCAAACACAAGAGGATATTATCAGAGAAGTCCGTGCTGATATACAGAAACCAGAGATCGTCATGGCTCGGTGAGGTGATGAGCTGACGGGTGGATGGCCCTCATTATCTTCACTTCTCAATCCAATTTTTCCTGAAAAACCACAGGAGGAGGAGGAGGCTCCAACTGAGCATAAGGCACAAAGGACAAGAAAAGGATTAGGAGTGAAGAGCAAGGAAAGGAAGGATAATACAAGAGATACTGCAGAGGTTTCAAAGAGCTAGAAAATAGTTTCTAGATTAAAAGACCAAGTTGTCAGTAGTGTAAAGCAACATCCAGGTTTTAACTTCTGTATAAGGCTACTACATAAAATAACTTTGAAGTAAGAAACAACTGACCAAAAGGAAGTTACCTTTACTATATATAGAAAATATACTCAGGTTCAGCTGTTTCAACGTTCCTTGGAATTTTAAAATGTTTCAAGCCTTTGTCCGGCAAGCGTATCACCCACTACCCAGCCACCAGCCAGGGGAACCTGAAATGAAGTATAAGGGGAAGCTGGTGCATGAAACTCAGCTTAACTGCTTCTACATCAAACCTGGAGGTAAGACAACATCGCCCAGTTGTGTGCATGCAAACTATACTAGTATCTACCTGTTGGGGTAAGTATTCCCCTTCTATTTAAATTGAACAGCCTGTACAATGTATGAAACTAATTACTTATAGCAATAGTTGGCATACTGTACTGTGAAGTCCTGTACGTGTCATCGCACTACCACAGGATTTAGGTAATTCTGGGAATTCTCAAATCTGTGCAGTTAAGTAGATGGATGGCTTCCCCTTGTAATATATTGTCTTTCAAGCATCTAATGAACATCACTTTCTGACTTCCACTTCCGACAGGAAAGAAAAAAAAAAAAAAAGGTATGTAAGCATAAGGAACAGGAAAGAAAAGACAAAAAGGCTAACAAGTTTAAAAGCTCAAAATATTAAATGCATGTGTGTGTGAACAGACTAACCTGAAAAGATTTCCAAAAGCAACAAGCTCTGTAATATTTTCATTTGCTGAAGAAACACATAGGCATTCACGTACATATTTACACTGGTCTGAAAACATCTTCCATTTAGGCTTTACAAGGAGGTGGGTATGAAGTAGAGGGTATACAGGTAGTCACATGAAAATAACCTCTTAAAAAAAATAATTATCTGTTCTAACTTGAACTCTTGAGCTTTACTGCATCATATGCCTATCTTATCTTGAAAAGATGTCCGGAATTCCCAGCGCTGGCAGTACACTCTCAGCAGTAAATGTCCAGACAAGCTATTATGTTGCTTATATGCTGACATCCATAAATGGGAAACAAAGACTGCGTCTAGCAGATATATGAAGTACTATACTCCTTCCATTCTATTCAGAAACTCACCCACAACTGCAGGACACTCGATAGGTACTTTTAAATCTATTCCGTATACTTTTCATACCAATTTGTTTGCCCAGGCAGGGATACAGTTCTACCATACAGAAAATAATTATCAGCCATTAAAAAAACTGCAGAGCTTTGTTATCTTAGCTTCGTAGCCTGTTTCTTCTCACATGACGTATAGTTTCTCTGACTTTCAGATTGGACTCCATCAGTCCACATAACTGAAAACCTATGTTAGTATTACTGCACTTCTTTTCCTTACACATTTTTGTTACCACCTTCATCGCAAAACAGAAACACATCATTTAGAGCGAAAAGATGGCTGCGGTCATCATAGTTACAGTTGCAAAAAGCCACTTTACAAATGCAAAGCATTCTAAATTGTTTGCTTTGCTAGCCAAAGACTTCCACAACTGGTATGAAGTCCTCAGGGTAGGAAGGGTGAGGAAGAAACAACAAAAATATCCTTCTAGGAAAGTACGAATAGAAATAACTGTTATAAATTGGGCAGGGTGACAAGGGGCATGGTTTTACGCATCAAAACTTCTATCTTAATCTTGAAGCCTTCACAACTGGTATGTACAATTTCCACTGAAAAACATGTATTTATTTAGGTTAAAGGAAAATATGAATAATAAGGCAGCCGTGGAAAAAGTAAATTTAGAAATATTAGTAACAATAATTTCGTTTAAAAAAATGAGCAAAAAAGGGATATTACAGTTCCTCTCTGGTTTTTGTTTGATTGTTTGTTTTTTTTAATTACTTAAACCCTAAAAACCTAAATCACAGAATTACATTTATCCACACTCTGAAGCAGAATTAACCAATACCTGCTAATCCTAGAATCGCATTAATAATTTAGTTTGGCTGGGGCCTCTGCAGTTCATTTAGTCCAACCTTCTGCTCAAAACAGAGCTAGCTTCAGTAAGCCAGAGTTAGGAAAAGAAGAAATTCTGATCAACCACTAGTTACCATAGAAAAGTATACTCTGTGGCACTTTTTCAGTCTATTTTTTTTTAAGTAATTCTCATATATGCAGACTTCTTTGCTCTACAACAAATTATCCTGTCCCTTTCACTACATTAAAGATCTACTCCTGCTTCCATAGACTCAAGCAGAGTTTAGTTACAGGTTTCAAAACCAGCAGCATCAAGTTGTATACTCTAGAACAGGCAAACCAACTATTCACTAGACAGCAAGGTCATGATTCCTGATCTTAAAAATCACCTGCCTTGAACCAGCACTGCTGCATGTCCATCCACACCCGACTGCAAAACAGCATTTACTTATGCCATCAAAATACAATAATATTCAACAGGCAAGCTTTAAAGATTTTTAGGTATCCTTGAAAATTAAAATGAGAGACAGAAAGCATAGAAGTCTAAAATATAATGTACTTATTTCATGGGTTTATTTATAAAAATGTAAATAAATATCTATACCATTTCCAAGGGGCAGTTTATTATTTTTCCTGACATTCTGACACAATTTTTACCAACTTCTAAGCACATTAAAATCATTAGATGATTGAAGTATAGACCACAAAGGGAGATACCACATGGAAAATGTAGTAGGAAATTAGTAATGTTTTTATATATGCCTTATAAACTGGTCTAAGAACAGATGATTTCTGAGTGTAGGTACAAGGAAGTCTGTAAACTAAGCGCTTTACAGAATCTCACATTAAAAAAAAAAATCATAATCACTATGCATTTGATAAGCAAGTTTCTTCCTGCTATTTATTTGCTTCTCTCAAGAAAATTTGTACATGACAAACTATAAAATAATTAAATTGGACACAAACTGTAAAACAGGTTTAAAAAAATAAAAATGCATGTAACGTGACAAAGCTTATGCTATGATGTTAATTTTCTGGGCTTAGAATCAACTCTCTACAACATTAGTATATTTTCAGTATGTATATTTTCCTTTTAAATTTAGAAAAGAGAAACAGTATCTGTGCCTAACGTGTTAGCATTCCAATGCTCTCAGCAAAACTGAGTTTTCACTTAAGGTCAATAACATCCAGGCAAGATAATAGTGACCTCTGCTGCTGTTCTGTCTTGCTGGATGCATGATGAATTTTTATAATGCTGATCAAAGGAGAGAAAGTAGAATCGGAAGAAGGAGTGAGTTGTTTATTTCTCTGAGACAAAAATGTTTCCACGGACATAACCTCAGGTAAACCACAAGCATGAAAAATGGCAGTAGTCAGTCCAGGCAAGATTTTAAAAAACAGGCTTTAGCCAAATCTGTTTAGTAAACAATAGGCTGAGAAGAACATACTTCTAATGAGGGCACAGTCCTTCTGCCAAAATTACTTCAAATTTCTGTAGTTTGAGCTTTCACTTTTCAAACACTTTTTTCCACATTGACAAAAATTTTTCAAAGAGTTTTACACTACAGAAATATTTTCTTCAACAAAACATGCAGGTTCTAGCAGACCAGAATAATAATTCTGCAACAAAACTTAATCTAAAAAAAACTGTTTTTAAGTTATTCAGCTGTGACAAAAACACTGTGTTTTGTTTAATGATGCAGCAACAGAAAGCCACGTAATATTTCTGAATCAGCAGACCACTGAATTTAAAGAAAAATAATACAAACTGAATGAAATTAAAAACATCTAAAGGTATTTATTTCAAAATTCAAAAAGACCAATGAGCATCTGGGGAATAATCAACTGAACACACATTTCAATTTACTGTGTTCATCCTGTTTTGGTGTTTGGTTTTTTTTTGTTGGTGTTTTTTTTGTTATTGGACCAGCTACTGTATGTTGGCCCATAGGAGGCTAATAAATAAGGCTCTCCATTTTAAATTGACAGTTTTACCAAAACCAAAAAACAAACAGCAACTCTATTACATCATAAAAACAAAATCCCGAAATATCTATTTTGCCTGTCTCAATGGAAACAATTGAGCAAGTATTTGTTTTTTGGTCAATATGCAGAAGGCTGAATCTAAATATATACAGAAGTAAATTTAACCACCAAATTCTGGTTTCATTCTCAAAAATCATTTCAGAAAAAAGACGAAATTTAAAATTCTGAATTACAGAATATATAATGTAGTATAGATTTAAGAATCTATTTCAGGGTAAAAAAAAAAAGACACTATAGTATCCAAAGGAAGACTGTTTTTCATGACATTCGTTTTTACGTATCACACAAATTCTACTGCTGTAGTCTCCTGCTTTCCCTTCAGAAGTAAACTTCTAATAGTCTTCAAAATAAGATGTGCTTCACAAGAGAAATGCTATTGCAGGGTAATGGGTTTTCAGAAACACCTACAGAAATGGGACACTTGTTATCCATTTAGTATATTTTACCAGGATGTATTTACTTAGAGGGGTGAACTGAAACGAGACACAATCAGCCTCCAAGAAGATGAGCCGTTCTATTTGAGAGGGCTCTAGGATGGTGTAATATAGAACTTAAGAATGAAAAATCATAGTCTGAGAAAATATACACCATTAACTTTTCCTAAACATTTTACAATCACTTGCCCCCAACCATATATTAAAACTAAATTATTATGACCTACAGGGGAAAAAAACCCCAAACAACCCACAAACAAAAAACAAAACTTATGCTATTTCTTTGGACAGCTGGCAAACTTCCCTCTCTCTCCCATCCCATCTCATCTAGTGGATAGCTTTGCAGTGTGGGAATCCGAGAAAATAATACTAAATTTTTAGGGTTCTGACAGACATATGATGGCAGGTTAAACTGGACAACTGAAACTAGTGTGAGGCTATATATGTATCACATGTGTCTAGACAGTTTTACCAAAACCAGGCATGTCTGGTCTGCTTTTGTACCACTTCCTGAACCCCTGCAAAATCTCAAGTTCAGTGGAAAAATGTCGCATCTGACTAGGAAGCTTCATTCCGTTTCAAGCTTAGGAGATGACATGATCAACCTTGCTACTAACATGGCACAGAAACAAAAACTAACTTCTATGCCCAAATAGGTACAGAATCTAGTCAGATATAGAGTATTCATTGATCTGTCACACAATTTCTTTCTCTACTTGCTATAGCATAAAAACACCCAATTACCCTGTATCAGATCATCATCATAATTAGCATACTAACTATTATAAGGTAGGATCTTGTATTTTTTTTTTGGCAGCTGAAATGCTCAAGGTGAAGCTAACTCTTGCAACTTAATATTCAAAATTCTCTGTGTCCTGTAAACACAAAAAACAGTGTTCAGTGATGAAACAATAAATTAGTCAACTCAAGAAATAATTCACTGCCCCAAAACACACCCATATACAGCTGGTACAATATATACTTGGGAATAGTTATGAGTAAATTATTATATAGCAGATCAGTGCTAAAAGACGAAAATGAAGTTATTTTTACCAGTAATTTACAGTTGTGCATTTCTTCTGAACTATTTGATATTAATCAGCATAGTCTTATGCAACAGGCTCTAAACACTGGTTTTCACAACAAATATCACCAAAGAATAGGGAAAAAAGTAGCAATTATGTAGTTAAGATTACTCAAATACAGAACTCGGGAAATTTTTTAAAACCTTAAAATCATTAGATGATCTAAACAAAAACAGAGCTATTGTTTTGCTCTTAGAAAGAATCTGAAAGAACTTTAAACAGTTAAGATTAAAGGTCACATTGAAAATACCTATATGATCCATAAACCTTCTGTTTCTTGGTGGACATGGAATTCTCCTGGCATTAAAAACCCTAATTTCAGCTTCCCTCCTGGCTTTGAAATTAATAACTTTAGCTCTAGCCTAACATACCTCCCAAACTAATCTTTTCTGTGAAAATACTGGATCAGTGCAAACATTAACTGGCATGGATCTCAAATCCAGCCTGAAAAATCCTGGGATTAGATTGTAGGTGTCTGCAACACGGTGTTTAGACAGCATTTCAGCTTCAGATGACCAAGATCATATGGAACAACAGAAGTAATATAAAACCCAGTAGAGTAAAACCTAAGATCAAAACATTCCTTTCCTTATTTTAAGAATTCATAAAACTTGTATTTGTTGTGTATAATTTTGGAAAGCTTTTTCTATTGCAATCATATATTGGATGCAAAGCAGTCTTCACAAAATGATAGCTATAACATGACAACAGGTTGGCGGACTTGTCTGGTACAGAAGTACCACCTTTTCCTGCCAAGAGCATTTATTTTAGACTCTGTGATACAACCAGACATAGCTACTCAGCTCTACTGAAATGAAGTTGATTTCAACAAACATGCAGAGCATTGGAAGAAACAAAACACTGGGCAGGACTTCTTTACTCCTCCAAATACTTGCTTTTGCATTTTTCTGAAATTTGCATTGTCACAAAAAAATGTAAGGCCTGTTATATGGGAAAGCAACTACACCGATTAGAAAAAAACACAGGAAACTGCTATGTTATATCTAATAAGCAGATATGTATGAAAAATAGAGTAAGAAGTAACCAGGTCAAAAAAAAGGTTAGGAAAAGAAAACTTGTTTCCAGATCCTGTTAAGTATTACTGCCAAACTGTCCACTGTTTTTCCAAGTAAACAGGTATTATTGAGTACTCCTTGTTAGTATCTGGAAGCAGGAGATAAAAATAATAATTGAAGACTAGGGCCTAAAACCCCCAGTTTTGGATGAAAACTTCTTTTCATAAGGCAGAAGCCTGAAGCCTTAGTTTTGCAAAAATTATAAGGATAATTGTATAATAAAGCAAAACACAAGGAAAATATTAATATAGAAAATTCAAGATGGAAATTCAGAACTGTGTTTGGATGAGACCCTGGTGAAAACAAATACTTCATGTTGAGAAGGTTCCTTTATTTTATGTAGCAAAGGCTTTGAAATACACAGTAAGGAAGAAACAGCTAGAGGTATTTGCATCTCGGTGGACAAATCACCACGTGAACGATCTGTAGGGACCTAAAAAAAACCCTGGAGATGTCAAATGAGGTGGTAAATAACTTTTCTTCTATGGGTCTGTAATGCCAGTTTGCTCTGGAAACACAAATGGTTCCATGAAAATCTGAGAAAACAACAATTTTTCCTTTGAAGTACCAAGACATTCAATTTTCTTGAAGAACTACAGATTAAGCCTTTGTAAGAGTATTTTAGGAAGATAATAAACTAGGGGTAACGCAATTGATACTAACTGAAATCCTAAGCTAGTGGATCTACTTAGCAGAGCAAATATGAATCTTCTCTCTTTGATCAGTCATCTCTTTTGATGAAAAGACATAAAAATTCTTAAATAACAGATACAGATTTATCCATGGTTAGATCGAACAGCTAACTGTGGTAAAAATCAGACCCACAGACCCAGGCTGAAGATGACTTCATAAAACCAGGAGTACACTGGCTGTGGATGTTATTTCTTTTTTCATGGTTACACTTAAGGAATGATACAGTAAAGAGTGCCATGAGGTCAAGGAGCTATCAGGTCTTGTGGCTGAGAGATCCTAAACTGAAAGAAAGATCTTGTTACTTTCATGTTGCCACTGGCAAATGTCAGCATAGGTGTTGAGGTTTCACTCCAGCCTGCACCTCAGCCCCACACAGCTGCTCACTCCCTCCCCTTGGTGGGGTGGGAAGAGAATCAGAAGGGCAAAAGTAAGAAAACTCCCAGACTGAGAATAAAGATAGTTCAATAGGCAAAGCAAAACTGTGTGCGCAAGCAAAGCAAAACAAGAAATTAAATGGCTCCTTTCCATCAGCAGGCAGATATTAAGCCATTTCCAGGAAAGGAAGGTTTCATCACATGTAACATTTACTTGGGAAGACAAACACTGTAGCTCCAACATCCCCCCCTTCCTCCTCCTGCTTTCCCCAGCTTTTATTGCTGAGCAGATGTCATATGGTGTGGAATATCCCCTTGGTCAATTGAGGTCAATTGTGCTCCTTCTCAAATTCTTGTGCACCCCAGCCCCCTCACTGGTGAGTTAGTGTGAGAAATAGAGAAGGCCCTGATGCTGTGCACACAGTTCAACAGTAACGACCCTAAAAGAACAATTGCTTAGACAGAAGAACCCAGAAAAGAAGCTCTTCTGCATTCTGCTGTTGCAAAATTAGCCAAAAAGACCTGGACAAGGACATAGGCCCAGCGCAGAGAAGCACATGTTAATACTTACATTTGAGACCCTGCAAATCTAAAATTCTGCCAGCTCTTAGGGAACAAACAGCTTACACCCCCCAAAAGCCCCCAATTTTTCTCCTAATAAAAAGCCAAATGAAACACAGTTTACATGTAGTAATCAGACTCTTACTTCATGCCAGCATAAAGTTACAACTTCTAATTATTCTTTATGCCAATTGTCTCAACAAAAATGAAAAATGAATACATCACATTTCAAAAGGTAGATATTAGCATATACATACATATACTCCTAATGGAATTTCAAAATGAGATAAAAAAAGATTACATATACATAGGAAAGACTCTTCAAAATCAGACAGGGTAACTAGGTCTCACGGTCCTTAAAATGTTAATGTCTGGTCTAGTCTAGGTTTGCCTAGAGATGTCTGCATTTCTTTTCAGTTTCTTTGGGAATTTCAATTCTTTGTCAGCCTATCAAATACTCTCAAAACCAGAAGTTTCATTTAGGCTATTTAAAATGTTAATTTTCTGTTGTTTCTACCACACAGTGTTTGTGAACAATAGGATTCCCTCTTGATATACTTTCCAACTCCAAATTAGTTTATGAAGTAAAAAGGTCTATCAGATTATCAAACTGGGCTGCTTTGCAAGTAAAAAATTTCCTCTGCTTTTACTTCATCCAGAGGGACCACTTCTGCATCACAGTTTACATAAAACATTTTTGCAATCTGCTTTTATGCATCAAGCACAAAGTATAGATCATACTACAGCTCTGCTTCTAAGTACAGATATAAACTCTGTATTTATAACTGCTCATTCTCATATAATTGAAACATTGTAACATCTTTATGTATACCTGCATGTAAAAGCACAGCTTCCTCATGTCTTCCACTTATTTCTGAGTTTGCCCGACACTTGCTAATTCTTGTATAAAAATAATAATGCAAGATAAACACAGAGTCCAAAGCTTTGTCTTTCATGAAGGTTTAAATTAGGCTCAACACTATGTTGTCAAGAGTTACCCCTAATAGTTGAGAAGTAACCTGCCTTCCAACTTGCTGTAAGGATAGTATTTTGGAGCTGGAACAGAAGACAGGGTTTGAAATTGGCTGCATTTGTCTATTTTTACGCAGAAACCCAAGACTACAAATATTATGATGACCCTCAGTAGATCTGCTTTATGGCAAGACTTTCCGACACTGACTAGGAAGTATTCAGAACACACGCAATATCTCTGTGAAGTCTCTAAGCTCATTACATACACACGACCACAAAAGTCTACTATTTCTTAGTTAAATGAAGAGATTACTGTTAGAGCACTTTCTAATACTTTCTTCAGAAGAGCAGCATTTTAGGAAGCACTGCACAACTCTTCTCTTTCAGCACATCAAAAAGCAAAATGTATTCCTTCAATTGTAACTCTTAACCAGCTAGTATCAGCCCTTGAAAGCTGTGGTCTAATCATTTGGACTGCCTTAACCAAGAGACTGAAGAGGAACCCAACATATCACATACTTACGTCTGGCATTTCTGTACAGTAGAAAAGGGTCCTGCAGCTGGAAATCAAGGTCTTTAGTAATAGGTTCTGTTCGATTTTCCATGCTTAGCCTGTTCATAATTGTGAAACCATGCCTGGGAGAAGCCGATCTGAAAATTATCAAGTAGAAATCAAATCAAGTCAAGAAAAAAAAAATATTACTAGAATTTCTTTGTCGTATAGTTCTCCAAAATTGTGGTTTTATTTCTAAGAGATACTAGAAAAAACTAATTTTGTTGCCAAGGAAGTAACAATTGATTCTTGCAGTGTTTTGTGCAATCCTTTTAATTATGGCAAACCCTACATCATGTATGAGAAATAACAGAAGAACCATTGGTCTCACAACAGCTAAAGAGAGTATACCACATTTGCAGCACCACCATTTGAGGTCCACTGATTTAGTCACAGCATAATCACATCTGCATGTGCACTCTCCAAGTTATAAGGCCTACAACTTCTGAACAGGCAAGATATTACAAAATGCCACTCCGTCCCAGACCACTACCATCATGTTGTTCAAACACCACCATCTACCCTGTAGTTTCTTGCTGGAGCAGGAAACAGCAATTAGAACAATTCAGGCATGGGCCAGAGCAAGTGTATTTTTTAACACTTAGGTTAATAATTGCAGACAGTCATCCTAGACAGGATTTTTCCATACCCTCTGAAGCCTAAGAACAAAAGCGAGGGTGGTGAGACACTAGAACAGGTTGCCCAGAGCAGCTGTGGATGCCCCATCAGTGGAAGTGTTCAAGATCAGGCTGGATGGGGCTTTGAGCAACCTGATGTAGTGGAAGATGTCCATATGGCTCTAAATCATTATGCTCATTCATGGGTGTTACACTTCAAGTCACTTAAATGACTTTTATTAATGTCAGCTGTTAAACCTATCATGATCCTGAAAGGAAACATTACTTTCAAACCAAGTATGACAAAAAAGGAAAAAATGATGGCTAAATGTTTGGGGAAAGTGTCGTCTCTGGTAATTGCTAGTGTATGGATTTCTCTATGAAATCCAAAGCACAGGAACCAGCATTATAGGCTTGGAGTCAACAGAAAATTAAACAACAGTGGAATCCTTAACAAGAATCCTTGTTTGCAACAGTCAGTACTTCAAACAAACAAACAGCCCACTTCCACTGGTGCTAACCCAGTTGGAAGTCTGAGTTTTTGACCATTCCTCAGAATTTGCAAAGATGAGAGGCAATAAATAAGTCTGCTCAAGTAAAATGGTCACATTACTCTACACTGTCACAACAGTCATGAGAAGCAACAAAGGCAACACCCACGGTCTCCAACCTACGGTCTATTGGCAATGTCTTTTCCACTGGGCTTTCTCTGTTCAAAGCCACAGAAAATTAAAGTTAAAACTGATGGGGATGGCAGCGTATGATATTACAGCTCAACCTGTTCCATACTGTTGCCTATAGGGCATCCAGGGTAGCCAACCTCTGCTGTAATGGAAACTTCCTCAGGCAATAAAAAGAACAATGAAAGATCATAGATGCTAGAAGTGCCAGGTTACATGTTGTCAGTTCCAGAGTTTTAAAACCAACATACCAGAAAAAATACTATTTCTGGTTTTTGGTACACAACTACTGCTCCACTGCTAGCACAACTAAGGGCTAGTTATTTCCTCTTGTGCTGGTAATTATAATAGCATCTTATCTCCACTTACCTGAAAGCAGCTTAGAAAAATTACTGATGACAATTCTACTGCTGGTACAAAAGAGCTCGAAGGATTAAACCCAGCATTCCCACTTCACACAAAGCTCACAGTCTCTTGGGCCTCTCTATCACTTAACACATTCTCTCACCTTCTGAAAATAACCTCTTGCTTTCCAAGTTCTCCTACCAGAGAGATGTTGAAGAAAAAGGTTTCTGCTTTGGTGTCCCATCCCAGCAGCTACTGCAAGACCTGCTTACCTTACTATATTATTTTCCAATTTTAACAAGAGTCACAGGGAAATGCTAAGGCACTAACTTGGAAGCTCAAACATAGGGCAGGCTTCAAAACAGATCTAAGCCCAAACATAGGGCAGGCTTCACAACAGATCTAACATGAAAAGCCACAACCAGAGCTGCTGCTAAAAGCATTAAAAAAACCAAAACCAAAAAACAACTATCCAAAATATTGGATGAAATATGCATAAAAACTTAATAGTCAGACACATGCAGTATGGAAGTTTCCCAAGTAGGGAACACAACACTTCATAAGTTTTATCATTCCCTCACTTTAAGGAATATATTTATTTCACTATTTGTTTCTTGGGGTTTTTTTTGGTTTTGTTTTTTTTTTTTTTAACTGCAAATGCTACATCCTACTTAAAACAACGTAACAGTTTTCTATGGTTTACCCACATTAAGATTTAAATCACATTTGGAAATCTTCCCAGTGTTTTCTTCCCTGTATTTGCTTCTGCCAGTTTCAGTTTCCTTTCACCCTTGAACAAGGGGGAACATTTTACTTCATTCAGCCATGCTCCATCCCAGCTAGCTTTTCCATATCCACAGGTTTCACCCACAGATGTTAAAACATTACGTCCTCACCTTGTGTAAACAAACAGTGTTCCCTCCACATCAGTCTTCTCCTGAAGAAAAGGAAAGTCAATGAAGTTGAAATCAGGGCAGCATTTTGCTAGCCATCAGTGTGCCCTCCTTTAGCTCTGTTTTACCAATATCATCAGTTACACCTCTCTCACCTAAGCCATGAAAAAATAACTAAACTCAACTTCATCGGCTGGTGGCAAGAGACTAGAGCTAGCACAGGTCACCAGGCAGCTGACCCAAGTTTTGTGACAAGATATGAAAAGGCTAAAGGCTCGACATCATGAGACTAAACACTGTGCTCAATTAATTCTCCGCTGCACCCGAAGGTGTCACACAGGCCAGATCCAGGGAGAGGATTTTCCAAACGGTGCCTGCCCTCTGGGGTGACCCTCGGTGCCCACCCTCCGGGGTGACCCTCAGGCCGGGTGAGGAAGAAACCAGCAACAGGCAGATTGTGCAGGTTCTTCAAACACAGGCCCTAAGCTGACCATTACAGTAACTGTAATGAACTACCTGCAAATAGCCAGAATGTTAAACCATCAAAAGATTCCCCAAATTAAATGCTTTTAATTTTAAATGGTCTTTTTAGTATTTGTAACTCCAACACTCTTTTACACGCATTTTGGTCTGTTAGAGATGTTTGAATGGCAGACGAGCTCCTGAGGCCCATGCCCTAGTTTAAACCCCAGCCTGTACAGCCCTAACATTTACGATAAAATTTTATTTACAGCCCTGATCTTCACGATGGAACTTTTACAGCCCTGCAAGCCTTTGAAAACCCACTTCCCAGGTACCACGGGACTTCCCACAGTCCCCAGACAGCCTGAGCCAGGCCAACCCCTCACCCATCTTGAGGGCTACCAGGGGCACCCCAGGACACTGGGCCAAGCCAACACCTGGGGCAGCCCCTCAGCACAGCCACCACCACCACCACCAGTCCCCTCCCTCACACCTCAGCCATGGCAGCGCGCACACCCCACTCCCTGCCCCGAGGAGAGGGGCGGGGCCTCCTTGCCGCCCGCCCCCTGCCCGACGCCCCGCCCCCTCCCGGCATAAGGCGGGGCCACTTCTCGTCCCGTCCCGCCCCGCCCCTCCCGGCAGAGGGTGCGGGGAGGGGCGGTCTCACGTACCCACTCGTTGGCGCGGTGCCCGAACGTGTAGAGCGCCACCTGGCTGGCCACGTCCACGATGCTGCTGATGTAGGGGTCCTGCTGCTGCAGCGCCGCCAGGCTGATGTCCAGCCCCTTGCCCAGCAGGGCGGCCCCGGCCACCGCCGCCGCCATTTTGCCTCCGACAACAACACAGGGTTCCTAGTAGGCGCAACTAATCCAACGCCGAGAGGAAGGGTGGCGGCTCCCACCCCCGCCTGCCCAGTCGGAGCCAGAGCGGGCGGGAGAGTCGGAGCCCAGCCGCCGCAATCGAGCGCCGAGCGCCGGCGGCTCAGGATTGTTGCCGTTGGCGACGGGGCAAGCTGAAGGTCGGCCTGGCGGGGCCCGCCCCGGCGCGGAGCGCCAGCCGGTTTCGCAGCCCGTTCTCCGGCAGCGACCCGCGTGCGGTGGCTGGTGCCCCCGCCGTGCTGTCACTATTCGTTTCCAGGCCTCTCCCTGCCACCGGGGAGGCCACAGACCGGCTTCCTTTCCAGAGTGGCAGCTGCGCGCCCGAGGAACAACATGGCGGGAAGCGCGGCCGGGGCGCAGGGCCTGCTCACTGCGCCGAGCAGGGCGCTCCTGCGCGCACCTTAGCCTGAGCAGGAGAAGATGTGGGGTGCACCACAGCACGCACAGCCTCGGGAGAGCAGGGGGGCATACGCAGAGGTGGAGCTGAAGGCACATAAGCTCGGCCTTACATGTGCATGGAAGCATTTGAGTACGCTGGGACTGTGCAAAGTTAACATGTGTGTCTGTAAGGACATGGGTGCTCCCTGTGCCCTCAAACATACACCACTGCAATGCATGCCTAGCACCTGGCGCAGAAAGAGAAGTTGGCTCATCGATGAGTATACACAGCCTGTATTTGCTAGCATACCCTCACAGACTTCTGTAGGAACTTAAGGGAAAAAGAATATGAGTGCAGATTAAGCCATCATACAACCCTGGTACATATATATATACACACACGTGACAAGCAGCTGAAACACAAACAAGCTCCATGATATGGAGATCCACAAACAGCAGAGGAACAGATGGACAAGACCATGAATTTAGTTACTATATTTTCTTGTCAGACACACATATTTATTATTAATATATTGATATCAACAGTTTACAGAAAATATATGAACTTTATGTTGCATGAAGATAAACTCAATACATACATTTAAAAGATTTGCTTAACCATTCAGCCTGAGTCCTCACAGAGTTTTGTTTTGTTTTTTTTTACTTCATCACCTCAGACCAACATAGCAATTTTAGGAGTTATCACTTTTTGTATATGGAAGCAGCAGAGCAATGTATTTCCTTCCAGAGAATGGAATAACTAAAGGCAAAGGTAATGGATGCTATCTTGTTTACTTGTAATATCCCTGGTGCAATATATTTAAAAGGACAGAGAATTGATATAGGGGATGAATACTGCCATTTTGTTTTCTTCCCTCCTTTTCATTCTAGGCCAGATGGAGCCTGTGGGATAGAGTGAGCAGTAGCATCTGCTCCAAGATCAAATGGGCAAGCCCAGATGAAGAAGCTTCTATAGTGTGAAATGGCGATAGGAGAGAACTGAGAGACAGCAAGCTGGGAATCATAGTCTTAAGTGTAGGGAAAGCGAGTCTCTTGAGTGGAGTTAAGAATGGTCATGCTCTCAGAAAGGACAGAAAGACAGACTGTTCTTTGGGACTGAGGATAGAATATGTAGGTTCTGTGCAGCCCAGAAAGTCACTAAAAATTGGAATAAGGACCGACAGCTTCCTCTGCAAGCATACTGTGGGAGAGGAAACCTTTATACATACCCTTTTATTATAATCTGCCTCACTCTTCATTCCTCTTTTTCTAAAGCCACCTTGTTTCAGTTGGGGCTGTAATGAAACACAGCTTTAGAGTTTAGAAGTTTTAAAGTGGTTTTGGTATACTCGTGGTAGGAAAATGGCTCTAAGCAGTTCCATTGCAGACCTCTGGCTGACTTACAGATCCTGTAACAACAAGGAAGATATATGGGCTCATGATGAACAAGAAAAACTGCTGACATGCTATGGAAATGACCAAAGCAGAATGGCAAAAAAAGAAAAAGTAGGAAGTAGGAAAGTCACATGGCTCAAGTAGTGAACAGATGCACAATCATTTCTTTTTGCTGATCAGATAGTCCTCAATTCCCAGTTTCCAGGCACACCTAACTACATTCCTCCTTGTGTTGGAGTTTCTCATTCCCATCTCATATCCAATTCTTTGGCAATTCTCCTGCTTACAGAAAGTCCGGACTTGTCACCAAGGCATAGAAGTGCCAAACTCTTGTAGTCCCACTCCTGAAGTTTCCCTTTTCAGATGCCTTTGCTCCCTCTAACAATAATACTTACAAAAAACGGTGCCCTGGGGTATTTTTGGTGGGTTTTTTTTTGTGATGGTGGGGAGAGGGTATTGCAAAGTCCCATAAGGAAAAATGTGTTATAGAAAATACGTATTTCAAAAGCTTTTAATTTGAACTGGAAATAGTTACTCATAACTGTTGTTGGGTAGGAGAGAGCAGTATACAGAATTTAGAAGATGTTATCAGCCCTGTTCCAACTGAAAAAGATGTTTGATGCAGAAATAAGGTGTCTTTCAACTTCTACAACTTGCCTTGTTTCTGTTGTTGCCCTTTTGGTGAGGTCAAGCACTAACCAACACTTGAAGCCTTGCACGTTTGTGATCTTAGACAGACAGACTGGCTCAAGTGTGTCTTCTGCTCCCTTCTCTTGACATAGAAAGATTGTAGTGTACTGTTTCCTTGAGCTCCATGGAAGAAAACCCAACTGTGACGTTAAATATCTTGAAGTAGGCCTGTCAAAAATTTGCCTGTCTGTTTTTGGTGCCCTCTTTCTGGATGCTTCTTCAGTACTACCTTCCTCCTAGATTACTGCACCCCTTTTTGACATAGCTAGACAGACAGTTCCCTAGCCCTGTATTCTGAGTCAGTGAACCTGTCAAGCTTCTGATCAGGCCTTTTTATATTTTCTGTTGCACTGTGATGTGGCTTCTGCTGGTTCCAGCTGTTTTGCTGTGTAAGTGGGATGTAATTTCTCCTTCCATTTAGCCTGAAGTAAAGGTACTTAATAAAGCCATTAGTTCTGCCCTGCTTTATGGAATCACTTGATAGTAGGCTAAAAAATTTCCAATGAAACAAAATCTTGTTAAGAAGAGAAGCAGTGTGAATTCTCACTGCAACTAAAAAGGTAAGGATGTTTTAGCAAAAATGTCACAGCTTAAACAAGTTAATTCTTTAAGCTGCAGTTATTTGCTTACAGTCAGTAATCCAGTAGTCCATAATAACATAATATGTTTATGAAACAAAATAATTTTCTAGCTTTCAAAATGTCATAATTTCATGAAGTATATAATTATAATGTTGCATTTCTGTCTTCCATCCACCTGGATACTATTCTGTTAACCCCCCCCCCAAAGACCTATGCCTTTGACATAGTATGAAAGGCATTTTGGGTAGGTAATATCCAGACCAATTTAGGGCAAAATCCATGCAGCATGATGTTCCTAAGGTCTCTGTTAATAATAAACATCAAGATGGTTAGGCCAAACCTTTTCACAAGAATTGTTCAAACTGATATTAAGCCTTCACATTAAAGAATCTATGGTACTTGTAAAGACTAAGCTGTGCCTCCTACAGCAAATTACGAACACTGAGGATATTTTATGTGAAAATATTTGGTGGCACTGCTGGTCATATGCAACCCCTGTTGCAGGTCCCAGCCGTACAGTCCTGTCATTCTGGCACCTTGGTACTTTACTGGTGCAGGTGCATATGTGGCCACAGCGTGAACCAGTCAGACTGGGTAAATGAACTGATTGAAAAACAAGCATTCATACTGCTGCTGAGATCACAGCCTTGACTGGCTGTTTTCCTACCTGTTCACATTCAGTCCTTTCTCTGAGCAGCAATTTTTTTAATAAACAGCAGGAATCACTTGAGCAAATGTAGTGTTGAGCACCTCATTTGCTTCCCTTCCTCATCTCCAGCCCCTTTGGAGCTGTTACTGCATGGTAGTTGCCTTTTCCTTTTTATTGCTTCCCCAAGGCTGCCATAATTTTCTTCTCACTGTGACTGGTGGCATCACTGCTGCCCTGCTAGCAGAAAGGGTGCTGAGGCAGCATTAATAAGCTCCTCTTATCCATACAGGGCCACTTGAATATCTTTGCATGGTACTTTCCAGCATGCCAGCTTCCTGGGGAGCAGTGGGTTGCTCTTGTGGAACCAGGGTGATCCCACAAAGCTTGGTTACCATGTTCCACATATTTCTGGGGATGTACTTGCAACTTTGCAGCATGGTAGCTCTCACCACTTGGGAACTAGTGCCCCTGTGGTTTGTGCTGAAGGCTAGCTGCATCCCTTCCCAGACACTTGAAACGTACAGTCTTTCCTGCCCACATTTATTACAGCCTCTCAGTAGCTAGCATTAGAGTGCTTTCCTCATGCTCAAAACTTGAAATTGCTGGTTATACTGTTGGACCACTTCTGAACTCCAGTCCTAATGGTTAAAGCAATTTTAGTCTTTTTGTTAGTGATTTATTACTTCCTAAAGGTTCCTTAACGAGTATAGGGTCAGAATATATAGTTTCATCTGGTTCAGTTATTAAAAAAATATCTCTCTGCACTAAAACTAAATCTGGTTACTTTCATTCCATTTCAAAACAACTCTCCTTCCTGTCCCCAAATAAAACCCAGTGCATGCACATATGTGTCTGGATTGTTGCTCTCTGGTAAAGTTTATGAGACCATTTTGAAATTTTCTGCAAATGTTGGTCCACACAAGAATGAGATAGTGTTCTTTGGCATTGTTTGTTTTGAAATTCTGATATTAGACATACCATGTATGGAATAATTAACTATAATTTACAATGATTTTCAGTTGAAGGTTGGTTTTATTCTGCATATAAGAGCCTTACCAAAAAATCATTTCTTTCCTTGACTTACATTTTGCTAAGTGATTCTCATAGTAAGAAACTCTACACTTTTTCTTTTGCTGTACATTTATTTGCAAGATACTGAGCTTTGCCTTTTTTGTATGCCCAGCTTCTGCTACTGGCCTAGCTGAAGGAGAACTAAAGGAAAGTTCCCTACTATTGTTAATTGAACTATAGTTTTTTCTTTCTAACTTCCTATGTAGATATTCTTCTGGAGTGAAGATTTATTTTTGATTTAGCTTTAGCCACTTTTCAAAGGGCATAATCTGAGCTAAAAAAAACCCCAAAACCAACTTAATACCAAGAAAAGACTATTTCAGGAGGAAGGGAGAAGCTGTACCAATATAATTGCTTTGAATGATAGTGTTATACAGAAAAAAAATTGTTTCTTGTGTACATTTAATCAGTAAAAACTCTGATTTTTATCAGCGTTAGATTTTCAGTGTTTTAGGTGACTGTATGATTTCAGTGTCTTATCTTTCAGTAGAGCAGAAATGAAAAAATGATAAACCTAAAAAAGATTCTTCTGCATGGAACATTTTTTCCCAGTTATACTAGTTGATAAAATACAAAGACGTTACCTTTATTCACAGACTTTGCCTGACTTCTATAACTATACAATTACGAGTATGATTCTGTCAGATCTTTTAATAAAATTCTAGATTACATCCTCCAGCCTCTCCCTAATGCTGAATGTTCTAAACATGCATTGCTGATTTTCCTGCTGTAACAAAGTAAAAATACTGTCAAAACTTGATGGCTTTTTTTTCACCTTCTTTACTTATTCAATGTAGCAGAAATCACTGACTTCCTTCAGTAATATTTCTCGTAAGGTTTAATTTCACAAGTTCCTTTACTTTCACCCACACACAACTTTACAGGTAAAAAAATTGAAACTGGATTTTACTATGAGAAGACAACCATTTTGGGGTCAGTATTTGAGTTCTTCAGTGATTTTATTACCACAACTATATGTGCTTATAATAAATTAAATATTGTTGATAGCCAGTATGTTATTGGCATCCTGATAAACTGCCATAAACTCTTTCTATCCATCAGCTTCATTCTTTGCAGTTGATCAGCTAGACAAACTACCAAAATACTGATGAGGATAGGGCATTCCTGCTGTTTCCCATAGGTTAATAAGATGTAACAGTAATTATATCTTACCAAAGATAACATCTTTCCAACAACTTCTTTCTGGTAATCACCATTTAATTTGGCAGAATCAAACACCTGTAGCTCTAAAAGAGCTGTTTTCCAACTAGTTACAGAGAAGATGGCCTCATTTAATTAATTCCTAATATGAAAAGTTCCATTAGATAATTACATGAAGTCAGGACCTCATTTTTACACCTCACCTGGCATAGGAGCTCTTGATGTATTAAGGAAATGGCATCACGACAAAGATGTGCTACTGTTGCTGCTGTGAAGAAGCTGGTAGCAAGGCTGGAGGAGTACTGGGGCTGAGACTAGCCAGGGGGGCTGGGATGGGGTGCATAGCGAGTTGTGCCTGTGGTGCTAAAGTATCTTGTTAGGAAAATGAGTTCTGTAGGTCCAAATCAGCTTTTCTTTTTAGTTAATTGATGAAGTGAGGAAGAGCTCTGAATAACTGTTACACCTGTAGCTGTTACAGTGTCACTTTATTAAAAGAATTAGCATTATTACTGTCTCTACTGACAGAAGTATCTTCTTGGGTTTTGTTAGGGGGGGTTGTTTTTTGGTTTTTGTTTGGTTTTTTTTTTATGAATAATGTTCGTGTTTATTGAAGGCTAATGAAGGATTTCATAGCTTTAGACATAGCATAAGTGAATGAAGTTAGAGTGTTGTAACAATACTGAATTCTAGAGAGCTACAACAGATAAATGATGATATAAGGAAGGATCCTTAAAACTAAAATAACCAAGCAAGTCAAGTGGGGTTTCTGCATCAAATATTCCCCCAATATTTTTGTATTTTTGATAGCTGCTCATGAAAATTGCCACGGGGAAATTCTTGTGGTGCTGATGGCTGTTTCATATCTGTTCCTGCAGGTGGTAAGAGTTTGTGAAGGTTCTCACAAATGCATCTTTTGCAATTAAAGTTAGGCTTAAAAGCTATGGTATATGTCTTTTAATGTGAGATCACCTAATTTATAGTACCATGATTTTTATGGTTTTGGTATAACACTTTGGATGATCATTTTTATTTTTTACTGGCTCTGTTTGGCTAGAAAATATCAATGATCAATGAAGTAATTGTTTTAAAGTAAAATTCTGTTCAAACTGATAACTTCTTTCTTTTGTTATGCAGCATGTTGTAATAAGGATTCATGACTACCTCCATGCTTTAAATGCAATTACTTGCTTCTTCCTGAAACTTAGGAATGCTTCGTTTAGATTTTATTTCTTCAGTATGGTTATTATTTGCGCTGCTTGAGGCTTCTATGGGAAGAAAGGAGCTCAGACTTGTGTAGCAGAAGATAAAACTTGATAACATTTGAACTGTTGGAAATAATGAATGCAGTCTATCCCTGGTTTTTAGGAGGGATGGATTTGGGCAAAGACACCTTCCGGCAGGCAACCAATAGAATATTTAAGCACTTTGAACAAGATTTTGAAGTGGATACTAAAGGTATTACCACCACAAACCTCCAGTGGCTATCTGAGTCTGGGTTTATTACACTTGTGTGAATTTGTTTCTTCTGGTGAATTCTGAGAGCTGTGAAAGCATTTGGTAGTCCCTTTCCTACAATCTGATCTTGTCATTTTCTGGTGATTCTGTGCTATGTCTTCTGTCAGATTAAATTTACAGGCATATTACCTTGCTTGACAGAAACGTGAAGTACTTGAATTTTTCAAAGAAAAACCTCCACAACCAGTAACAGGCTGAGGCTTCTTTCTTCCTCTTATTTTTCCTGCTGGTTTGCCCAAATGTGTTAATTTTGTTGTCATCCTAAATTAATTTTATAAATATAATCCTCAGCTGAACTTGCTTTGTGATCTACAGTGAAATTGCTGTGTCACTTAAGCACTAGTAAACCTAACAAGACCATGTAAAACTGAACAGGTTCAGGACATTTTTGTGAAGGTGCTTCTGGTATTTACTCTTGACTTACTACTCGATTATAAGGAAAGATCTTTCTGAAGCAGTTTTATGTGACTTTGTGGGAGTTCAGTTATTAACTTATTAACAGATCAGATAATATAATGTATTTCATGGTGCTCTCGCAATCACAGAATGGTTGAGGTTGAAAGTGACCTCTGGAGGTCATGTTGTCCAATGCCCTCAAGCAGGGCCACCTCAAGGAGGTTGCCCAGGACCTCTGATACTCCAGTTAGGGAGATACTGCAACCTTCTTTGGCAGCTTGTGCCCATGCTTGGTCAACCTCACAGTTAAAAAAAAAAAAAAAAAAAAAAAAAAAAAGTGTTTCCTGATGTTCAGTGTGAGCCTCCTGTGTTTCAGTTTGTGCCTGTTGCCTCTTGTCCTGTCGCTGGACACCAGCAAAAAGAGCCTGGCTCAGCCTTCTTTGCACCTTCTCTTCAGGTATTTATATATATTGTTAAGATACTCATGAGCCTTCTCTTCTCCAGGCTGAGCAGTCTCAGCTCTCTCAGCCTCTCCTCATGGGAGAGATGCTTCAGACCCTTAATCGTCTTTGTTGCTCTTTGCTGTACTCTCTCCAGTATGTCCATGTCTGTCTTGTACTGTGGAGTCCAGAACTGGTCCCAGTACAGCAGGTGTGGCCTCATCAGTGCTGAGCAGAGGTGAAGAGTCACCTACTTTGACCTGCTGGCAATACTTTACCTAGTGCAGCCCAGGATACCACTCACCGTCTTTGCAGTGAAGGCACATGGCTGGCTCATTCAACTTGGTGTCCACCAGGATCCCCTGGTCCTTCTCTGCCTAGTTCCTTCCATTGTTGAACTTCATGAGGTTCTTGTTGGACCATTTCTCCAGCCTGTCAAGGTTGCTCTGGATGGCAGCATGTCTCTGGTATGTCAGCCACAGCTCCTAGTTTGTGTCACTTGCAAACTTGCTGAGGATGCACTCTGTTAAACAGGAGTTTAACATCTTAACTCCTTTAGTCCTTATTCTAATTAATATGATTTCCCTCCTCCCCCCCCCCCCCCCCCCCCCCCCCCCTTTCTGGTGCAAGACCCAGGATGTTTGGTTTCATCTCTGACTCAAAAAGAAAAAGGGTGTGTAGGGGGTGGGGAGGGCAAGGAGGGAGAGAAAATGCATGAGACAACTTGGTAGTTTGGATATTAAGGAGAGAGAAACATCGGGAAAGAACTAGCAATAGTATTGCATTATTGTTGGTATGATACGTGAGCATACAGGCTGGGAAAGCAGGGTGCATGTGCAGTCACAGCTGATGAGATGAGAGGACAGAAGAACAAGGAAGAACTGGGATGGATTACAGGAAGCAGAGCTGAGCTGGAGCAAGACCTGCCATGGTGGAGTGGAAAGCAGGATTAGCATGTGGGCAAAACTGAAGGAGGCTTGCAGATGGAATGAGACACCTGCTAGGAAGAAACTTAAATAGGAAGGACAGAGCTGTGTAGATCTTGGGGCAGAAAAATTCAGGTAGACTTTTATAATTGGAAATAGAGTAAGAGGAGTGTTTAGAGGTTTTGATAGAATGAAATGCTGATCACAAGGATAGGTAAAACAATGTGCCATAGTTACTGAAAACTGCCCTTCTGTCTGCCACAACCATTTTTTAGGTCACTTTAATTGCTACTTGTGACATGACCTAGTTGGAAGTGGTTGCTGTTATGGAACAGAACGTATAGAGACTCTTTCCTCACGCAGCACTGAGCAATTAGGAACCAGATACAGCATCACATACATTTCAGTGGCTCTGTCACCGAGTGGTTTCTGATAGATACAAAACAACAGGCCTGCCTGAGGAAGAAAGGGACATGGATTTAAGAGTTGTAGAAGTTGGTTGACTGTCAAGAGAAATGTTGTGATGACTGATTAAGCGTTTAGGAAAGGATAAAACCTGCTAGAAAGCATCTCTTTTCCCTACAACTTGGCAACAGTTGCCACAAGATGTAAAAGCCCCCTGTACAGTTCCAAAAGAGATAACAATCTAACATTTTCAAATGTCTTAGTAGCACTAATTCCCACTGATAAACAGCAGTTACATTGTATCCTAAAAGTAACTGTATCTCAATGGAGACTGCTGTTTGAACTGTGGTTTAGGATATAGGAAGAGGAAAGGGCATTGGGTACTACCTTTAAAATTCTATCTTGGATATTGCTGTTTGCAAAAATTATATAAACTAAGCTGTTTTGTCTGAGCTTTAGGTAGTATATGTATATGTGTTTGTATTTAAAAAAACCACCAACAAAAAACCAAAACAACAACAAAAAAACCCCCACAAACACCAAAGAACAGGCAAAGGAGAGGGGGGCTCATTTAACTTGTCACTAAAAATTTCAAGCAACGAAATGATGTAAAGCTTTTCTGAAGTTTGATTTCCTCTAGCATTTGGTTATCTATGTTAACTCCATCAGTGATGGCACAATTTTCATTCAGTGTAAGTGAATAAGATGGCTTAGCTTGTGGATTTTTCCTTTCACATGGCAAATCCATCTGGCTATGCTAGGAGAGAATTATAAATGTGTTAAGTTTGTAGTTTCATTGATTCTCAGGTGTCCTGTGAATGATCTTTGTTCTGTGAATGAGAATACTGTTCTTAAACTGCTACAGTAACAGAAAAAAAAAATTATCCCAAATTTGCCTTTTCCATAAAAGTGACTCTGAACGGATCTTTGATTTCAGTCTAAAATAGTAGCAACAAGAATGAAGATTCCACAGCATTTCTGGGCAACCTGTTCCAGTGTTTTACTACCCTCATAATGAAAATTATTTTCCTTATTTGTAACTGGAATAGCCTTTGTGACTGGTCTGCTGCCTTTCATCCTCTCACTATGTAACTCTGGCAAGAGGCAGGCAACAACTTCTCTATACTCTCCCCTTGAATACCTGAAGACAGCAACAATGTGTACCTTAGTCATCTGTTCATCAGGCTTAACAAGCCTAGTTCTCTCAGCCTGCCCTCATATATCATGTGCTTCAGCCCTCTAATTTTCTTAGAGGCTCTGGACTTCCTCCAGTATGTTAATATCTAGTACTACATGGGGTACTCTGGTTATGGTGTCACAGAATGACTTCCCTGTGATATGCTGGCAATATTATTGCTAATTAGGTCCAGGATGTGGCTGGCCTTCACAGGCAGGGCATGCTACTTTCTCATTTTCAGCTTGTTGTCTACCAGAACACTGGGTCCTTTTCTGCAAAACTGCTTCACAGCCTCTACTGGTACACGGGACTATTCATTCCAGGTGCAGGATTTTGCACTTGGCATTGTTGAACTTCATGTGGTTCCTGTCTGGCCATTTCTTCAACCTGCTGAAGTCCCTCTGGATAGCAGCTCTACCTTCCACCATACTGACTTCTGCCCCAGTTTGGTGTCATCCAGAATCTAGCTGAGAGTGCATTCCTTCTGATAGTCATGAGTGTTAATAAAGGTGCTACACAGTATTGGCCCCAGTTTCAATACCTGAGGGACATATGCCATTAGTAGTTGGCCACCAGTAGACTTTACACTACTGAGCACAACCTTTTGAACATGCAAGTCTGGAGAAATTTTCATCCTTCTTACTTATCCAGTCCACATCTCTATAATTTGACTACTAAATATTATGGCAGACTGTCAAAGGCTTTGCTAAAGTTGAGGTAGGTGATGCCCATTACTCGTCCACTTGTTCACGGAGCCAGTCGTCTCACCATAGAAGCCAGTTGAGTTGGTCTAACATGATTTGCCTTTGGTAAATCTAGTCTGGATGTTCCTTTTTGTCCTTCAAGTGTTTGAATATGGCTTCTGGGATGACAGACTCCATAATCTTCCCAGGAATTGAAGTTAGGTTTACTGCGCTACAGTTCCCTGGGTCTTCCTCCTTGGCCATGGGTGTGATGTTTGTCTTCTCAGTCATCAAAAACCTGCTCTGATAGTCATGACCTTTCAAAAATGAGTGACCTTGCAGTGATGTTGGCCACCTCTCTCAATACCTTCAGATTCAGCTTGTGTCATTCCAAGGATCTGTGTATGTCCAACTAGCTAAAGTGCTCCACTTCTGCAGACTGCCACTGGGCTCAGAGACCTGGAAGGCCTAAAGACAAACCTTACTAGAAAGAAAAAAACCCAAAACACAATAACACTCCAAAAATGTAAGGCAAAACAGGTATTGAGTACCTTAGCCTTATCAATGTCCTTTGTCACTAGTTTCCCTGCTACATTGAGCAGTGGGTCCAAATTCTTCTCAGCCTTCCCTTTGCTGCCAGTGTGCTTACAGAAGCCCTTCTTGCCTTTCATATCTTTCACTATTTCCAGCTCCCTCTGAGGTTTCAATTTCCTGACTCCATCCCTGCATTCTTGGGCCTTCTCTGTGTATTCCTCCTGGGTACTCTGTTGCTGCTTCCACCCTCTGCATACTTCCTTTTTCGCATTTGAGCTCAAATGGGAGTTCCCTGTTCATCCATGCTAGCTTTCTGCCATGCTTGTGTCACTTCTGCCTATCAGAACAGCCTGTTCCGGTGCACTGAAAAGGGGGTCCATGAGGACCAGCCACCTGTCCTGGGCCACTTTGCCTTACAGAGCAGTCTTCTGTGGCATCCCACATAGCACATTCCTAAACAATCCTGAATTCCAGAGCTGTGATTCCAGTATTTCCCTTGCTCACTTTTTTTCTGGATGTTGATCTGGGGAATATCATTTGCTGCAGCCTTAACCTTCACATCACCCAGCTGTTCATCCTTTTTCATGAGTAATAAGTTGAATGCCTCTCCTAGTCATCTCATTGATAATCTGCATCAAGAAATTGTCATCAACATCTTAACATGATTATTCATGAGGAGGATTTGATTTCATGAAATGTCTAGTTCAAAATTACAGACTAAAGAAGTCTGAGTAAGTTTCCAAAACTACTGGATAATTATCCAGACAGAACCGTTTAAAGCTCTCCCACTCCGTACATTAATAGGAGCCACAATATTCCCATGCTGGCTATGAGGGGAAAAATCAATATCAGCAAATGTACATTCATATTGATTTATCTTCCCTTTTGGTTTTCTAATTTAGTAAAGGCTACTAATGCAACATTACATAAAGATTCTCAGGAGAGTAAAAAGGCTAATAAGATCAGGTATCACTGTTTGTTCTGTGGAAGTGAACTGACTACTGTACGTAGTCAGCTGTTGAATTGCCCAATACAGGAAGGCCACTGTGTACTTTTGAGCCATGTATCAGAGGGCTTCATTACAGGCAAGTGGACTAAAAGGAGACATCAGAATGACTTTTTGGAATGCAGGCCCAGCATGCTGTTAGGATATGCATGTTAGAGAGGAGATGTCCAAGGAACCAAATTCTAAGAATTTTTTTCACATAGTATTCCAAGAAATGTTGTACTTGTATTTGAATGTCCTATTATACACATCTGTTCAGACCAATTAGTAACCTTTATCAAACTAGGTTGGAAAAGGGTTTTCTGGTTATGTGCAAACTCATATGCAAATATTTGATTTTTAAGATATTATTTCATGTATTGTATGTGGAAAAAGCAATGTATTAAGAAAATGATGTTTGCTTTGCTTAATCATTCTAAACAAATTGAAGGGGGGGAAGTGTTCTTGTAATTTGAAAACTGAAATTTATGACTGTCCAGAACACCAGAAAGTTGTCTTGTGGGAAAATAAGTCAACTATACACATACATGTCATATACTTAGAGATGAAATTAGGACATGATGTAGTGCAAGCTTTTGGTTGAAAGGGTATAAAACTTCAGAAACAAAAGCTGTTATTTTCACAAGCAGTGTACACTTCACACAGCCATATTGATCTTGTAATGCTCTCTCTTGCACTGAAGATTAAATGGCAAGATATTCGACCTTATAATTAAAATATATATTCCTTGTTATGTTACAAACATGGAAGTGCAACAAGTTATAAAATAAAAACTGTATTATCTATGTTCTTATTGTACATCATCTGTATATACAGATTCATGATTGGAAGTACTTTTTGCATTCCACATAGCTGGGTTTTCCCCCACCCTCTCACCCCTTTTTGAGGATAAAACATTCATGAGGGCGCTGTCCAAAATTAGGACATCTCCTTATCCTACCAAAGGACAAGGAAAACAGGAGATTACTGAAAAAAAAGACTGAATAATTAGGTCATTGAAGGCCCAGGTTCATAGAGGTGTTTACTGTCCCAGAAGAACAGCTGATAATCTGCAGCTGAGAAATCACGTGTTCAGGATGATTGTAAAAGTTGAGTTCTGTCTCTCAAGCCCCAAATTCCTAATTTTTCCAACCTTTAATTAATTTGGCCATCAAGGCATTCTACTAGAGATGTAAATGCAAGAACAGACTTTGTCCCACTATAATTGATGGAAAATTCATTTTCATTGGTCACTTTCATTGGACCATAAACAAGTTGTTCCTTATGAGGAAGGATTACATCTTGATTTGGAGTACCAAATCAGAAGGTGGCTATCTCCAAATGGCCATGACATCATAGTTTAAAAACAACTGTGTTCAGACTGCTTTTTCCAGGTTGTCCACCAGCAGAGTATGACTTTTGCCTGGAGCTACAGTAATAGTGGCTTGTATCAGTATAGAGATGTGCCTTTTTCCTAAAGGCAGAGATTTTACTGTGAATATGACCTCTTTACCAGTCCTTTGGTTCCAGAGGCAGAGAAAATAAATCAATATCACAGAAGCCAGGTATTCCAGCGGCCCTATCAGAAAGCACTACTCGAACCTAACTTAAATATTGTAAGACATAACTCCATGGAAACAAAATACAAGGTTGCTCAGCTAGGCTTAATTCTTGTTTCTTTCACAGAGTCTTTTGGATATAATTTTCTTGTTATGTGTCTCCCGAAACACACAATTTCACCTACCCATAAATTTAAATATACAAAATGTTATTACTGCACAGTTTATTAAAACAGCTGAAACATTGCTATTCATAGCCCTTATTTTGCCATTTGAAAAACAGGAGTAACTGGTAACAAGTGTGAGTGATCATACTGTTATGTCAGCCCTGGAAAGAAAACAGGGACTACAATTGCAGAAGATGTGGAAGCTGCTCCCTCTGAGCAGAACAGTGCTAGACATCCAGGCATGGAGTATCAGTCTAGCTTCTGAGGTCAGTGAGTCTAGGATGTTTCTGGCCCTATAGCTTGTTCTTTTTCCATATTGAGCATATGGAAGCCACAATTCCACAAT
Source organism: Falco punctatus (assembly GCF_963210335.1). Lineage (NCBI taxonomy): Eukaryota > Metazoa > Chordata > Aves > Falconiformes > Falconidae > Falco > Falco punctatus. Next base: position 23,983,023 of record NC_137585.1, on the reverse strand, counting down.
TCTTTTATGGAACTTTAATTTGACAAGGTTCAAATCATGTACATGAGAGAAGGCCTTGAAATCTGAGCAATTTTGCTTGTCATATCACAAGTCCTAGCTCTGAAGTATTTATTACCCATTTTTATTGGGAATTTCTCATATATGAATTTTTGAATATTGCAAGAAACAACACTTCTTACCCTTCTCTTGGAAATGTCTGATTTTGATTTTGATTTTTCAGAAACCTGTAGAATAAATTCAACCTGTAGCCTGAGAAATTTGAATCCAAACAGTTAAAACTTTGCTATCAAAACCTGAAAAGAATGCTTTGTAGTAGATGCCTTGTACTTATGTTGTGTAAAAGACGGTTATTTTTAAATGAAAATCAAATTATAGGGTACCATTTAGTAATACCATGTTTCATGTGTACTAATATGGCTTTTCAGCTCTTTCACTACAAGATCTCAAATAACTTCAAAAATACTATCTCAGTGAGATGCAGAAATACTATATTAATCTTATTTTTAAGTAAAAATAGGGGGCAAAGGCTGCAATTGGTCAATATGAGTGAAGAGGCAAGATACATTTGAGGTTGAAATAATTTACCAAGTCCTTCCTGTTAACCTTTGAAACTGGAGCTCTTCTTTCTGAAAGGATCTTTGGAAAAAACTTAGTAGTTCCATCTTTGTTTAGGATCACTATATTATTCATTCAAGTCAATGTGACTCTTTGACTGCAGTAAGGTTTTGATTAGGTCTCTTATTGTTGCTTGCACAGTCACAAAATCTTGCTTAGTGAAAGAATCCACATATTTTTTTACACACACACACACACACACACCATGTTCCTTTGTAGGTAGTGTTCTGCATGTGCTGCCGAAGTACCTGGTCAGTGAATTAAAAAGTATTTTAGCTATTTACTTCCATCATTTTTGTCTAGTTAGTGCAAAACCATGAACTCCCATGACATCTTGTTGTCTAGAAAAGTGCTTGTCAACATACAGACTAACTTGGAAATAATTCTGGATAGCTCCTATTAAAGAACACTCTTGGTGCCCTTTCTTTAAATAAAGTCTATTGACTGTAAATTAAGTGGACACTATCAAACAAAAATTTGTATAGGGAAAAAATTTAATGCATTTTAACCATAGGCCTGCATCTTTTAGAAATAATTTTTAAAAACTCAACACTGATACTTTTTATCTTTTGCTTTTCATTCTTATTATAATGATCAGTGTCATTCTTCATTTTTAATCACTTCCACCTTTTATTTCTAATGCACTAGTCAGTAGCTCTTCATCTTATGTAGCTTGGTGAAGTTATTAATTTCTTTTCAACCAAGGATTTGCCCATATTAATGAAATACATCTGAAGATACCTAATATATTACCTGTCTGGATAAATTTCTGCTGGTGATAAAACAATGAGAATTTTTAAAAACCGTATTTCCAATATTCAGAAAGTTTGCCAGTAGATATATTGCCAGTATTGCATGTAAACGATGCAGTTTCCTTCACTGAGATGTCAATGAATTATTAGGGTCTGTGAGGACACAATTTTCCCCAAATCATCCTCAGACTTCTTCAGAGGTTTATAGCATGTGTTACTTTCCTGCAAAATCTATTTTCTGATTATTAGTTTTCTAATCTGAGGAATGGAGGCCTACATGTAGTTTTCCCCTGTCATTGTTTATCCAAATGCCTGGATGACATTAGCAAAATATTTGAAACAGATAAGTCAAAATTCAGTCTCAGAGAGTGAGATGAAGTGATGGATGGATGGGAAAAGTAATACAAAGAAGATGCACACTGCCTCCTGTCATGAGGAAATCTGCCTGAAGATTGAAAGTGTTTGCAGCCTTATGTTTTCCTAGATCTTTCATTACTTCCAAAAATCCATAAAACTTTTACTGCAAACCAAATCTCTTCCACCTGAGGTTAGCAGGAAGAATGCATGTCCTCATGTGAATCTTAGGTTTAGTCATAGAAAGCCACGTGCATGCCATGATCAGGTTTCATTCTTCTAACTGTCTCCCTGGTGCTCTCTTTGCCTGTAAAATGTGGAGGCCAGAATCTTTGGGGAGGGGAACACAGAGCACAGAAGAAAGATCGATTTGATTAATAATGTTACAAGAGGCTAAAAATCTTGGGAGTATACCTAGGCAGAGATACGACTAGAAGTTTGCAAGATGTCAAGTGCTTTTTTCCATTTCTGCAAGTTTTAATAACCAATTACCCTGCACTTACAAATCTACTCCTCCCACCACTAGCTGGGAACACACTAGCTTCCACAGTGCCTCTCAGATGGAGCGGAAAGGTGGGAAGAAGGTCAGTACAAACATCCTTATTAACTGTATAGTACAAACGTCCTTACTAACCGTATGTGGTAGCTGGGAAGTAAAGGGTGGAGGACATGACAATTTGGCTAAATCAAGATATGTCTTGAAACCAATATTAAGGAAGACATTGTCTTTCTCTCTTTGTAGTACTTTAAATGTGATTTGAACCCAGAAATCTAAGTAGGGATAAGAATGAAGAATGAAAAACTAAGAAGGAAGTATGCAGAAGATGCAATGTGTTATGATACTTTAAATAGTGCCAAGTACTGAAGAATCAAAAAAAAAAATAATGTTGCACATTCTTTTTTTTTTTTTTTTTTTGAGGGGGAGATGGGGAGAAGAGCAGGGATAGCTGGTACATCTCCTTTATTCACATACAGTGTATTTTAGGATATACTCTGGCTTATCCTCTGGAACCTGAACAGTTTTCATGTGTTTAGTAAGCCACTGAATAAGAGAAAGTATCTGTAATAACAAAGATCTTTAGTAAATCAGAGGTCATTGATCTTTCTCTGATTATTCAACAGTCATTCTCACTTGGGTATTAAGGATGATAACACTGTCTTCCTCAATATTTTGTTATTCGGAGAGTAAATGATTCAGGAGCACCTTCTTTATCTACCACCTGTAGTAACTTCCATGTGTTGGCCCTTCATAGGCCAACATTTTACTCAGTGAGCTCATGTTCACCAGTAGTTTTCCCCTGACCTTATAACTCATGGCTCAGTTCACTTGGTGGGTGTTTTTTCCATTCAGAGCTGAAGATAGTTTACTTAGAGAGGGGAGTGCAGAATGCTTTTTGCTTTGTCAGACAATCTGACACAGATAGCTGCAGGTAAGTGGTACCCTCAGTCCCTCCCAGAATCGCTTCTTACATTCAGAATAAATAAGGTGGTGGAAAACATCAAAACATCTTTGTTCCCACCCTGCTGCATGCATGTTTTCTGGTGCGAGATGGTAATTCAGCTGGTGATGCATTCATGATGTGCATTGTAGTTTTTCAGGTTCAGTTCTGCCAGATATGCAAACCATAACAGGCCAAATGCCATCTTTTACTTTTGTCTTCAAAGAGCTGAATTTGGCTCTGGCATTAATTTTAACTGTTTAAAGTTACAAAACAACTTTTTTTCCTTTCTTTTAACCCTACACAAGCAAGAAGGCTGCTCGTGTTGCAAAATAATTGAGTCAGAGCCTGTTGCAATCAAAAGATGATTAGTTTCTTGTGTTTATGTGTGTTCTGATGTGAACCAATCTATTATGTCTGTTTTGTGTTCCCAGGGATGCACTATTTTTATGTGGAACTTGCAAAAGCAGACACAGTTCACTGATGTTTATTAGTGACCTTGTCTTGTCCTCTGAATTATGGACAGTCTGCTTTGAACATGGGGAAATGCTACCAGCAGATATTATGTGGATGTTCAGGTTTTTTGTAGTTTAACCTCTCCAAGGCCCTGCTGCAGTTCTAGATGTAAAAAAAGAGAAACTGAATTATGGGTGTTTAAAGCTGAAATATTTATAGAAGCAGTTTTTTATTTAAAAATAGCATTTGTGCCTGAGAAGATCAGATGTACCACTTCAGTATGAAAAACAAAACCAGATTTTAGTTGATATTATTAATAGAAATTGCATGAAATTTGATAATGTAATTTAGCTGAAAATATTTTCTTCTAGTCTAGGTTTTGGAGTGTTTTTGTGTTGCTAAATGTTAAAAAGAAAAAAAAATACTATGTATTTTTTATAGTTAGAGGTTACAAAGACAAATAGCTGAATTACTGTTTATGAAAGAAGGGAATATACCAAGTATCAGAATAATGCCCTAGAAATTAGATCTTAAAAAAAAAAAAAGAGGTAATTGATATCAGAAAAATAATTTTGCTTACTAAAGAAAGGCAGGATTCCCATCTATCACCAACAAAATGCTACAAATTAAGATAAAAATGTGTTCTAGAAATAGATTAAAAACTGGATTATCTAGGATCAAAAGTTTCCTTAATTGTCTGTGAGGGAAGCTTATGGGGACTTTCAGAATCCATCCTTATTAAAAATGGAAAGCAACAGTACATGGAATCTTTATTGATTTGAAGTCACTATTGAGGTTGATTAACATTTTACCTGAATGAATGTCAAATACCGCAGAATGTGGCCCAATTGATTGTAAGGTTGTGGCAATCTTTAGTGCTCTAGTATCAGAAGTGTATCCAGATTTGGTCATTTGGAAATACTTCCTGATTTGAGAACTCATCTACTGATGGGATTGAAAGAGTAAAAAAGTATCCTATGTTTCTCTTTCAAGGCTCAAGCAAAGGATGTAGCATACTGTGGTGTTTTTAAAATGCTTAATTGTGAAGGGAGTAAAATGAATGACTCTTTTGAGTTTTCAAATACTATCTTAGAGCAATCTGAGGGGAAGAGGAGTGGCCTCAGAGCAATGATCCACAACTCCAAATAAAAAGTGTAAATTTGAATGCGTTTTGGAAAGTTTTGCTCCACTTTCTTCAATATTTGAAAATACTCCCAGTACTGTGACAACTTTATTGAATAAAAATATGAAGGAGAAGGTCTGCCTAGGACTTTGGGTACCAATGATTGAAACCAAAGCCCGTCTGAATGAAGAGAAAATTCCTGTTTCATGTTTCCTTAGAATGACCAATCTCCTTGGCTCTGCAGCCCGCTCTCCACAACCAGCATGAAGCAGCACTCTTGACTAGTCAAGAGAAGGCAGCATGCAGCCATTAATATTAACTGTATCACATCACACCATCTGGCTCCACCAGCTTGGAAATGATGGCCTGTATTTTCTAGTCACAGCTGACAGAAAATAGTAAATTAATTGGAAGTACAACTGTGATTTACCTTTTACCCCTTACCCTTGACCCACCATGGTCTACCATTCATTTTGCCTTTGAAAGACCTAATACTTCTAACTTTATAGGTTGTTCTATTAAGAAGAGTATATTTATTGTATACTAGAGCACGAAGTATATAAAGAAAAACAAGAAGTAGGTGGAAGCTGGTGTAGAACTTAAGTTTTATTTAAAAAAAAAAAAACAAACTTTTTTTTTTACTAAGGACTTGAAGGAATATACTCTTCTATGAGGCTCCATTTAACATGTAATCTCAGAGGTATTTATGGACAGAGAGAGGAATGTCAGCATGTAAGAATACTACTAGGCAGCCACCTACTCACCTTTTTATTTCCTAACACATAATTGACCTGATACCCTTGCTTTATCTGAAAATACATTTGATCTTACTTCCATAAGTATAGTTCTGCTACAAGGAAAGTTTCCAAGATACCTGCAATTTAGTCTGGTTGAATCTGAGCATAAAGAACAAGATCTTATGTGCTGTCTTCATAGATGCTTTAAAAATTAATTAGCCCATGCTTTGCAATGCTTTATATCATTAAAAATGCTATGTAAGCATTATAATTTGGTTCATCACTAGAGTGTAGTTCAGCTTTTAATTGCTTTGTTTGCCATATTGCCAGGAGTTGAACTCTTGCAAAATAAGCAAAATCAGTCATAGTTATTAACCGAATGAGACTTCAAGTAGAATTTAGGGTGACACCAGATGTAGTAAAGCTAGTGAGCAGATTGCATTCTTCTCCTGGAATAAGTACTGAGCCAACAAAACTATATGCTTTGGGTATCACTGTGCTGCCTAATATCTTACCATTCTGTAACTAACATACATCTCATAGCTCAACAATTTATGGTCATTATAGATCTCACTGAACCTTTTCATAAAGTTTAGAGGACCAAGCCAATTTCCCATTCTTACAATTATATTCTGAGCAAGTTCTTACAATACCTAAATAATTTCACATGGCATTTTTCAATTCCAGTCTCAAAGTATGGTACGTTGTTAATTCAAAATGAAGCTTTAACTCAAATGTCAATTCTATCTTTGTGACTAGTAAAAGTATTTTTTTTTTAAAAATTGTGCTCTGAAGTTTTTTGGATGCAAGGCACTCTGAATATCATCAGTGACTGTATTTGATGCTGCTGCAGACTATGGGAGTTTCATCTCAAGGACTGAGAAACTTAGAACATGGGAAGTCACGAGTATGTTCTTAACTAGAGCCAGAACATCAGCTCAAGCTGATTGCTCCTTTGTGTCACTCTTAGGGCAAGAGTGTGATTCATCACAGCCATTTTGCTGAATACTGAACTGCAGATGCATCTTTATGGGTTAGATCTTACTTCCATTGAAGACTAAATGGCATCCTGATCTCATTTGTTATAATGTAAGTTGGGAGTAATTTAGTAAAACTGATTGACCTACATTGGTATGATTCTTGTGTGAGATCTTGTCAGATTCAGCAGCTTCACTGGAAATAGGCTTGGTCTTAGCAAATACATATATTTAGTTCCTTTGAAAAGCATGTGGATTTCCCATGCACTGGGGAGCATGTCCGGATTCTGACTGGTATTGACCAGTATAGTATTTGTAAAATAAACTCACTGAACATGTTTAAGCCATGTGTTCTTCCTGTGTGAAAGTCCAGGCATGATGTAGCTTTCAATGAATGACTAGGCTTGACCACCATCTCACTTCCATTTTGACAATAATACCATCTGCCATTCTTTCATAGTGTGCTTGTTCCTCTATCTTTGTAACTGCTGATGACTACATTGTTTTGATATGCTAGGCCAGTTAAGCTGCAAAAGTCTGGTTTAAAAATAGCTGTATGATTTTAAAATGATTTTTAAAACCTGGAGGAGCACAGAAGAAAAAATTGTTTATATATGGTTATAGATCTATTTCTGTAGTTCTATTTCTGGTAAACTGAAGCTATCTGATACACTAGACTAGCATAGAAAGTAACTTAGATGTAAGTATAGATATGGATTCATTTTGGCCTGTGGTCAGGATGATCTTACTGGCATGTCTTTGGGTCACTGGGCCAAGGAAGGTTTGTTTTGATTTTTTGTTTTGGGTTGGGTTTTTTTTGTTTGTTTGGTTTAGGTTTTTTTATCTCTCTTTTTTTTTTTTTTCTCTGTAGCATTCTTCTATCAACTTATTTTATTTTGAGAACAGAATTTCCTTCCTAGTTTCTTATATCTTCAATGAATAGATGTCTTTCACTTCTAGACATCAGTTAGGCTGCAGAACAGCAGGACAGTAATGTACAGCTAAATACAGATACTCAAAATGTGAAATCTGTCAATCCATCCCCTGGGCACAAGTCTGTGCCTATTCATGTTACAACAACAGTCACATGTCTTATTAAATCAGTTACTCTTTGTGAAGCCCATGTATTGTGGATTTGCTCTTCTATATACTGCATAAGCTCCACTGTTGTGCTTATGCTGATAAAAGAGATCCTTCCTCAGGCTGCAGTGAAAGCCAGCAGCCCCTGCTGTGCATGGTAGCAATTGCCATAAACACTACAGACTTGAATGAAAGAGAAATGGAACCGGAGGGGTGTAATAGTCCTATATTACTTAAAAATTCAATTTCTAAATTCTCAAACTCTACTTATCTTGAACTTTTAGACTACCCTTTTCCTTTGGGATTGACAGGCAGCATTGACCAGTAGAAAGCTCGGAATGTTGATGACTCCATTTTCCTGTCTTCCTCCAAAGTTCAAGCTGTGTTTCTTCAGGAGGTGGCAGCAGATGATACAGTAATTGTAAAAGTCAGAGACTCTCCTACGAGACCGAAGAGGGGAAAAAAAATGATCCTTATTTCTGTCCAACAGTTACTCAATTAAGTAACAGAATGATCAAGCCTTTTGCATTATGATGATACAGATGGCACTAAGATTTTGAGCTTTTTGTGTTCCTTTGACACAAGAGAAGTATCCCTCAAACTAAAGGAAGATAGTAAAGTACAGTTGAAAGTGAATGAACAGTTTTGTTTCACCTGTTCTTTTTTCATAATTACAGTATATCAATAGACATTTTATACCAATTACAATAAAAGAAACACCAGCAAAGTCTCATAAAAAATTTGGCATTATTACCCCTTTCAATCTTAGAAACAGAACAGCTTATGTTGGAAGAGACCTCAGGAGGCCACCTACTCCTGCTTGAGGCAGGGACCAGGTTGCCTAGAGTTTTGTCCAGTTGACTTTGAAAACCTCCAAGAGATGCCCTTCTGAGAAACTTGCTCCAGTGCCTGACGGCTCTCAGGGTGAAAAAAGTTTTCTTTCTGTCAAGTTGGACCATTCTGTGTTTTAGTTGATGACCATTGTCACTTGTATCTGCTGTAAAGAGCCTGGCTTTGTCTTGCTCTGGAAGTATAGAAGAAGAAACTAAGGAACTGGATAGAGAGACTTCTTCAGGGATTTGGTCATTAAGGAGCTAGGTCTGAAATATTCATCTTGCTTTCACTCACCCAGTCTTCTGAAGTCAGAAGGCTCAAACTGTCTAATGGAAACACAAGTAAATGAGATATAAAGGACATCTGAAAAGGCAATCAGAGAACTAAGTGGGAAATGTGTCCTCTTTTGTTCTCTTTACAGCTTGTTGCTTGCACAACATTGGGTCAGACATTTATTCTGTTTTCCCCAGTTTGTAAGATTACTTATAAGTATTATATTTTATCAGTTTATTGGTTTAATGTCAAAAATTCTGGATCAGGATCAAGGCCTGAGTTCTTTATAACTCCTGTTTTTTTCTGATTTAAGAAGAAAATACAGAAAGGTGAGGAGGACAGGACAGCAAGGAGGCATAATGGCAAGGAATGTAATGATGCAATTGCATATTCTTGCTATATGTCTAATGGTCATTCACTTTCCATTCTCTTTTGATTTCATTTTTTCTTATTAGAAAATTATTAGGTTTTATTCCCATAGTGTAAAAGGGGAAATTAAATAAAGACTGAAAAATTCCATGGTACTCTGAAAAAGAGTGAGTTATCAATAACGTAATCTATTCTGAAACCTGCCTATTTTGTTACTTTTCAGAATAGTGTAATCTTGATTAGCTGGTGAGGAGGCAGCAAGTTTTCCCCTCAGTGTAAAACTATTACTATTTTAAATTCCAGCAAAAGGTGGTCTTCCTGTAGTTCTTGCTTTCTCTGACCTTAAATCAAAAAGTATATGGAACCTGATATGCATTTATTTTAGATAAAACTGCTTCCCCACCCCCCCACACCCCCTTTTGTGTGTGTGTCTTAGAATCTTAGCTTGGTCATTCTTGGTCTCATGGAGTTCTTGAGAGGCTGTTCTTATAAACTAGTGTACACATCAATGTCATTATAAAATAACTGAACTCTTACCTATTTATGTTAAGGAAATATAAATCTTTCCTTCAGAACATGTGGAACTAGTGAGTAAAGATTTTAGAGTTGTTTATTTGTTTCATTTTTCTTATCTACATGTTTAAGCAAAGATGGGAAGAAATGAAGGGGGAGACATAAATAAACTTCTGATTGCATGCTGGAGGGGTAGTTTAAATAACAGTATAACATTTTTCTCAGCTGGTAAAGTTTTTTTGAGAAACTGCAAACATAACCAAGATTTCTTATGCTGTTGACTCAGAACCTACATTACTGTATTATCCCTCAAATCAAATAATGCTCTCAACTTTGCTGCCTGCCACTTCACCCATTTTACTGCCTCTGTTCCATCAAGGTTTCACTGCAGCTAAGGAAGCTTTGGAGGGCACATGTTCAGGAAACCACCCATTACATATTGCTACAAGTATTTGGAATATTCTGCAGCAGCCATGGCGTTCACAAATAGTGACAGCCACACAATCATTTTTAAGTTAAAGTTATTTGAATAACTGTTGTGTACAAGCTCAAATCCATGCAATTGAAGCACATTTAATTTATCCAGTATTCAGGAACCTTTCCAGGATGCCTTTAATATCTCTCCAGCAAAATACACTTTGAAACACTGTTTAACACTTCTAGAACTTCTGTAATGTTTTAATGAAGTCCCACTAAACGAGCTTTTGGGTGTCCTAGGAGAAAGATCAGCCAAGATGGAACCATAATGAAATATGCAGTTTTAAAGTTGATGATATAACCAATTCAATTAGGGTTTGTGTAGCATTTGCTTATGGTGTTTTGATGATGATCTTTATGGAAATAAAAAGAGCTATTTTGAGCAATCTATTGGAACTAATTTTGTTTTAAAGGGTAGTTTGGAAAGAAGGGCTTTAGATCACTTGAATGCAAGGTTTAGGTGGTACTGAGATAACCCTGCATAGTCTGTAACCATACAATTCTGGAAACTGGAGTTGAAATCAAACATTGCTACGTGTGGAAGTTGTCTTTAACTTACCACCCAGTTGAATTCACCACAAAATCATTATTCAGCTAAACACAATTACCAGCCATTTTAACAGGAGGCAGTGGGTAAACTGCAGGTTGTAGGACAGATTTTAAGATCACGTGAAATAAAGGTGCTGTAATTGAAATAAAGGCTGATTTCTGGGTGTTATGATTTTCTCCATTTTTGAAAGAAATAATTGTGAAAAAAGCCAGAAAACCACAAAGATTGCATTATAACCAGGTACACTTACTAAGCAAGTTTAGTCTTTCAGTATAGAAAAACCCGTTGTTCAAAATGAAATGTTGACATTGTGTGTAAGGCCAATGTCACAGTAACTGACTATACTAACAAACTAATCTAATCATGTTTCTTATGGCTGATACATGAGACCACGTATTTTTAGACCATTGTATTTCATTAGTGATTATTGTAGATCCTCAAAAATCTGTCAGAATTCTAAATTGTTGGCTTCCTTGAGTTTGTCAATAATTTTCTACATTGACAAGGCAGACTTAGAAGTTCTGAGACTTTAAATGCCAAAACAGAAGGAAGGAACTTAGTCTTAAAGCTCACATTTACATTTTTTTATTATTTTTTAGCTTAGTTTATGACTTTTCTACTTGGAATTAGTTGTACTAGTTAAATATATTTTTCTGCATGGCCTTTTAATTTTGACTTTGTGTAGTTTTCATTCTTTAATAATCAGATCAACTGAGGTTTCCAAATGCCAACATCCTTCTAGTCACTGTAAAGTCTTCCTTGACAGCTTGCAAAAATTTACTCTTTGAAGAATCCATCCCTTCCAAAAAAAGTCCATTTTGTATTTGCCCTAAATCTCAATTTACATGTGATACTTAGTTATGAACAAGAATGAAACTACATATTCCAGAATATTTTGTAGAACTATGTTAGAAGATTAGAATGGTAATACTTTCTTCATTTTTGTTGTGTAAACAGTGGCAAGTATCTGAGATCCCCTGAACAGTTTGCATGAAGATTTTTTTTTTTGCCAAAGTGTAGGCTGATTGGGTTAAAAATTCATTTTTCATTGTAGATCTCCATGTAGACATTATTAGGTCATGTCTTTTGTCTGACTGATGATTTCAGACTATTATTATTGTTATTGTTATGATTATTATTACTGTTATTATTAAGAAGTATTATTTTGCTTTTTTCTCTGGTTAGTTTTGGGGGTTTTGTGCTTTTTTGGTTTTTTGTTTGTCTTTGAATTGGTGGTAGCTAATGATGAACTGCTGAGTTTAAATCTCTTTGTACCAGTACATATCCAGTCTAGATGGGCCAAATAATTTCTTATCTAAAATGGAAACAGTGCAACACTTTAATTGTCAAGTTCAGGTCTTCCTTTTATGCTTTTATGGCAGAGTCAACAATTGACCTTTCCCCTTCTTGAGGAACAGGAGCTACTTCTGTATTGAAATTCTGCAGAGGTGTTAGACCTTCTCAGAGTGCTAATTAGCTCTGTGGTCGGGTGTCTGTGATGGCAATGGCACAGTGAAAACTGCCACAAGTTCTCTTCAAGTCTGATAAGCATACCTGTGTTTGTATTTCACTTGGGCTAAATGTGGATTGTGTTGTTTCAGATTGTTCAAGTATTTGTTTGCTGCTACACTTCAAATCTGTGCACAAATTCATACAATGCTACCAGTAATCATTAAACACTAATCACCTTTTTACAAGCATAAATGGTGAGCTCTTTCATTTCTGCAGTTGGAATTTAAAAAGCACCACTGCCACCACCCATCGAAATCACAGATCACAGCTGAAAGCTAAGATAGCTAGCAACATTTGAATAAAATCACACTTTCAGATATCCAGGTTATTTTCTAGAAGTTCTGCAGTCTAGAAAATCAAACCCTACTTAAATGCTATCAATTTTATCTACTTCCTTCTTTTCTGTGTCTAATGACAGTTTATTCTAACTACTAGCTACTTTCCTACCCAGTTGTCAATTATTTCATTCTTTTTTCCCCTTAGATCTAATATTTTCTATTGTTTATCAATATTAGGCCTTAATATGCTCTAGCAGACCATACGGATTTCTTGATAAATCTTACCATTTTCCTTCTAACTTTTTGTAGTTGCTTGTTGACATTTGAATGTAAATATAAAGCTAATGACTAAAATTTCAAAGCCAAGTAGCCACTCCTATTAATTTCAATGTGAAAAATACAGCTAAGTTTTCCAAGTTGACTTTGAAAACCAGTCTTTCTTACTGTACAAAAATTTAGAAGTTTCTGTGCATATAGCACTGTTCCAGATTTTAAGAAATTAAATCACCTAGAAATCTTGATCATCAACCTTCCTTTTCTCTTCCATCCCAGATTTCTTTTTTCTTGAGAAAGTCCCCTGTGTTCTAGGTAGTTGATATTTTTGAAAGGTCTGTAGTTTCCTGACCATACTTTGAATAGCTTTAGATAGGACTATCAATTGCTTTCATTCCAATTAAAATTAAGCAACCAAACAAAAAAGTAAAATAAAGAACATTTTTAGAATCCATACTCATATATGTGAACAGGTATCATTCTTTTTTCAATAACAACTAGGGAGTTCAAATGGAAAGGATGATACTCACATTTTTAGATTATATGTAGTTCAGAACAATCAAAAATAACTTTGAGAACAATTCTGAAGAGAGTAGTCCCAAAATATAAGAAAAATTTGCTATCATCAATATTTGATTTAAAACAAAAATTACATTGTAGTCATGGAACACCAGCAAGTACCAAACGACCCAACCCAATCTGTTATGCTGTGTATGGACCAACAACGCATAAGTTGTTAAGAGTATTATGTTATTAGTACACAATGATTCTTCTAACGTACCTAGGACTGATCAGGCTATTGCTTTGGGTTTGAATGGTCTGAAGGAAACACACACTAGACAGAAACCAGAATTATTTACATGTTAGCCTTTGAAAAAGGAAGGTCAAAGTCTTCAAGCAAAGATTGCACTTTGTTTAGATCCCATTTATTTAAATCAGTGACAAAAAAAAAAAAAAATCATCCCATAGTTTTCAGTACAAGAAAGTGCTGATTCTTATGGGAAGCCTTCTCTGTTGGCAGAGGTGCAAAACCTTAAATCTTCTGGGAAAAAAAAATACCTTTCAGCAAAAAGAGCTGACAAATATAAAAATAATATAAAATAAAGAACTCTGGCACTACTTCTTTGAGCTGGCCCTGGAAAGAATCACATTTGTATGTGAGATGTGAGCCTTAATACTGTTTCTGGGGTTAAATAAATTTATTTTCCACTTTTGAATAATTTACCTTTTTATTTTACAGTAACAGACATTACTGCCAAAATAGTGTGAACATAATCTACAGCAATTAAATAGCTAGATAAGTTATGCAGTAGGCCAGATGAAAACCCTAGATGATTTTAAAAGTACTAAGATTTCTTAAAAGAGCCTTTTACATAATTTTGTTATAAAGACAGTTCAATGCAGAGTTATTGTATGCTCTTGTCTGTTTTCATCTTACTGCTTTCTAGCCCCATCTTTAAATACAGCATGCCAGTAACTCTCCCTTTTTGAATCAAGGAGACATTCTCCTGAGAAACCTATTGAGGTGATTTCTGTTCTGAAGATGGATGTAGGTTTTGATACTGGATTTTGAAAAAGCTGTTGTGCCCAGTATACTCTATATATGGCTGGGTAAATGGGAAAGACTACTACATTGTACACAGAACAAAAAATTCCTGACACGCAGAATGGACTGTTGCATGTTCACATTATGCACCCTACAAATCATCTTTGACACTTTGTAACTTTAAATAGCTGTTTTTCAGAAATCTCTGTCTTGGTACTTTATATGGCCATCATTGCTATTGTTCTCAGAGCAATTGGAGAACAATTTATCTCCTCTTAGCATTCCTGTGGGGTCGAAAGCTAGTAACTCCACTTTAGAGCTGGCTTAAGGCTGAACATACATTGGATCAGTTGTTCGATCTATAGTCGTCTGCTTAGAGGAAGTCTACAAGCACAGATTCAGCCTGGTGTGAGATACCCTTGTTTCTGATGATTACACTGTCCATCTTACCTCCAAATCTGCTGGCTGCTGTATCAGGCAAGGACTAAGAACTTTCTAACTGTTTTTTTGTATTAAAGGAATAATTCTTTCACAATTTTTTTCAAGATCTCTCTCTCACTTGTATACTCACCTTTGGGCTGCATGTGTGTGGATCTAACTCTGAAGAAGGCTAAGTGTGCTCCCTCTTCAGAAGGCCTTAAAGCTTTTCAGAGTATCGGTCATTCAAAAATAATAGAAAGCCTTCTAATTTGCTTAAGCTGTATGTTCTACCTTTAGAGTCCTGGCCCAGAATGTACCTGATTGAAGAGCACAGGATTCAGAGGCCATGCAGGGAAAGGCAGTTGTCCTCCCTGATGTCTCCAAGCTGCAGCTCTGGAATCCCTAATAAAATCCCTTCTCTACTACCTATATGAAAAATGGAAAAAAAGTGTAAAGAATGGAAAGAAACAAATTTTAGGCCCATTGAATTTTCCTGTGGAGGGCAACACCTCGGGTTCTTTCCTGAGAGAATTATTAAATGTGAGTTTCAGTCATCATGTTATTAAGAAAAAAATATTACAAGCACCTTTACTTCAAATGCCACATCTTTACCAAACCTGCTTTCATGGACTTCATCTTGTAGTGTACTTTGACAGTACAAATGATTTTGGGGAAGCTGTGATGTTCACTCATGCCACCTGATCCTCCTTCATTAGCAGGATCTTTCCATCTTAATCCTACAATTGGTTTCTTTCCGCTTCTCTGTATAGAAAACTATTTGCATCAGAACTGCTGAGTAAGGAAACCTCAAGTTATAGTAGAATTTTATTTATGCTGATGAAATTAATGCCAGCTAATATTCTTGTTTCTTGTTCTGTTTTTCTTCTGTAATTGATTTTTGGTAATAGGCCCAACTTATGTCCTACTGTGGGAGCTTGGCAGAGAGAGAGGGATAAAGAACAGAGGAAAAGATTTGTAGGTGGCAGGGACAGCTTGTGTATGTGGCTGCATACATACGTGAGCTGGCATAAAGCAAGGCTATGTGGATGTTAAGTATTTAACTAATACTGTATATAAATCCTTAGCTAGCTGAGAATGTGACCCGAAGAGGGCAAAAGAAATATTTACAGATGCCCCACTGGTGTTTGATTTCTGTACAAGAGTGATCAGCATGCCCTTAATTACTTCCCCAGAGATTATGTCCATGCAAGGGTGAATCATGCAACTCTTGGTTGACTCATGGCTGGAAAAAAATGGAGTTAGCACAATCCAAAATGGCAAGGATTTATGGTCACAAGGAGAAAAATAAAATATATATTTGCACAACAAATGTAGGCAGCGAAGGATTTGCTGTTCAGTCCTTCTTATAATGGTGAAGCCAGGACTTTTTTTTTCAAGAAAAAGGCAACTCAAATTAAAAATGAAAGCTAATGTATTGCCATTCCACTTCTGGCTCTGATCTTGCTTGATCTGGTAAGTTAAACAGGGTAAGTGCATGTGACATTATTAGAGGAAAAACTAGGGAATAGAGGACAGAGTATTTTAATTGCTCAGAGGAACTCTTCCTCCTGAGTCAGAAACAAAGCTGCATCTCTACATGCTGTCAATGGCAATATGTTGGTGAATTACCCTTTGAATAGCATCTAATACAGAAGTTGTGATGATCAGTGGTTATTAGAAACCAAAAAGACCTTTTTTTTAGGACAAGTGCTTTGGCTGCATCCAGTTTTCGGTAAGTGCTTTACATCTATTCCAGTTTTCTTGTAGTTCTGAGTGGATGTGTTGTTTTCTTGTTTCTTTGCCTAAATCTGTTAGGTGGTGGTGTTTTCTATTACAGTTTGAGTTCCATCCGAGAGACAGCTCATTTAAAGTGGTGGGGGGAAAGCCTCAAAAAGAGATGGATATTTGATACATTGCACTGAAATCCATTCGTAGGGAAGGCACTAAGTTTGTTTGAGAGTAATTCCTTTATAGGGGTATTACCAACTTTAAAATACTCTTTTTCTAGTTGAAATGGAAAAACACTCGAAAGGCAAGAACTACTGTGTTTTAAGTTCCACAAGCAGTATTGCATGCATGTGATGTTAAACTGGTACTCTGTTATCATGAGAATTGACAGCCACGGATTTGCATGTAGGACACAGCATTGTAGACATTCACCTCCACGGCTGTCAGAGCGGTTTAGTTTCTCAGGTTGTGGCAGTTTCTGCAGTGGTTCCTGAGGGGTGTTTTTGAACTCTGCATCTCTTGTTTAACACGGCAGCTCGGAGAGTCCAGATATGTTTAACATGTACTGCATTCAGTTCACATTTCGTCTTAAAGAAGTCATTTTTGCTCTCTGCGAAGGCTTCAATTACAGAGGGCCAAATGACAGGCATAATAATTAAGGCAAGTGGTGGGATACCAACAGAGCACTTTGGTGTTTCCACCAAGGATTTTGCAAATCCTAGATTGATTAATCTGTTTAAACATCTGTGCATCCTCTCGTCTGGGCAACTGATCCCTGGGTATCTCTTTCCCTTCTGCTGCCTGCCACCAGTGCCGGTCTTTGCCTGCTCGTAACGGAGCAAACGCAGCCGCAGCCCGTTCTTGCCGTTTCGCTAAACGCTCGCACGCGATGCCGCCGGTAACGCTTCGGCAAACGGTGCCGTCCTCCTTGAAATGCAGCGCACAGTCGCGTTCGGTAGTTGAACCGCAGGGCAGAGCCCACAGCACCGAGAAACCGGATCGAAGCGGGGCCGGTGGACGGCGGCGCCGGCTGCCGCGGGGTGCTGGGCACGGGCGGGCGGCGAGCGCGGCTCCGTGCCACCGTGCCGCCGTGCCACCGTGCCGCCGTGCCGCCGCCCCCGGCCCGGCCCCGCCGCCGCCGCTCCCCGCGCCTGTCCCCCCACTTCTCCAGCTCGCCTCCTTGACGTCATGTCTGTAGCAAGGCTCCAGCAGGCGCAGTGAAGGCAGGCAGCGTGTTAAACTTTCAGATCAAGTCCGGCGGCTCCTAACGCCGTGCGCGGGGGGCTGCGTGCAGCCACCGCAGCTGGAACATCTGGAAGCGTTCAGTGTGTCTGTCTGTCGGCAAGAGAGCGGGCAGCGAGCGCGCTGAGGGAGGGGAGGGAGTAAGGGGCTGGGACTGTGCTCTCTTCCTCTGCAGAAACAGCTCCCTGCCAACACAACGCGCTCAGAATGGCTTTGAAGAGGAGGAGCAGCAGCATTTGAACATCTCTCTCTCTTTTTTTTTTCCTTCTTCCTCCTTTTCTTACTCTTGTAGTTGGTGGATTTTGAAAAGACATTTAACCCTCAGAGGTTTGTCCTGGATGCTTTTGCTTTTGCTTACCCCCCCCGCCCCCCCCTCTCTCGCGTTTCCCCCCTTCCTGTTCTTTTTTATGGTTTAACAGCCAGAGGTGCTGTGCTAAATTCTTGGAAGGGGCCCGGATGTACTGAGGATGCATTGCAATTTCACTAAAGGAGGCAGTAGTGGAAAGGATCAGTTTTTGGTGTTTGATGCAATAATGGGAATCAGGTAATAATAAAAGAGGAAATTCTACAGCTCCATTCTTCCTTGAATTTTACCAAGCCGATTTTCGGAGGGATTAATCTGGACTCGTTTTAAATGGTCAATGAAAACAAGAGGATGTACATTCCCGAAGAAAACCATCAAGGTAAGCCTGAGATTCACCTCCGAGAATGTAGCAACCATTCTCTCCCCTACCCTTTGTCCGTAATCGCTCGGTTCAGTTCAGCCGCTGCCGCCCCTGCCACAGCCAGCGGCAGGCGGAGGGGCCGGGGCAGAGCAGCCTTTGACACCGGTTTCCACTCGGAGCACACGGCTCCCTTCAGCCGGGTGTGCTGCAGGGAGACCCCCCCAGCCCCTCGGGAAAAGGATGTTTCGTAGGAAGCCCCGGCCAAAGAAAAGTTGCTTTAAGTCCCCGTCGTCGCCTTCTAAGGCGGAGAGGCGCCCGGCGAAGGCGCTGCGCTGTGGCCGGGGGCTACGTGAAACCGCGGAGCAGCCCGCTCGTCCGTGTCAGAGGAAGATTAACCAGCAGCGCGGCCGGTATTAGGGGATCTTTCCCAATTAATGTCGTCCCGGTCCTCTTAACCCCATCTGGGTACGGCTGCCTAAAACACCCGGAGAGGAGCCCTTCCCTTACGCTATTCCTAATCTCTCACACGAAAGGGGAGGGGAAGGGGGAATTATCTGTTTACACACATATACGCCATACACGCGCACATACCGGGAGAATGAGGGACACCTCGTGAGGGGAGCGCCTGCATTAAAATTGATGTTGGGTTTTACTTGGGGCAGCGATTTCTCGCCGGGGTTGCCCGCATCATGGATACCAACGCGTGCTGCTGCTCCTCGGCATTACCAAACGTCCCCCCCTATTCCCTGTAGTAAAACTTTGTTTGTCCAAACTCCAGAAGCCTCCCCCCCCTCCCCCGCCCAACCCAGAACTGCCGTTCCTGAAGTTATTTTTAGCCTGTTACCTGCATGTTGTCACCCCCTCCCCTCCCAGCCCTGGCTGCACACACACGTCGGTATTGCAGAGCAGACAGAGCCATTTCCATTCCCTCCCTTCGGCAAGAGAGGAGCAGTGCTCCAGCGGGA
The DNA here is from genome assembly GCF_963210335.1 of Falco punctatus. NCBI lineage: Eukaryota > Metazoa > Chordata > Aves > Falconiformes > Falconidae > Falco > Falco punctatus. The sequence continues at coordinate 23,963,845 of NC_137585.1, read as the reverse complement.
GCAGGCTGCCTCTCCCTTGCCAGCAGAACCCCCCAGCCACGGCCAGCTTCTTCCTCACCTCCCTTCTCACCCTCGGCCTTGCCCTACAGGGCAGCCCCTCCCTCGACCCGGGCTAGCTTGGCAGCCTGCAAACGTGCCCCCACCCACCGTGATTGCACACCTGCTCTGGGTGCGAGGGTGCTGGGGGCAGCAGCCTGGCAAGGGCCCCCATCCCCCGTGAGCTCCCCCGGTGCCCCCAAACCCCTTGCAGAGGTGGCCGAGGGTGTAGCTGGGGCGATGCATTAGCACTGTGGCAGCCCTTAATGGTGGGGGAGCAGTGGGTTTCAGAGATAACACCACCCTCCTTCCCATTAATACAGATTAAAAAGAGAAAAAAAAAAAGCCAAACAAAACCCAAAACACCCAGCAACCCTAACCATAGCCACTCTATCAAAATGAGGTGGGAGGGGAAAGGAAGCAGCCCCTGATCCAGAGTGCTCCTTCCAAGTGGGAGCGAGTCTGCAGCACATGTATTCAGCAGTCATAACTGGGCTGGTCTTCCTGGACTAGAGCTGATAAAGTGGACGAAGAGCTCAGCCTCCATAGCAATATACCAACACTATGGCAACCTAAATCCAGCTCCCTCCTTATCAGCTGCAGTGATTATATAATTGGAGGAACAGTTTTGCATCTGTCACTTGATGCAGAGTGTCATTACTCACAGGTGAAAGCAACTTCTAAAGCAAACAGAAAATCAGCTGGGTAGAAGAAAGTTCTGTTCCCTGATAGTGCTCAGGCTGCCATTATTTACAATCTATTTTTATTTTGTGCAAACAGCACCTGAAATGTTAAATTCATCAGTAGCCAAGAAAACCTGGTGGCAAGGAGATGGGAACAAGCCAATCACAATGTGGAATGGAGTAATTAAAGCAACCACAGATTCCCAGTTGCAAGGTAGAGATAAGAAAGAGGAATAGAATGTAAAGCTAGGTCTGTGATCCTAGTTTGCTCCTTGGCTATAAGAGGGGGGGGATTGATTTAGGTAAGTCCTTACTCTTGCATTGTTTTTATTTGCTGGCAGCAAGGTGAATGTTCCAGGTACAACCGATGCAAGACAGATTTTTATCTGTTCTTCAAATGTGACTGACACAGATAGGCCTTGGCTGGTAGTTGCTTTCTGCACGTGTTTGTTCTCAGTTAGCCCCTTACCAGCCCACCTGAATAGCCTTATGCTCAGAAGAACTGGTGTAACAGTGGCTTAGCTAAATGAAGTGTGCTAGAAGCCATTAGATTGCAAGGACTGTGGGGAAGAGGAATTGTATTTGAAAGTGCTTTGTTGACTTCTTCACTCCTAGTTTGGGTAGGCTTGTGATATACTTGCTTTACACTTTTGACTATGACTTGGTAGAACTAAAAACCTTTCATCCTGAAATAAGAATTTCCTCATTTTTTTGGATGTTGAAATAGAAGTCCACTGTGTCTTCATTGCAGTCTTCTATCGCACAAAGATGCATGAGCGATAGTATTATTTGTTGATGCTGAGATGCTTTTCAGTGTTTATTTCTGCTACACAATGGAATGTATTTTTATAACAATTAATTATTCATTATTACCATAGAACATGTGTTTATCCAGATATTTTTAAAAAGCCACCCGACGAGCACCAGAAAAAGCTTTCAAAACTCACTACATCCCATTTAATGCACATGTGGGATGGGGTGGAATCCTAGATGGGCATCATTAATGCGCTCCCTCATAATACTTTGAGAACTTGCTCTCGCAATGGAAAATGGAAAATCGGTTTGCAAACCCACGCTCCGCAGCCCTCTCACGGGAGGCACCGGGATGAGTCAACCCGGCCTCTGGCGCTGCGAGTTCCCAGCTGCGCCTCGTTCGCACACCTCGTTACGCCGGCGCCCGGCGGGATGTCTCCCGGTGCGATGCGGTGACCAGCCCGGAAATGCAACAAACCCGCCGTTCGGCCGCGGCGGGCAGTTCCGGGGGGGGCGGGCGGGGGTCCCGGCGCCCCTCTCCCGGGAGGTGGCGCTGCAGGGCCGCGGGCCGGGCGGCGGGGCGGGCGGGGGCGCTGCCGGGAGCGCTGCCGGGGCCGCCCGCGCCGCCGGGAGGGAGGGAAGGCCAGATGTAGCACGGACAGGTGCGTACCTATCCCGGGATACGGTTCGTTGGGCGTGAGGAGCCCCCGATAGGTCGCCTGTTCCATGTAGTGCCGATTCTCTGGGTGGAAAGGCGTTTCTGATACCGTGCCTGAGCCACCCTTCCTGCAATTCCAGATAATGACTTTGGGCTTTGTCCTTACCGTGTATTTTGAACAGACTTCTACCTGCTGCTCGTAGAAAAGGACCCCCTTGGGTATTTGTCAGCCGTAATTAGGTCTTCTTGCAACCTCCTTTCCTAACCTGCACGCACTCTGTTCTTGAAATCTTTCCCTGTAAGAGAGTCTTTTCATAGTCCTTTTATCTTCTGCAGCTGTTAAATTAGGAACTAATTAGTATATCCGTTATTTCTCGGAAGCCTACTGACAGCGAGAGGGTCAAGGCACAGGCACAGTCCCTAATGTGTTTTCTGACCTGAAGCAAGGGTTGAGCCCACAAATATTCCCCTTAACTTTGCAGGTATTGATACAGAGATGGTTGTGTACACTTTACAGCTGATTTCAGTTGAAGGGTTGAAATTAGTCCTATGCTGTGCTACAAGACAAAACCATTGGTGATATAGACTAGAATTTGTTGGATGTTTGCTTTAATTTTCTGCTCTATTTTCAGAATGCCGGTTTTATTTCCTGTAATATTTTTAGGGGCATGCTTTTACGTGTAGGAGAAACCATGCTCTTTCCATGGTGACGAAGTGATCAGATTAGCAAACCAAGCCTTAGGTTTTAAGTATTTGTTTTTGTACTCTCGTTTTGCTGTAAACGTTTGTCAGAATAGGCATTAGTTTTGGGCATAAATAATGCAACAGCTTATCTTCAGGATTTTCAAGGGAAAAAAAATCTGAATCAGTTTTGAAAAGCAGCACTAAAATGCCAGCCCTGATGGATTTAACAATAAAAGCTTGTATTTATAAAGTATGATGTTCTACTTCAAAGTACTTGGAATGTTCAGTGAGTGTAAAGCATTTAATTCAATATAATATGAAATAGCAGTGTAATGTAAAAATATTTAATGTAATGTTAAATAACAGTACTTAAACATTCTGCATAATACAGTGCACTGCACGCACTTGTGAAAGTTGCCAGTAGTCTTCAGAAAAGTATTTAAGTACTTTTGACTATTTCCTAGCCTTAAAAGGAGTATTTAAGTGTCTTGCTAAAGGCATGGAATTTAAGGCATATACTTTTGAAAGGTTTTCTTTGAAATTGTCTCCAGTCATAGAGACCAGTTTGGGTTAGGTCATCAGTGTTCCTATTGACTGATTCTTCCTGAAGTTTGTGAGCTTCTGCCATCACAAACACTTACTTGTGAAAACCTAGCTGCTGCTTGCTCTGCAACGGAAACACCTTTATGAATCTCTCTCGGTTGCATCTCTGCTCCGCAATTGAATATATTTTTTGGGTAACGTTTGTGCAGTTCACTGCAGCAGATGTGACACACCCTTGCCATGTGGAATCAATGTAGCCTACCGAGATACTTATTTTGAATTATTTGTCCTCACCTTTCTGTTTTGTTTCTTCAAAACACTTTAGAAAGCGTGTCGTATAACTGCAATATAATAACTATGTATGCTTAGGTTTGGCTGGCTTGCTTTCACTTTTGTGGAAAATGAGTCTACATCTGTGCTTCAGATAGTATTCACCTGAATGGCAATCACTCTTAAATTTAGGTTTTGTGGGAGTATGAATTGTCATAATGGCTGTTTGACTTGTTAGGAACTGTCTTGTTTAACCCTTTCTGGGAATTAATTAAAGGGAACAGACTTACTCAAGTTCAGGAACAGCAAATACAAGATCTTCTGAGCAAATGTGTTCTCTAAATTTATTGTCTATCAACCAACATAACAGATGTGACTGCAGTAAAAGTCCCTCTTAAATTATTGAAAACAACAAATCAGATCAGCACTGAAGAAAGCTTTTACCAGTGGCAGATATATGCTTTACAAAACATAATGTTATTAAATGGTTCAATTGTGTTTTTTTTTTAATTTAAGACTGTAGACAAACCCAATATATTTTTGAGTCAATCATTTATCTGAAACACTGTTTTTTATTTTGATAGTGGGGATGAGATGAATTTGAGAGAAAGTATATAAATCAAAATGTTTATTATTGGACTTTAGCATAATCAATTTCAAGAAAAGAAGACAGTATTAACCATTCAGGCATATTGGTTACAAGTGAATACTTTTCCTTTTAACGTAGTTCATTTATTAACTAACACAAAAGTGACTATTTTTTTCCCCTTGTAATCTTACCAATGGAAGTTTTTTTTTAAAATAATGAGTATTTTTACTTTACTGGAGTAAAGGCATTGTGTGTTTAAGCTCCTCCTTCCCTTTTCTCTTATGGAAGAGGAAGTCGCAGTCAGTCTTCTGTGCAGAGAAGATGGTGATGAGCTTAAGGTGCTTCTGCCAAAGAGTAGGTATAGTTTTAGGTGGCAGAGTGCTCCTGTTGGGAGCTCTGAAATGCAGAGATGAAGTTATATGATCACAAGGGCACCTGTTGCTATTGCAAAGTTGTTGTGGAATAAGTAGGGTGTAGTCAATAGTATATATAAACCTTTGTCTGAAAGAGTCCTCAAAAGAGTTTCTGTCAGTTTCTATGAATGGGACATAATGATGAGAGTGATATAAACTTCATTAAGGGTCTGCGAGAGATTCAGGATAGCTCTCTTTCCACTGGAAGAGTCACTGCACTGTGTGTATAGATTTCTAGAACAAAAGGCCTTGCTAGATTTCTTCCAGAAACCTAAATATAACTTCAGAGGTTGTATGGTTTGGATCGTTGAATTTGACAGTCCGTGGTGGGGTGGGGAAAAAACAAGGAGAAAAGATTAACATATGTATAATAGAAAGTGACAGAAGATCTGATGGGATCACAGTTTGTCTTTATTTTGTCATATTTGCAGTTGTCAAGATACCAAGGTTGAATTATTATGATCTACAGTTGAAAGGTCATTAGCACGCTTCATCTTCAAGAGAAGCTTAGATTGAGGGGAACCCACTGATGATGGTTTTGAAGGTGGTCTGCTCTGTATGTCACCTTCCCAGGCATGTTTCCCAGAAAGGATAGTTCTAGGAGACACTGCTCTCGATAGTAAGTGGTTCACTGCAAAGAATTGCAATTCTAAGGAGCAGGGATTGGATGGAAGAGACCTGCAGAGGCTAGGTAGTTCAATGCCCTGCTCTCAAAACAGGTCTAATTAGATGAAGCTGCTCAGGGCCATGTCCATTGAAGATCCAAATCTTAAATGTCTCTGAGGACAGAGCTTCCATGAACTCACTGGGCAGCCTGTTGTGGTATTTAGCTACCGTCACATTAAAAAGCAAACACAAAAATCAACATTTTTTTCCTAATATTTACTCTATATATTTATATGTGTATATTTTAAGATGGAGAGTTAAATGACATATACCAGACAATAGATAAACTGCTACCATGTTTCTGTGTTTAATCAGACATAGTAGCTAGCCATTTGTGGAACCCATGAGATTAAGTACTTGAGGGACTTCTGCCTCCCTGCATCACATGAGTTTCAGAGTAGTTCGCTTGGTTTTTAGAAATCTTGTCAAAGTTTATAGGTGAGATGAGATCTGCCTGGAGTCTCAATTGCTCCGATAGACATGCTGTGTTTGTAAGTGGGTTGTTTTCCTGCACTGTACTAGAATAGCTTTCATGCAGAATTGTGGCTACAGAGACTGGCACATGTAATGATGAGGTAGAAGAAATCTGAGTCGTTCACATTAATGCTCTAATACAGGGGTCCTCAAATTTTTTAACCAGGGGGCCGGCACATGGATGCAATGGCAGGCAGTCATCTGCGGCTGCTTGGTTCCCCCCCGCCAACCCCTGGCGGGGGTTGGGGGTGGGGGGGTGGTGTGGTGTCTGTAAATACCGGGAGCCGGATTGAGGACCCTGAGGGGCTGTAGTTTGAGGACCCCTGCTTTAATACATGTTAATACAGCAGGTCAATAGATGAATCCTGCTATAATCTACAAACATTTAGCTGAATTTAATTACTTACTGTTGGGATATATATACCCATATATAAAATCACCACGGGAGTGATGGCTATAGGTCTTGAATCCAAACAAGATTGGGGTCCTAACTTTGGTTTACATCCCTTTTTCCCTATGGACTAAATAAAATTGCGATAACCGTTAATGGATGTTCTCTGGGATATTAGAAGCTTATATAGGAACTCTAAGACTATGTATTTACAGAGGAGTTCTATACTTTTCCTTTTTCTCTGTGTGTGGTATTTTTAGTCCCAGATATTAAATTCTAAGCCTCAGTGGCTGTTTCAGCAGGCAAAACATTCATAATCCATGAAAAGAGACCAGCAAGTTGAATCTCCTTCAACAGCTGGGAGGAGTTACCAGAGTACCAGTTAAAGCCTTGTCTGTCTGTGTGTGGTGGAGGGGGCATTTAACCTGTGGGTGGTATTTAACCTGGCACCTGTAAGGAAATAAAAGAAATCCACAAGATTCATCAGTCTCCTGAGCTGGACACCAACAAACTTAGCACAGTTAAGAGACAGGAAAAATTCGTTGCTTTGATAAAACCCAGAAGATTAGAATAAAGTAATTCTTAAGGGTGACTGGAGATTTAGCAGTTTTCAAACCAGACCTAGAAATGACCAAAAATTCTGACTAACCCCATGGGAACATTCTTTGCATCTTGTACATAAATCTTAAGAGTTAATTGTTTCAAGTAAGATATTGTTTGAGATCCATCAAACCTTAAAGGATGCTTTATCATATGTTTAAAATACACTTCTTTAAAAGGTATTGTTATTTATCTTAAATTTTTCAGGTTTTCTGCCCATGATGTGGATGGTTGCCTTTGGGTATTTTGGAAAAAACAATTAAATATGACTGAACATGACATTATAATTACAAAGTAAATATGCTCTAATTGAGTAATTAACTCAACATTTCTTCCTAAAGGCATTGTAGGAACGAATTCTGTTACTGAGCAGATTTCAGATTCTTTATTCCAAAGGAGAAAAAAAGACTTCCATTCTTCAGTATGGCTGGTTAGTTGTAAGACTTCCTGAAATTTCTCAGTTTTTGAAATTTAATAGGTATGGGGTTTTTTATACATCAGATGTTCCTCTAATGCTTCTTGTCACATGAAACAATCTTTTAAATATACAAAAAGAGTACCTGAGTCTCTTTGCTTGCAAGTCTGCCCAACTCTGTCAGGTACCAGCTATATTCTGCTTCATGCATTATTGACCAAAATAATAATTCTGAAATTGAAACTTGTATGATATAACAGTAGTAGAGTTCATGAATTTGATACTGAAATGCTACAGTGGACGTGTGAGAAGCAATGGAATCCAGGTGAATTCAGGAATTAAAATTGATGTTTGCTGAAGATAGAGGGAAAATTAATTACTGTACTTAAATACACTGTATAGTGTACATATGTTGAACTTATGTTTAAATCTGATACAGATTGACAAATATCGGGAGGCTGAAAGGTAAGACTGATACACAATGCCACATTTCACTGTGTTTTCTATCCTGTAGCTTTCAAGTGGTTCACAAAATAATGTTTTCCATGCAGACCCTTTATGTAAATATTAGAAATTTGGATTTAGCTAAGTATGGGGGAGTCTATTTGCTAACTTTGCCGTCAATATGTTACATTAATCCCAAGGAAATCAAAGTCAGATAAGCTCAAGTGCCATCAAGAAAACTGAGGAAATCCAAAGTGTCTGTTACTTTCTTGAGTTGTAAACAAATAGACTTATGTAGGGAGGAAAGCTTCACCTATGTGCTGAAATTCTCATATGATACTTAAAATGCCTGTTATTACTGTTCTATAAATTTTATAGATGTGCAGAGTGTTTTCAGGTGTAATTTAAAATTGATTTGGTGTCTTTAGAGAGAAATAAAATGCATTTATAGAGTGACAGTTGAAAGTGATCAGGCTTAATTGTGGTTTGAATGGAACTTTTCTGTGACTGTATTCAGGAGCAACAGGTAGGAGTAAATTAAATGAACTTTTTACATCGCTTTCACCTAAAAAAAAAAATTAAGTGAAAAACCTGAGGCTTGCAGACATCGGTTAGGTTTGGTGCAGGCAATGTCAAAATTGAATGGCTTGATTGATACAACTCTAATACCTTTTGTCTGTCAGGTTCTCTCTGACTTTGGCTCAACTGCACAAATCCTGTGAGTGGGAAATGTTTGTTAACAGGTGTTTGGGATGTGGTAGTCCTCTATATAACAGTACACTATCTGCTCTGCTCTGAAACACATTTCTCTAACAAACAACTCTCTTCAAAGAAAACTGTAATGAAGCTTATTGCTTAAATCAGAAGTGGGGGAATCCCAAATTCCTGGCAAGTTCATGAGGGACTATGCTGAAGCCTAATTTCTTAATTTGTTTTTTGGATGTACATTATGACCAAAAGAGTTACAGTTTAATTTTGGGTTTGGAAGCAAATGCAATGGAATAATGGTGACTGGAATAAATAGAGTATCTCTTGTCAATTTGACCGTTATAGCAGAAGTCAGAAATAAAAGCAGAGTGTGAAAAATTAAGATGAACGTGGCTTGAAGGCTTTTATCTGCTTTAAGGCAAAGGGTGTCAAGAAAGATCATAAGAGATGAAAACTTGTGTCTTAATTAGCATGCAGTGATAAAAGCTGTTATGCATGCCAGGAAGTCAGTCAAAAAATAACTAGAGGTACTTGCTATTGACTGTTCCTAAAAACAAGTAAAGTGTTTTAAAATAAAACAAATTAAAAAAAAGTCAGATATCAAGCTTCAGAAAATTTGAGCATGGAGCTCTACAGGTGCTTGGCTGAATCTCCAGGCAAGTATCTTAGCACATGGTCAAACCTGAAGCGCTTTAAAAAGGATCAAATATTAAAATATGAATAATTCAACAAAACATTGCAAAAAATTTCAATGCTGATAGTGCAACTTCTGTTACTGCCTATGAAACATTATGCTTGGACATCTTCTTAAGTGCTTTTAGTTTGCAATGTGAGTTACACAACTTAAGAGTATCTCTGTCAATAGATATGTAATTGACTAGAACATACATCCTGCTGTCTTAATGCAAAGTTTGTATTGAATTAAGTCTTTCAAATTTTACAGTACATGTGGGTCAGAAGTTTTCTATATATTTTTCTAGTATGTGGCATTCTTGTTGAGAACTTTACTGTTACCTTGCTTTGCCCTGATTTTGCTGTTATTTCACCAGAACACCTTTTACTTCTATTTTGGGTTATGCATTTCTTCTGTTGTGCTTTAAGGTGGTTTCTCATTGGGGAACATGAGTGTGTAGAATACAGAGCTAGGTTTGACTGGATGTTGCTAAGGATTTTGGCATGCATGCTGTAGGGTCAGAGGATGCATTATTTACAAGAGATATGGATGGGAAAACCCTTTGTGGAGTCAATTCTACAAATATCAGAGGGTGGGAAATTTATTCTTATAGCACATATCAATAGTGTGTTGATATTTCAAAAGGAATGTGATGTAAGCTCATCCAGATGGCTTAATGCATTGGTGAATTTTGTTACTTGTCTCCCTGCGTCAGTGTTGAAATACTATTTTAAAATACTATTTCAAGACAGAATTACTGTAGAAGATGGAAAGCCCTACTTGTCATCTTAGGATTTAAACCTTTAGTTCATGTAGCTAGGTTTTTTTTAATAACAGCAATAGAAAATATATAAACCTGATTCTGCAGCTACTAAACACTGAACAGAGAGATTTGACAGACTGCCAGGTGTTATTTGGGAGATTAATGTGAAGACTAGAGTATGGACATTTAGAGGATCAGACTGTATTTTAATTTATTTCTGTGTTAGGATGTGGACTTCCAGAAAGTCTGTCATACCTCCACAAAGGCTATATTTCCTTCCTTCTTGAAGGCTGGCAAAGAAGTGTTTTCTCTGAAGTTATCTACCTATGTTCTTATATATTTACATGGTCACGATCCCTGTAGCATGAACATTTCCCAGTGTTAAAAAGTCTATTGCTCTTCCCAACATGCCAGGTCAACAGGCTTGGAAAATTAATTTTCCTCATTAACTATTCTGTTTGTGCATATGTGAAGATATGACTCTGGGAGGTACAGGCAAAGAAATTAATTTGGCATTTCATTTTAATAAGATGTGTGTTATGAAATGGTGTGTAGTTACTGAAGTCATCAAGCCTCTAACAGACACAGACATGGCAATACTGGGATGCTCAATCCACCTGGGTGCAAACCTGGGAAAGCAGCACCTGCCCTGGTGGTTCTGACTGCACAAGCAGATTTGAATCTTGTGATATGGTCAGAACAACAGGTTGGTTTGTTGTACTGGTCCAGCTGTGGTGATCAAGTGCAGGGCTCCTGATGGGTACCCCCATACAACTATTTTCTCATGATTTGCATTATCCCCTTTCAGTTCTAATGACTCTCCTTTTCTCTGACTTTGTGCTTCCCTTCTCTCTCCCTGTCTTCTCCAGAATAAACAACTCAATCCTAGTTAGGTTTATTTTTTTTCCCCACTAGTCTCAGCTTTTCTACATCTATACCTAAATTTGGTGGTTTTGATACTGGTACTCAGTAATCCTGGCCTTATTTGGAATCACTGTCACAGCTACCTGGGCACTGTTGGCCTTGCAATACTCCCCAACAGGACTCCAGTGCTTCCCTTCAACTAACTGTGAAGTTTGGTCATCTCGAACTCAACTGCCTCTTAATTGTGTGTGAAATCTGGCCATTCCTCACAAAGCTACCTGTAACTCCCATCAGCTTCTCACTCTGTTGTCATGTCTGGTAACTTCTCATGTCATATCCAGTAGTTTTCCATGCCCTGTTCGTTACCCAGGCCAGGACTGAGTCATCTGCCTGCAGCTAATACCTAATGCCATGTATTCTGAGTAGTCTTAACTTGGACAAGTGGGTGCTGTACGTTAATAAGCAAAGAGGATTCTCTTCTTTGTACTTAACAATATTTCCCTGGTGATCAGCAGTTTTACACCCAGGAGATGTAATGGTCATGGAAGGAGATCAGTATCTTAGGTTACCTGAAACAAATGATCAGGCAGATTTGGTCAAAGATCTACAGGTTTATGAGGAGTCACTGCAGGATCTTGGTATGAATTCTGAGCAAATACTTCATCATCAAGGGGTGTGTGTGTGGTTTCACTCTTGGATCTAAGTTGCAGAGATAAAGTATGCTGCTCTTGAATGTAGATGTTCCCATGATGAAATGTGAATCTGATGGAAAAGGGCCAGAAAAATCTGGCCTCTGGGGACTGCACATGGTAGTATGTGGTGTGCGTACGGTGTACTTGGTGCTAATAGATAAGAGCAATTATGTGTCTTTCTTCCTCCCAACTCATACTTATCAGTAGGCACCACCAGGGCTTCAATAGCAACCTAGGTATGCAGATATTGCTGATTGTACCTGCCCACTTTCCAGTATGTGTACCATGAGGCGTATTTATTTTTTGCTTTCAAATAGTTGGAAAAAAAATTATCTGTGCTCTGGAACCATTAGAATGTCTCAGAGATGTCTGCAGTTGCACTGTGCCTACACAGTTGTGTGTGTGTATGTATGAATCTCTAGGCAGAAGTATAATTTGTTTAGTGGACCAGAATGAGTAAGTGACTGTGATTGGAAGGATCTAGCTGTGTTCTGAAAGATTTGGAAAGGAATAGAATAGCATGAAATAAGAGAGAAATGGTTTATGTTTCCAGATTGTCATTCTTCATATAGTAAAACTAATAATTTCATTTTACCTCACTGTAGGTGTTTAAATTGTCTAGTTAGAGCTAATCATGTAGAGTTCCTGTGTAGTCAGTGGAGAGGAAGGCAGCCATGGCCACAGAACATCATAGATACCTAAAATAGGTGGAGTGGGCTGCTGCTGGTTTTTTTTTTTTTTTTTTTTGAGGTACTTAACTCTGTCTTGAACATATAGATAAAGCTTTGATGACTAAGTTAGGCTAAATGTCAGATTTTTAGAATGCTAGAACTGGTGACATTAATTCCACCTTCTGCATCTGTGTTGATTTCTAAGTCAGCAACAAAAGTGCCGTGTGAAGAAAGGAGTTATGTGCCTTTAACAGGTTTTAGGAAGTTACCTGTCTTTTAGGTGACCGGTGTGAATGCAAATATTTGAAATGTATACTTCCTGCCTGAATACATGCCATTAAATAAAAGAGATTGTTAAAGAAAAGCATGGCGAGAAAAACAATAACTCGGGAAAAATCCCTGTTGGAAATTGAGGGAAGCTGCTTCTTGAGGAATATCCCTGGCTCCATCTGGAGTGAGAACAATTAATTTTTCCCAAGACTATGTTTAGGAGTGTAGAATATTGTGAATGTAAAATAGGTAGCGTCAGGAAGGAGATGGGGCTTTCCAGGCAGTGTCAGAGAAGGATGGCAAGCATGCCAGAAGACTGTGTCAGAGAAACCATGCTTTAATCAGTTCAGTCTGGTTCTCCTAGCTAGCAAATGTGGTTAGCTGGACTGGCTGGAATATACAAATTTGCAAGGAAAGATTAATAGTTAGGTAATAGCAATGTAGAGAGAGTTCTTTACACTAATGCTTTGGTTTGTGTGTGGTGTTCACCCAAAATTTTGAAAATGCCATTTTGGAATCATTGCAAACTTACTCACAAGGTCCCAAACAGAAGATAAATTAAGGTGCAAAATTCATTTTGGCCTTGTTAACTTGGCAACTTTGTTCAATTTTGGATGTGTTCTGCCTGTCAGAGCCTCAGTACCAGACAAAATGTGCTGGGTCAGTGCCTTCAGCAAGAAGGAGAGCCCATGGATGCAGCCAGAGGAGGAATAGAAGGATATTTCGTTCTAGTGACATCAGGAGAAAAGGTTAACACATTTCAGCAGGGCAAGTTTTTATTGTTGTAAATGAAGGGTGGCCAACACACTTTCTTTGTATCTTTATAATACTGTATTATCTCAAAGAACATGTATCTTCTCAAAATTTCTTCCTCTAGCTGCCACAGGCAGGGATATGAAGTCTTTATGTATCATCCTATTATCTCTTCAGAGCCTCTTTTTCCAGAATTTATAGCCTTGACTCTATCAGGCTGCCCTTTGCATAAGCTATATAGTGGCTGAACACCTGCAGTGCCCTGGAGGAAAGGCTGTGCTGCAGCAGCTATGGTATGTGAAGCAACTATTATAGTTTCCTGAAGAGCATCAACAAGAAATTCTGCTTACAGAAATTGTCATCTGCAATGAGGTAGACCAGTTCAAAGTGATACTTGCCCTTCTTATGAGGTTCTGGTAAAATAATTGAATTTTTTGAACTCAAATTTGAAAACTGAATTTTGAAAATAAGAAGGGATATTTTTTTATGAAATAACAATTTTGAAAATGTAGTATTTCCCATCAGTGGCTTCTAGTTTAAACTTTCTATAGAAATCACAAACATGCTATGCCTCTGTGGAAACCTATTCTGTAATTTTGCATAGAGTTGTCTATGATGCTCTCTGTCATCATTTCACCATTTGCTTTTGAATGCTCTTTCACTGCCTGTGCTTAGTAATGATACAGTGACTCAAAATTTGAGACAAGAGAATGTTTCAGGAAATGTATAGATTGAAGTGGGAGTAATTTACTTAAAATAACATAACTGTTTTTGTAACACTACTTTCTGATTAAGCCATTGTGCTGCAAATAACTTGAAATAAGGACAACAATGGGGATCCCCAGTCTATGTGTGAAAATGTTGCATTTATCCCACTACAGGCCTCAATATGTTCTAAAGGATACCATTTTACAGAGAAATTTCCAACTGATGTATTTTAAATATGAACATAACAGCTTTGTGTTTCCTACTGTCCTTGGGTTGTCTGCGGGTAACAGATTTTTGATGGCATCTTGCAAGCTGAAGAGTCACACCCAGCAGTTTCTGAATCCTGCTGTTTGAGCACCAGAAGGGACATTAGAAAACATACCTAGACCTGACCTGAGGAGACAAAGTGGAAGTGACCCCTAACATTACACAGTTAAGTTTTCCACTGATTAGGCCTCCTCATTGTTAGCCACGTATATATATTTAACTTCATAAGAGTTATTGCAATTAGTTGAAGTGGTCATGTGGTGTCAAAAATCTTTCACATGCTCACGCTGATAAATTGCAATGAATTTTTTTTTAACTGTCTCTTATATAAGACTAAATGATTTGGATATCTTTAATCTCTAGTTGTAAGGTATTATCCCACTATATTTTCTTGTACCTTTTTTTCTCAGTTCATTAAACTATTACTTTTTTTTTGAGGTGTGGATTCTAGAATCGGGACCTGCAATGTTGTGTTCCATAGTGATGCTCTGTACAGCTATGTTACCTGGACTTTTAGGCTCACACATAAATTGAAACTCATTGAAGTCCATCTTGTCTTTGCGTTGGCTCACTCTGACCATGAGTTAGAGCCAGCCAACTGGCTCTTGGGACAAAGCAGCTCAGACATGAGAGGAGCGTGTGCTCTGCTTCCAAACAGGGATGGCACAATACCAATGGCAAACTCCAGAGGTGACAAGAGCCTGGAAGACTTGGGTTTTCAGTTTGTTTTTCATTCTTCCTCCTAATGAGCAGTAGAAATGTAGAGCTTCCTGAGAAGTGTTCAGACTCTATCAGAGTATATGGTTTGTAGGAAATTTCTCACAACTTTTGTGACACTGATCCTACAAAGTGCAGAGACCCCAAGAAAGGAACAAAAAAGCCTCAGCTTTCAGAGTCTTCAGGGTGATCTGAAAGCTATCAGAAAGACGGAGCTGGAGCACTAACTCAATGGCAGTGCTAAAATATTACCCACTGCATTCTAAGCAAGTGCTCTACAAACCTGGTGTGCATCTGCCTTTGCCACCTTTGCTCTGCTATATGTAAATTCAGTAATGATCAATGAATCCGCTTTTATATAAGCAGGATATTTTATTTTTAGAAAGAATCTATAAAGACTGTCTCAAACATTTGTCTGCATCTACTGCAGAAAAGGTCACAGAGTAACTGGTTAACAATGTTTGTATAGACAACCAGTGACATAAGAATCATTTCAGGGTTACAGTGCTCAACCAAAGATGTAAGCCAGATGCTGTTTTTTCTCATACAGGTGCTTACCAAGATTCTCTCTTGCCAATTTTTGCACCTTTTATCACCTCCCCCCCCCCCCTTTTTTTTTTTTTTTTTGTTACTTAGATTTTGAAATGCTTTTAACTAGCAGAGCAAGTCAAGAGTGCTTGGTTTCGCATCTGGGTATTACACATCCTTAATATCCAGACTTGGGACATTCCCTAAGAGGATACCAGTAAATAGAAAATAATGCTAGAGAAAAATCTGCATGCTAGAGATAGAACATATTACTTCAGATAATAATTAAAAAATCAGTAAAATTATTTTCTTCTATGTAAAGTGACTGTAAAAATATAATTCTAAATCTGTTAATGCTGCAATGCCTCTAGAACAAAAATGTCTAGTTTGGGTAAATGTATGGGTGGCTGTTTTCCCCCAGACTGCCTTTTAATATCGCCGTGGAGTTGAAACAAGCCGCTGTTTTCCTTTGTTGTATAGCATGGTTTATATTCATGTGGTTAGTAATTTTCTGTGGGTTTGCTTTAATGGAGGCTTGCAAGGACTTCCTTTTTCTTGCTTTGCAGAGCACGTTGCATATGGAGCATCCTCTTGAGATTCTGTGTATGAAAGGAAATAGGACAGGACTGAGGCAGCATTTTTTTTTTCTTTCCTCAGTTCAAATTTTGCCCTTTCTTGCATTATCTCTTTCTAGCACCTTAATGATGGCAAGTTACATATAGCCCTCCTGTTCATATACTTCTATTTTGTCTAGAATTATTTAAAAATAAGATAACGTCAGATGACTGAAATTAGGAGGAATCCCAAACTTACGCATTCACTTGCTTAATTCTTTAGATTTGTAGGATTTTTTGTATAGTCTTGTTTTTCAAAACTTTCTTCTTCAGTTGCTTTTTCTGATGTTTTGTTGGCTTTACTCCAAGCAGCAGGGGAAAAATAATCACATTTTAAAAATAGAAAAGTGTGGTTTTTAGAACACTAAGAATAATAGCTGAAATCAAAGTCAGCTTTGACACTTGAAACATCTTTTAATACCTTTCCTTTGAAACTGCCTACATTTCAAGCAGGGAGTGCATCTTTAATTTAGTAGGATATTGCATACATAATCTAAAATTAGGTGAATGTAGATTAAAATAAATTCTAAGTTTTGCCTTTCTGAAAAGCAACAAATAGTTTTTAGGTGACCGTTCTCTGGGGGTGCTAATGATACAACTTACAGATGTCTGGTTTTCACAAAGTATAAGGTAGTAGGTACCTCTTAAAATTATATGTTCTCTTGGTATTATATTCTCTTAAATTGTATGCCCAATACCTGAATGAACCTTTGATTTGGGTGCCTACTGTGGTCAGTTCTTGCAATCCTACGTGCAGACTCGGAGACAGTAGTGGTGCAAAGTAGGGTGCTGGATAGCCGAAGGGGTTGGATGAAATTTTGACCGCTTTGAATGAGGGGGCTAAAAAGGAGCGATGTGGACCAGATGGCCTTCAGAGGTCCCCTTTAACCTAAGATATTGTAGATAATGTGGATTAGTGGCTTTCTGATGTGGATATCACCACTGGGAGTGAGGGGTGGCAGGGAATACTTACAGCTTGTATGGGAAGGTTAGATATATACTCTCCTTTTATACACTTGCTAATCTCTTTCCAACAAATTGCCTGCTCTCTGGAGTTGCATAGCTGAACACTGACTCCATAAACAGCAAGAAGAAGCAAAAGAACTCAGCCTGTAAGAATTTTCACTGTCTATCTTTTATCAGGGCTGATCTCCATTTAGATCTGGATACTAAAGGTGGTTGTTTGTGTTTTGAATTTATTTTTCTTTTTTTTTGGGGGGGAGGGGCAGTGTTGGGTTGGGTTGTTTCTTGGTTTGTGTGTGTATCTATCAAAATTCATATTGTCTGTAACTCGGATACAGACCTATACAGAGATCCCTTTGTGCTTTTTTTTGTCATCATCTGATGTAACTGAGAACAGACTGCTATTTCTGGACTGAGAATACTATGAGTTGTGGAAGAATTGTGATTGATTTTTCTAGGATGAAGAATCATTGAAATTGCAGGCTTTGAATTATTTAGATATAATATATTTGTACACTTCCCAAATTTTGTCACATGTTTTGGGCCAAAAGCAGCTACGGAGTTGTTTTGTACCTTGTACACAAACACATATGCATGCGTGTACTCTCCACACATAAGTGGAAGTAATTTCATCTCATTCAATCCACTAAAATTTGATGTGCAATTAAACTTCTGTTTTTGATTACTTTTGTACAATCTGAAGATAGAATGGTACTTCCAGCAGATGGTTTCACTTGTATGTCAGACATCTGTCTTACGAATGGAAAAAATGGTCCCCTGCACTGACTATAAAGAGAGGCTAGACAAGATCCGTTTTTTAAAATGGTTTGGGTAGTGTGATGCAAACCACTTTAACAGGTTTGTGTACTGATTTCTATCCCACTCTACATTGTTAGACAAAGAATCTGGAGACCATTTAATAGAGTAAAGAGTATTTTAAACCTTTAAGAGCTTCATTTCTGTAAGGAAGTTATATTTAGATTACCCACTAAAAGTAATCATTCACCAATAAGAAAATGATAAGTAGTTAATTTTGTCAGAAGAATCCAGTCTGATGAGCTACAGTTAATCCCCAGAGGAATTTTACTGAAGTCAAAGAAATTTTACCAAAGATGTGCTTGATCCCAGGATCCTTAATGGTGTTAACATTAATTAATTGTTGAAGGAAGGAAAGTGTTCCCTGACTTGACCTCTGAAAGCTTAATCTAGGTGCCACCAGAAACATGTCTCAAGAAACCAGAAAGGATTCTTTGTGAGTTTCTTTGCGTTTTCTTGTAGCTTGACAGCCACAAGAAAATGCACATGCTTCAAAGGCAATTGGCCCTTTAACACACATCCCCCTACCCCTGGCCTAATAAATTTATCTCCTAGAGAATTTGTAGTCCAGCTGAGTTGTATTATAGACTTCTCTGGCTCTCCTGATATCTACATCAATTGTCAAACTTTTAATATTAGACACTTGCCTTGGGGCTTAACGTTTAGTAGGCTCCATGCTTCTTTACCCCTTCCTCCTCTCCAAAAGAGACCTTAACTCCCAATCTAGTTCTCTTGAATCCATAGTCACAGAAGAGAAAATTA
This sequence comes from Falco punctatus, assembly GCF_963210335.1. Lineage (NCBI taxonomy): Eukaryota > Metazoa > Chordata > Aves > Falconiformes > Falconidae > Falco > Falco punctatus. Next base: position 23,945,457 of record NC_137585.1, on the reverse strand, counting down.
GAAGCTAGATGGATTTTTGTGACTGCTGAAGATTTTCAGACTTGTGGCTTTCTAGATTCTTCTGAGTCAGATTTGAAAGATGCCCCTTTGGTGAAGGAGGCAGAACAGATTGTTGCTTTACTTCTGTTTTGTTTAAGAATGGAAAGACAAAACTACAGAAGTAAAAGGAGGGACACTCAAGTGATGAAATTTTAGATGATAACTTATCACCTGCTAATTAGAAGGAGGCAGAAGGGGAAATTCTATCATTAGTAGTATTGTAGGCAGCTGTAAAAACCCAAATTTGCTCTCTTCATTGAAATGGACTTGTTTTTTTTTTCACATTTCTAGCTAGTAGCTCACAACATCTTATGTTAATGGCATGCAGCAAAAGAAAAACCCAACTCTGCAGGGGGGAGATAAAGAAAACAAAGATCTAGTTGCAAATGAAGTATGGTTCTTGAATAAGATTTTTTGTTTATATTTTAAAAAAAATGTTTAGTCTCAACTATGGCAAATGAATAGTCTTAAATCACGTATCTTTTATGTGTGTGTTCTGAAGCCCCGAAACAATTTACAGGAAAAATTCTTTAACTCGTTTATCTGGGCTAACAACTACACACTGAGTTTTAGTCTGACATGATGTTTAAAAAGAGTATGTGTGTATTATAAATTGTGTTATAGAAAAAGCCATAGTTTGGGTTGAAATCCAGCTTTCATTGTAACTCCTATCTCTACTTACAAATTAACTCCAGAAAAATCTTTTTTGGGGAAACACTAGTGTCACTTTAGACGTTAGCTGTCAGAACTAACATCTTATCAACTTTTTTTTTTTAAAGGCAAATAAGGAAAAATCATGCTTTAAAGAAAGTGAGTTTTGTATGTCTGCAGCCCTGCATTCATTAGGGGAAATATTCAGGGTTGTCAGCTGAAAATTTAATAAAGATGCCTGGAAAAGTCTGCTTTTTCACATAAAGTGGATTTATTTCACTTCAAGGTTTTAAACTTTGTGTGTGGCTAGTTGTTACTGTCCTGGGCTACTGAAAGACTTTTAGAAAAATATATTTGCAGAATGAAGTTTAAAACCAAAGAAACTGAGTTCAGAGTTCTGGGTCAGTCACTGGACTGGGGGCCCTCACCTCGCCACCCCCTGCCTCCGCCCCGAGTGATGAGTGTGCGGGCAGAAGCCTGACAGTGCTGTGTAATGTCCCTGCGATGGCCTGAAAGTTTGACTGAGGCAGGGTTTACTCGGAGGGGGTCTTTTGGTAGATTAACTGATGGAAGAAATACGTAAGTTTTCTGTGGTAAGGCCTTCCTTCAGGTCAAACTTGCTTTAGACTAAGAAAAGAAACTAATTCGCCCTATAAATCTTGCCTCATAGGTGTGATTCCAGAGAAATGTTTTTTCTGGCCTGGTCTAAAAGACTTAAATTGTGTGGGAGGTACTGCCTCCAATCCAGGAAGCCAGTACATGTGCTTCATTGTCATTACAGTTAGAAAGTGTTTTCCGAAGGTAAATCCTGATTTTTTTTTTTCTTACTGCAAAAGCCGTTGCTTCTACTTATTCACTGTGACTGTGGTGACAAATAGTTCCTTTTTGTTCTTTGAAATAAAATACATGTGTATCTAGAAAAATATATAAAAACATATATATGTGTGTATAATATACACACACTTAAAGACTGTTATCCTACCCTCCTCACCCTCACATCCTCGGGAGCAGCAGCCCAAGTTCTGGCATTCCCATTTCTGTCTCTGTGCCTTGTAGTTTGCATTTTTTAGGCCTTTGGTTGGCCTCTCTGCTCTCCTCTGGGCAACCTGAACGGAGCCATGTCTGTCTTCAAGTGTGGAACCTGAAACTGCTCCCTGTATTTCAGCTGAAGCCCTGCCAATGCTGAGCTGAAGAGAAGGATTACTTGTTGTGTCACATAGATTTCATCCCTGTTTATATACTACATTGTGATGATTGCCTTTTGTGGGAAGAAGGAAGTATGACAATATCAACTCCTGTTTTGTTGGGGATCTAACATAACCCACAAGGCTTTTCTGAAAATAATTTGGGCAGATGATTCATTTTGCTTAAATACTTTGCATTTGTCCCTGCTGAACTCCATTCTATTTTTAAGACATTTCCTCCAATTCATGAAGTTCATTTTGAATTAAAATCCCATTCTTCAGTGTATTTGCTTTGCCTCCCAGCTTCACAGTTACGTGCTCATTTAATACCATTCACCATGTCATCATCCAGATCATTACTGGAAACATTGAACAGAATCAGATCCAGGGCAGGCACTTGGGTACCTCCATGTGACACATCTTCCAATTTAGATGGTGTACCAATGATAACTGCTCTCAGGCATACGCTGGTTTCATACTCATGTTTTATAGCAATTTCTTTCTTGCTTGTATGTCCTCAGCATCCTTGTGAAATTGTCATACAAGACCTCATAAAATTATTAAAGTCAGAAGATGTGGCACCTACAGCTTCCATCTTGCCTGTGAATTCTGTTACCCAGATCTGGAAGGAATTAGTTTTCTTAGACACAATGTATTCATGACCGATCCATGTCTGCTCTTTTTTTCCTTGTCATCCAAGTACTTGCTGACAATTGTTTATTTTACTTATTCCAGATTTTTTTTTTTCTGGAGACTGAAATTCAACTGGATTTAAATTTTCCCCCCTTCCCACTTTTTAACTAGGAGGTCCATTCTCCCTTTCTCAGTCCTCTGAGATCTCTCCTGTCTTTCATGCATTCAAATCAGCAGCTAACAGCTTTGAGATTACTTCTGAAAGCTCTTTAAATGTTCTAGGATGTTCTAGGTTGTAGTACTTAAGTAGCTGAAACAATGAATGTTGTCTAAGTAGTTTCTAACTTGTTTTCCTTTTACAGTTGGAAATGATACCTGTTTTGGTTTGGGGATTAATTATGCTAGTCACCTGCTCTTGATGGGTTTTTCTTTAGTAAAAATGGATGCAAAAAGGTCACACAAAACTTAAGCCTTCTTACACTCATCTGTCAAATGCTCTTTTTCCATTGGTTAATGGATCAATCTTTTCCACATTCTTTCTCTTATTAACAGATGATCTCATACACTGCCTTCTTGTGTGTGTGTGTGTTATTCTTCATGTTTCTTGTCAGGTGTCTCTCACTGCAGTTGTTTATTATTTTTTCTGTGTGCTTGAACAGGTTTTACACATGATCTTAGTAGTGTGACACGTTTCCTGCTTTCTGTTTGTTTTCTTTCAGTGTTCAGTTAGGACATTACAATTTAACCAGTACTGTCTTCTACTGTACCCACCTTTGCTTTGGAGAAAAATACAGTTGTGCAACACAATTTCAAGGTTTGAATTTTTAGGATTCTGATGTGTTTTAAAGTGATGGCAAAAAAGAACAGTGACGCTCCATATTGGCATAGCTCTATTTTCATTTAAAGAATTAATCTATGCACAAATTCCTCAAAAATAAATGTGTGGCTAGCTAGATGAAGTCAAGAAACTCAAAAGTTACAGTTCCATTGTGTCATTAACTTGCCCGCTTCTCATATAGAATGGTCATGTATCGTTTGTTTTTTAAATGATGCTTTTGAGATAGTTAATAGGTGGTATGATAGATGTTATTAGAATGGAAACAGCACTTTTTAATAAAGGTATTAGTGGTCATCATTGTATATTTTTAGTAGTGATTATGGTGAAGACCATTTTGGTGATTTAGTTGTAAGCTTACAATGTCACGTGTTTTGTGCAACGTTGTTCATTTCCTATTGTATAGCAATGTTATGTGTTGGTTTTTTTCTGACTTAACTGATTTTTGAGACCTGTATTTCTGTTGTTTCTCCATTTGAAGTACTTCTGCAACTTTGCATTTTTGCAGAAATTAGTCTTTTCCAAAGACTTTATAATCAAATTTGTTCACTTACATGGACTTTTCTGTTTAATTACTATTCAAATGTTTAAACTCATGATCTGTAGCACAGAAGAGCTTTGTGAACCAGCTGCACATAATCACCAGTACAAATTCTTGATAAAGGGTGGGTAGGGATCAGCAGGGTGATGGTGCTGTGGATCATCATGCTTAGTGCATTACTGCATTTGGGTGGGTGCTGAATCTCCATTTCCCAGTTCTGGTCAACTTCCAGCTTAATGACAGTATAAACAAATACAATTAAAGTGATTTGGGTTTCATGAAACTTCATTTGTAGTGAGGAAATAGAGTGAAATATCTTAACATTACAAAATGAAAACAGCAAATCCAGTAACTGCAGCTCTTGGGTTACAGCAGAGTTTTGTGGTGGGAGAGAAATGAGTGCCATAGGTGACATTTAGCATGATGCTGTACAAGTTCCATATGAATTGTGTTCTGTTTTATTCCTAGGAATTAACACTAAACATTTAGATTATAGGGTAGATTTTTTTTTTTCTTCCTGAAATTTTGGCTATGCTGTCTTTGAAAATATTTTGCTCAGTTCTTGAATGTCCTTTCTGTGAAGTTGCGTGAGCTTCATTCTTCAATTTAAGCTATTTCCATAAACTGCCTGTAGATCAAGGGATTTGTCACTGCCATTAATTACTTAGTATAGTCTGCAGCCTCTGAGCTTCATAAAACAGACAGATCCTTATCAGTAATCAATATTTGTTAATACAAATCTGTCATTACTGACTCATCTTTTGAAATCAATTTGAGACAAAGCACTTTATTATGAAACTGGTGGTCATGTTAGAAGCAAAAGCAATGAAACCACCAGAAGTTGCGTCCTTACCTTTGCTGGCACATGAAAGTCAAAATGGATGGACTTGAATCCTCATGTGAAACCTAGCTAATAAGCAGTAATAACAAAGAAGCTTGACACATTCCCAAATTGCAGAAAAGTCTTCATTAAGATGTAGCAGCTGTTAATTTTCAGGACCACATGGTCTAGTCAGCATGATAAGAACACGGGGCGATGGATCAGCAAGTTTGCTTTTACTGGAAATCACACACCTCTTATACATTCTAATGGGTCAGTATTAAAGAAGAGCTGGAGAATAATTAGAGTAATTTTCCATTTATTTCTCTTCCCAGCATGCCTCAGGCTAGGGAGGTCAGATAGATGCTAAAGAGAAAAACTGCATCTGGAAGTAGTCTGAAAATAAATATGTATCCTATGAGTAGTGCTGTGTACAATTTGCTTAGCTTTAGAAAACTAAGTTTGTCTGCCAGTTGATTACCAGCTTCATCTAGGAAATCTGCTTAGCCTGTGTGATTCTGAAAGCTCTCTTTCTTCCGTTTCAAAATCTGAGGGATGTGAATTAACTATTTCCCTCTTCTTGTTTCTTTCAGCTTTCCCTTTCACATATCGGAGTCATATTGCTCACCAGCTTCCTTTGGCTGGTTTGCAGCTAGGAGTTTTTTCAGTGAGCAGAGACAAGCTCTAGATTTTGCTGCTGTGCAATAAAATTGTAACAACCTGGAAATCTTATGGTAATGCCTGACATAAAATAACATCTGACCCCATCATGTCCTTCCTTGAGATTCAGTGAAATAAATTTTAAAATCTTGTATGCTTTCTAGGTAAAGGCACATCCTGTTACACTCTGTGTGTCAATGTAATTGTATTTATTCTACCTGCTTTAATTCATTTGTAATGCAGTCATTGCTGTGATATCTTGGCACTGCACATCCAGCTATGAAATATGCATCTTGGATAATTACTTTTGTTCAAAACCAGCTTGCCAGTTCCCCAGTTTAGAAAGTCTGTCTTTCGATATTTTAAGAAAAAAAACAAGTGTCATGTGGTCTTCTGCTTGTCTTGTCTCATAGTCTATAGAAGCCACCTGATCTATTTAGTAACACTGCATTTCTGTTAATCTAAAGTGGAACAGTCAATAGCAGACTTTGAGCCTGCTTTAAAATAAAGGTGATCTAACTCCTTTGCTGGGTTTCTACTGTGTGCCCCTTGTGTGTACACTTTTTCAGAAGCATAGTCTGCTGTTAAGATGTAAGGGGAAACATAGTCCCTTGAGTGTGCAGTGTTTTGAAACTGAACTCTGGTTTCATAGCCTGTGAAGGAATAAGATCTGTAGACTATTTGGGCTTCCTTTTACCTGCATCTGAACATGTGGGCCACAGGCAAACTCACAAGTCCACAAAAAAGATAAATAGTCTCAAAAATCTTCTATAGGATGTATCTAAACAAGACTTGCTCCCTAATAAAAGTTTGCCGTTGTGACTTTCTGTGGATTTTATGTTGCACTTTTCTAACATGGCTTATATTTTGTTCTATGAAGTGTCTGTGGCAAAGTTTGGTTAATCTTTCACAAGTTCTTGCATATCTTGATTGAAGCATACTCCAAAGAGTAAGGGAGTCTGTTCTGAAGTTTCAAAATTCACTCATTTTGAAGTGGTTGAAGCTTTGAGTTGCTGAAAAAGTCTCACTGAAGAGACACCGGTGACTTAACTGTCTTTACTGAAACAATGGAAAAATTGCATTAGCTTGAAAGGGTGACTTTTTTTTTTAAACTACTAAGACCTTCTAAATATCAGCCATATGCCATCTGAAATACCTATTCTATCATCATGATTTGGCAAAAGCATATACTTCCTCAGTTTTGGCTAAAGAGGTGTAAAACTTGGAACTGCTAGGTCTTAGCATTCTTGTTAATACTTTGAAAGTAAGTCTTACTCCATTGATTTCAATAGTTCATCTGTCTTAAAATCAGTTTATCAGGATAAGGACTCTGTTCCAGTTTCTAAATATATGTTAGTTGGCCTAAACTATCTGCACAGCATCCTATAGAGCACAAAAGCTACAGTTTCTGCTTTGGTATACCTTGTAGTCAGGTTATTCTTGGGCTTATACATACGTGTATATTGCAGAGAGAATTAAACTCGTTGTTAAAAAATTATTTACCTTGAGGTAATCTTGAAAACATAAGGATTTTTGTGATGGGGTTTGAGTATCTCATTTGGGTGCTTTGCTATGTACTAAATAGCATAGTGCTGCATGTCTGTGGTAAAGTGATGAGAACTAGCCTCATCTTTTGAGCTTTCAAACAATCCAACTTGCAAAATGTGTGGGTAAAAACGGACCGTTTCTTTTCTGTGAATCCCTGGAGACTGTATTGATTGGAGGCACTTCTAACAGCTTAGTGTCCATTGGGTCTTGTTGGGAGACTGTTGCAAGACAAATGCTTGCATAGTAGCATTACTTTAAAATGAAGAACTTGAATTGGAGGAACAAGCTGGTAGTAAGTGGATGCCCTATACTTAACCTTAGCTCTTGCTTTTACTGATACTTAAGATTACTGATACTTAAGATATTAAAAAACACTATTTCTCTTTTCTGTTGCTTAAAAAATATCTTCACAAATTTCTGGTTTGTTTGTTTGTTTGTTTTTTTCCCCTTTCACAGGTTCCAACTATGGGAGTCCCCGTCCAGCTCATGCCAACATGAATGCCAATGCAGCTGCAGGGCTTGCCCCAGAGCATATCCCTACTCCAGGGGCAGCGCTGTCCTGGCAAGCTGCAATTGATGCTGCCAGGCAAGCCAAACTGATGGGTAGTGCTGGCAATGCAACAATATCCACAGCTAGCTCCACGCAGAGGAAACGGCAGCAGTATGGAAAACAGAAAAAACAGGGTACTACCACAGCTACACGTCCTCCCCGAGCACTGCTGTGTTTAACACTGAAAAATCCCATCCGGAGGGCATGCATCAGCATCGTCGAATGGAAATATCCTTTTTGATGTTCTCATTTGGAAAAGAGCAAATTGTTTGTGCACATCAGGCGCTATTCATAAGTGTGAAGTAATCAATACATTAAGTTGAAAGGCACCACTGGGAGTTTAAAGTACACAAATAGTTTCTGATGTCTTAACTGAGATCATTTATGTTGGGGTTAAAAAAGTAGTTTAGGACTGGAGCCTTAACTATACTCTTGTGTAAGACGCCACTAGAAATTTAAATGATAAAGGTTAGATATTTGAGGCCAGAATTGAACTGAGACTATGGGATTGACAGCAGCTGCTGGCGTTCCCTTTTTTTTTCTTCTCCACCCCCCACCCCCCACCCCCCCGCACTCCAATAGGTGCCACCAGTTAAACAGCTCTGATACTTTGAATCATATACTTTTTTTTTGTTAAAAATGTGGCATCACAATTTCTACAGTATGGAGAAAAGAATGCGACAAAAGGAGGAGAAGAAAACCCAAACGTATGCATAAGATCCTGAAACAGGGCTAAGGTCTGTTAATTATATTGGAATTCCACTTAAACTAATAAGGCTTACTAATGTATGGTAAGAGATAATGGTTATTTAGAAGCAGGGGAAAAGACAGGCAGTAAAAGTAATGCTGCAACATGTACAAATGCAGTACAGGGACAGATCTAGTAATCTGAACAGAGACGGACTGCATCACAGGTGATGGATGATAACCACTGACACACAAGTCTGTGCAGAGTGTAAGGGTCAGTGCTGCTTCCTTGGAAAGTCAGTGAGAGTTTGGCCATTGGTTTCATCACATGGAAGGAGCAAAGCCTTTTTATTCACCCCAGTCTGATCATCACAAGCTGGAATTTGAGAATTTGGTGTGAAACACAAACTGAAATAAAATATATCTCCCTGTCCTCCCCAAAGAGAAACCAAGACTAAGCCTGAACAGTAATTGTCAGTACATCATAAAGCTAATGGGGTCCTTCAGCAAATGCAAAAGAAAAAGCATGTTGTTAGGCATAGATAAGCATGTCAAGGGAAGGCAGTACATAACTTGGCAGTAGTTAATATGATGAAAAATGAATGATAGCATTTAAGACAATGTGATAATATTGTTCCTTTGGGGTCTGGTGGGATGTTAGAAAGATGAAAACAGAATATGAGTATATTAGGTCTTGCTGATGTGGACGTATTTTTCAGAAGAAGAACTTGTTAAAAATGCTCCTGTCAATTCTTAAATGTCCTTAAAATACCTGCCTGCCTATTCCTTTCTTCTTCAGATGCTAATTTTTAATCCCCCTGATTAAGTTTGCTACTTTTTATCCCTTCTGGCATAGCTCTGATACTTTAAACATAAGATGATGGATGATGACTAACAGGATGAAGCTGAATATTGGTTTACTTGCCAGCACCCCAGTAACCACATGTCTTTAAAGAAAGAGCACAGAGTGACATTTGATAAATGAATAAGATCAGCAATGAATGATGGGAATAATGTGTTGTAACACAGGATACAGCACTGCTGAGATCAAGAGAGGACCAAACAATGCGATTAAAGCAATCCAAAGGTGCTGATGCTTGCAGTTTTTTGTATTGTTTTAGGTGAGTTGATGGAAGTATTTTTTTCCACCAAAACCTCTCATTGGACATGTAGTGTTTATAAATGTGAAACACTTCGATGACAAGTAACGATGTCAAAGAATTGTGATAAGGTTTAATTTCATTCTGCACTCTGTCTTTTCCTAATTGCTAAAAACTACTGAGAATAGCTTAGCTTAATTTGCTGAACCACTGAAGTCTAAGCATAGTAGATATTAAACAAATATCACATGGTAGTTTTGTTGTGTTTCTTACACAAACATTATAGAGTTCAGAGGCTGAAGGTGCCATTGCATATAAGAAGTGAAATGAAGTAATTGCCTTATTTTGCAAAGATTTAGTTGTGTACTTAATTTTCTGCTTTGTATGTACTGTATTTATAGATTTTATGCTATTTTACTGTGCATAAAAAGAAATAAAAGAAAATATGCATAAACAGTGATATGTTAATAGCTAATAATCCTGTCAAAACCAAAAAGTCTAAGGAAAAAAGTGATTAAGAGAAGGAAAGCCTATGGAAATTCAGGTCTTCATGCAGCAAACACTATATATACAGCCTGGGGTTTCTGAGAAGTCCCTTTTGATTTCACATGTAATCTCCCTGCCCTAATCTGTTCTTCCTCCATATTATCATATATCTCCTACTATTTGAAGGTTTAAGCATGGCAGCCTGTCAAATTTGGAACCCTTTGACTTTTCCATATGTGAAATGTAGAACATATCTGAGCGTACACAGTGGTCAGGTGCCTGGGATTTGTGTATGTCTTGCAGTTCAGGCTGCTGCACATCCCAATCTCCAATTCTTTCCTGCTAAAACCTGCTGAGAACAGTAGTCAGCTGACCAAAATCATACATGCTGTGTTGACATTTGCTGCAAAGCTAGTCCTATGGTAGGTAAATTCATGCTCAAATGCACCCGATGGCGCAGGTTAAACTTGGCAATCTCCCTGTCCTATCCTGCTCTTCATTTCCCTCTGGAGTACTGGCGAGTTATCAGAGAGCTAGCTTCCAGGATATTCCTGAAGGCAAGTAAATGTAGACAGACTGTAAGTCTGGTCTCCAGTCTGAGTTTGGAAACATTTCACAGCAATTAAGGTTAAGGAGTCCACTGAAGAAGATTAAGTACAGTGCAGCAAACTGGACAGTAGAAAAATGCCCTTTGATTCCAATGGACAGTCCAGTGGAGCATCAAGGTTGTACAGGATTTGTTTGTGGAACACCCCAAATGTGTTTGGGATTTTTTCCCTAACAAATTTGATGCCTGGCTGAAATGCTTCTGAATTGGTGCTAGCTTCTCTGTCATAAGGAACTCTTAGGTTCCTGGTGTCCCTAATATACTGTGTGGGCACATTTGTTTTCCCTATGATGCCAAATAAAATGCAAATAGAAAAAGAAATGCTCCTTCAAATAACTTTTAAGCAAAACAAGTATACATGGCAATGTGCATATTTTTGACAAAGGCGCTTTTTTAACTTTTAAACATCTTCTAACTGAATCTATGCATGTATTTCTCGGGCCCTTGCATTAACTTTGAGATATGAGACACAGAGAGATTGAGAAAGGGATAAAAAAAAATACAAACCCAACAACAACAACAAAAACCCCCAAAACTTTTGTTAAAATTATTTTAGGGTTTGTAAATGCAGATGGAAGAGACCAAGAGAAACTAATTGTAAGATGAAAGATGACAGTCCTAGAACAGGCTTCTGCTATTAAAAATAGTACAGCCACACTTGAAGGAAAATAGGGAAAATGCAATCTAAATAAATAAAAGAAGAAAAAACTTATAAGAAATCTGTGTTTACTCTGGCACGCGACTGGCCTACACTGCTTTTGACATATTAGGAAGATTCTTGGCTGGGAGCTCCTAAAAGCACTTAAAAAGGCATGTGTTTCTTTTCAGAATATAAGGGGCTTGGAATGTTTTCTTTAAACAGAATTCTTATAAATCTTTTTTGTTGGTGGTTTTTTTATTTTATTTGTGTGTGCACATTTTGGAACAATTTCCTTAACTCCATTCCTCAGACCATTTGAAATAATTATATTACTGACTATTTTTGCCAATTGTGTGGCCTTAGCTATCTATATCCCCTTTCCAGAAGATGATTCCAATGCCACCAATTCCAATCTGGTAAGTCCTTGATAGTGTTTAGTCTTACTATTTTGAAAGTTCTTTTTGAATGTGACCAGAGAGACTGTTGAAGTTAGGGAACATAAATATATTCACCAAAGATGAGAATGTAATAAAGTAAAAATTGGTTTTGAGTGCTATGTCTCCTCTATTCGTGTTACCACATGTTTCAATTGAGTTGGTTTCAGAAAAGAATGTTCCAAAAATTGCACAGGTTCTGTATGTGATGTTTTGGTTAACAAATTTCTGCATGCTGCAAAAGTGCTTGGTAAGTTTTAAACTGCAGGTATTTGTGGAAGTAATCTTTTAATCATGGATTCTGTGGTGGTTTTTTGTCTTAAAAAGTGCCAAAGTGTGAAATTATACTGTCCTCTCAGGTGATACATGAGAGCACAGCTTGACGACTTATTTCAAGGAAGTACATTAATGCTTGCTTTTCACAGATCTGTGTGTTTAATTGAACAATGTTTGTGGCTTTGGCATTTTTCTGGTGTTTTTTTTCTCCTTTTCCCCTCTTGTTGGGGGATTATAGCATTTCCTCTGTCACCACTGATGCTAATGTTGGTACTTTGGGATAGAGCTGTTCGTGTACGAAAGTGAGAGTGTTTAATTTTTGGCTTAGCATGAAGTCATAGCAAAGAATTCTGTAAGGGCACAGCACAGCACAAACCAGCTCTGAATGCAGTTAACTGAATTAGCAGAAGACATTTTTCTTCCTTTCAAATATGTTAAAGAATCTCCTACTCGTCTGGCTGGATCAGGATGAAAACTTGCTCCCAGAGTTTAAGAGTTGGGATGCTCTTTTCTGATTAAAATTTACTGAGACGTTAGAAATTTTAGAGCAACAGAGGAGGAAAACAAAAGCCATAGTTCTATAGTAGGGATAACTGGGATGGCTGACAGACATTGCAATTAAAATGATCCATGTGGTTTTTCTAAGTCAGTCATTTGATTAAATATCTCTTGAAGTTGTATAAAAACAAATTGTGCACTTCAGGACTTTGGAACAGTACTTCGTTGTTTAAAAATTAAAAAACCCAACCAAAATCCCAAAACAACAACGACCACCCCACCCCCCCCAAAAAAAAAAAATATTGTAGTGTAGTGCTTTTCCACTGTAATTTCTTTAAAGTTTAAAAATAGGAGCAAGAGGAAATAAGTTGTTGTTAACTTTTAATTATTCTCTATATTTACAGAATATGTGAGTTGGTCTTGTTTCTCTTTTATTGCTGTCTCTTTGTTAGCTTGACATAGTGTTTAACAGTGATGAATTGTGTGGTGTGTGTGTTTAAATTGCTTCAGTATGGTACCTTTCAAAAACAGATATCTTTTATTAAAAAAAGCAAATTCAATTGATCCTCTAGCAATGAAAGACAGAATGTTATTTATTGCACGTTCTGACTTGCATGGTTGAAGGAGGAAAAAGAAGCAGAGGCGAAGGTTAGAGGTCTCTTAATTTGTCTTGAGTTTAATTGGGTGTGGGTATTTGCCTTATTTCAGTCGGGAGACTGCTGGCTAATACTGTTAGGAATATATTCATATTTGAATGAGGTGTATTGAAACTGTTCTACTATAAGAAAACATATGCATCTTGTGAGCGGAGCTGCTATTCCGCATCTGTTTTCCAAGATATCTTTTGTATCGTTTGGTCAATCTATCAAAACACACTTGTTATTTGTGACTAGGATTTAAAAAATCCCAGCCAAGCAAGAAATACTATCTTGGGAAAGTCTAGAAATGTTATAGCCTTAAGGATGAGGAGGCATTGTTAATTTATATAAATAAGCTATAAGCTATTTCACAGAAGTAAGGGGAAAAGAAAGTAAAATGGGGAGTCTGCTTGACTGCACTTTTTTCCTTGGGTCTTAATGCAAAAAAGTAATTAAAAACAGAAAATGGGACTTGCACTAGTGGAATTAAAACTTTCTTCTACACTATAGATCAAACCCTGGAACTCTGACTGCTCAGTAGCCTTCGGTTCTGTGATCTCCTGTTAGTCCCTGTTTGTGGTTGTTGGATTTTGTGTGTTTTGGTTGCGGTTTGTTGTTGTTTTCTTGGGGTGATATACATATATCTTGGCACGTATATACTGCTGTTGGGAAACACACTTCTTGAATGTATGTCATGTGCTGCATTCCAAAACTTTTCACAGAACTGTGAAGAGTTGTATGTCATGATTAGCGAGTAAAGTACTGAGTAATAGGCTGGGGAAGTAGAGGCAAATGGGCAAGATAAGGGTGAAAAAATGTTAGTTGTGTTTTGGAATGGTGTTTTTGAATGGGATGAAAGAATAGATGAAACTTGGAGTTAAAGAAAAGCTATTTCAGATGGCAGGCACTGCAGAAGAGTGGGACTTGGCTCTTAAAGGGCCAAACTATACATGGAAGCCACTAGAAAGAAGCTGGGGTTAATAATATTTTCCTGTAAAAGGATGATTATTTTTTTCCTACCTGTGAACATGTATTTTGCAATCAGATTTACTTTGTAGCCATGAAGTATAGAGCTCCAAAGGTTAAATCTGAAATTGAAAAGGAGTGTATGTCTGCGGTGCGTGCACTTAGTTTAATAGTGTGCACAGATGTGTGTACTGTGCAGAAGTGTGAGTCTGACCAAATGTATACAGAATCTTCTTAGCTGCCCAGAAGAAACTTTCACTTCCGTAGGAGCTCTTGATTAATTTCGATTCTGCAATTTAGTTTTTTTTAGGGGTAACGCTACCACAGAAACTCCCACATCCCTGATTTCCTTGAATCATCCCTAACTTCCTGAGACGTGGAGAATCTATCTACAGAAAGCATATGATCAATAGTAACTGTTTCACAAAGTCTGAAAGTGACACAACAGTTTTCCAATAAGCTGCACTTTTCCCTTAGGGTCCAAGTATTCCTGCTCTAAGGTTTCATCATAACTTTTAAAAAAATGTTTTCTTTGGGGGTTGAGGTGAAAATTCAATCGATGTTTTTAACAAGCTAATGGAGTAGAGGGTGGGGAGACAAAAATAAAGGAATTCTAAATTATGCAAGTGGTTTCCTTTCCTCTGTAAAAGCAGAAAAATGATAGCTAAATAATGTTGTAATAAATAATTGCTCTATACAAATTTCAAAGATGTAATCAGCCATTGGTCAAATAGCGCATACTTATTACTGTATGTCTTCTATGGAAGCCTTGAAGAGATACATGCCTTATTTGCCTGTACAAAACCAGTAACCTATAGCCATATCTCCATTTTAGTAAGCCTTGTATTTAGGTGCAAGACCTATTTGATATGATGCCACAGTAATGAGTATAAGCATTGAAACTAAATACAGAAGAGTCCAATAAATAATTCCCTCCCTTTTTGTGTTAGTAAGGAATTGTGATTAGCTGTTATGTATTACAAGTTTAGGCCAAATACCACACAGATGTTCAGACTGCTTCTCTGCAATCTGGCTTCCTATAATAATAATTCCTATAAATCCTCAAGCCATTTTTATCAAGTCTACGGATTGTAACTTGGACTGTGAAGCACTTGCATTTTTCAAATGTACGCTTATACTAAACCCCAGATTTTGTGTTTTTATGCTCACTGCAATGTCTTTATCACTGGCTTCAAGAAAAATGCATAGTAATAACAAATGCTTGAAATTGGCTTCAGTAGTTTTTGTTTCACTTCTGCAGTGTACTCGCACAAATGGAGAGGAGTTGCACCCAGTGGTGCAAAATTTTTTTTTGGTATTAATGAACTCTGCTGAGATTTTGCATGAATTTAGAAGTAAAGAGAGGTCATGTGTGACCCTGTGTAAAGAACAGTTATGTAGTCTTTTCGTGCAGTCAGGAAAATTGGAGCTAGTTTGAAGGGAATTAAAGTTAGCCAGCTGTAACTGATATAGTGGCTTTCTGCTTGTTATTTCTGCAATTATGCATTAGAATAGAGATAACATACATTTAGGAATAAAACTATAGACTGCCTAAGAGAGGAAGTTGAGAAGAAAATGCTTCTGTCACTTTACTGGCAATTGTAAATGGCACAAGCCTGGTCAACGTCACAGCATGGCGATAGCATAATGAGGTTAAGACCAAGGCTTACAGTGCGATCTGTGGAAGATGACTCAGTCAGTTGTTTGTTTTGGAAGAATAGCAGGAGAAGATTCCTTGTGTTGTTTTGATAGCTCTGCTTTCCCTCCCTCATCCTTATTACAGGAAGGTCCCTGCCTCATCCTTATTACAGGAAGGAAATCCTGTTGTACACTAGTTAATTTTTTTTTTAAATCTCTTGTGTTTATAGATGAGCTTATAATGGGATGTCACCTTCAGACTAATTTATTAAACGTGAAACAGGACCCTGTAAAAGATGAGATTTCTGCTTGATTGTTGGTGTTTGTGTTTGTGGGAATGCCTGCCTATGGAAAAGGGGCTTGCCCTTCAGGAAGGTATGGCTGCTCTATTAACTGGTGATTATGGTAGTATACACCTGAGCAGGTGGTTCTTGTACAAAAAAAAGAAAGTGTTTTTGATCTTTTGCATTTGCAGCAGACTGATGCAATAGGTGTGGATGTGGTGTTATATATATGTATTACGTTTCTAGATACTGGTATAACAAACCAGTATTTTTTTTTTATATCAGAGAATTCTGGAGTCAGTATATTGAACAGTCTCCATTTTTCTTGTGCAAAGTCAGAAATTGTTAGAGAGCAAAGTGGGGGTGAAGGGGTCAGAAAAAGAAAGAATGGGCCTTCTGGATAAGGCTAAGGAAGACTACTGCACAAAAGCTTTTGGTTCTGTCATTGCTATTGCCCTCCTTTGTGACAGCTCTCAACTAGTAAGTGAATACAGTAATGAGCTATGCTAGCATTAGGGGTGAGGTGCAGGGCAGGATAGAGTGGATACCAAGATAATAATCTCTGATAGGTTTATTAGCTTGGGCCTCATGCCAGGATGGTTACAGCTGGGGGAAGTTACAGAATTTGAAAAGTGAGGAGTAAGCAACAGAAGCTGGAAGAGAAGAGCTGAGGAGACTGGAAGGGGACTGGAATCAGGACAAGAAGAAAGGTGTTTGTTCTGAAAAATCCTCGAGGACTTTCTCCAGAAAGATTGCAAACCACTGACCTGTGGGATGCTAAGGAAGATGAATAGATAGAATTTAAGCTTAGCATTTCCCAAAGTCCTCAGAAGTCCTGCCTCTGGCAGAGAGAGGCTGATACTCAGCATCTCTAGCGTAGTAAAGCACAGGGTGGAAGAATAAGCATTGGGTTTGAGAGGAAGACATTCAAGCTTGTCTGCTGGTTCTGGTGTTGGCAAACTATGTGTCCTTGGGTAAATTGCTGTCTCAATTTTTCCATCTGTAAAGTAGGTTGGTTACTGCTTTCATGAAGGTAGTTAGTGCCGTACATCACGCAGACCATTATAAGCAGTGCTGTCAAGAAAAGAATAAAATCTGTAGCAATCATTTTCAAGCTGGTGGTCACTAACTGAACAAGAAGGGTAAAAGGTAGGATGGAGACCTCATTTCTTTGTACTGTCAGGGGCAGAATTTAATTACCGCAGAGAAGCATGTAGGACTGCATTGTCACAGTTTGCTCATGTGTGTTGAATTAATTTGAAGGGGACTCAACTTTTGGTGCTTAAGTTTGCAGTCCTTGTATCTTTAACATAGTGGTGTTACTTTCTAGGTTTTGTGAAGATGAAACTGGTAAAGCAGAGATTAACACCTATATGTGTTACTAGCAGGACCAGACCTGTTATGTTTTCTGGGCAGATCTCTGCCACTTGATTTGTCTGGGTAATCATTAGTGGTATGAGGTGGTTCTCTGTGTTGACCAGGTGAGGATAGGATTGGGAAAGTTTGGCAGAGGGATTCAGAGGTGTTTGCCCACAACAGAGGAACAGAGGATTCTATTCCAGGGTCTGGACATGAAGGTACTCAAAAGGCTCTTCTGTATTGGTATTTTACTGTAGAAAAAGGACTTTTTCTGGCTCTTTCTTCCAATAATGCTTCCTTCTGAACCTCCTCCCATCTCAGCTGTAGTTGTCTGGGCTATAACTCTTCCTCAGTTCTGCCATTTCTGTTGTTTTTCTTTAGTGGACTTAGAGTCCATACGTCAGGTTTCTTATCTTTCTACCACTTCATTAGCAGTTTTCTGTCCTGCACAGGGCTTGCTGTTGAGTCCCTATCAAATCCCAGCCTTCTGCTTCTCTTCATACCAGTTGGTTCCAGTATCCTCACCCAGTCTGTGCTGATTGTTTACCATCTCTTGATCTGCTCTGAGATTTCTCATGTCTGTGTGACCATTTTTGTCACTTTTTTAATTCACTATCTTTGCCAAGTAATTTTTCTCCTTCCAGTCCAGCTTCCATCAGACCTGTGTTTTTGCTTTCCCCTTTTACTCCTAACTGCAGTTTTCCCTCCATAGTGGTTTCATTTGTGATTCATTTGATCTCAGTGCTATCCCCACTTAGCTTCAGCTCCCTGACTGCTGCTCTTGCTAATTCTAGTCCACTCCTAAACCTGGTCTCTCTAACCCAGTGCTCCTTCCAGCTGCTGCTTTCTTATTTTCTAGGTCCATTCTCAATGCATTGGTCTCAGTCATCTGTTAAACTGTTTTGCCTGAAATATTGCACAAATAGTCACCCTGAGACAGGAGCCAGCTTGAACTGTAGTATTTAATTGGTAAAATCACAATTAAAAGCAGTGCAAAACAGTATCTTAATAATGGAAAGTGTTGTGTAGCTTTCACAGAAGTAGCGCTAGAGATTCACCTCTATTATTAACTTCCATATTAAAATGTAAAACAGTGCTTCACTGAATCAGTGAGATACTGGAAAGTGGCATAATAGGCTTTCAGAATTATATATAATGCTGTAACGATGTCAAGTACATTTACGTTATGCAGTATGTAATGTAGTAAAGAGAAGAGGATTTAGAGATACAGACCAAGGGTAAAAAGTAGGTTTCAGATAGGATTTGAAAGAGAAACATGTGCCTTGGAGGCAAAATTCAGCTATTCAGGAAGGTCTGTCCTGGTTTGGAGGAGCTGCAGAGGAAGGACCTTTGTACAAACAGCTACAAGATTGGTAGAAGAAATGGTTGATTATATTTGCTTACAGTAGGACTGTAAGTTGAGCAAAAAAAAAAAAAATTGTTACACAAACTAGTCCAAGGTTATAGAAATAGTAGTTTAAAATTTGCAGGTTGTATGTTTCTGTGTAAGTGATTTTGAAATTTTAACTATATATTTTGGTTTTGATTGATGGCAAGTTTATTGGTTTAGTCCAAACATTAAGCCATTTATCCAGTTTCTTTAGACAGCTCTGATTACACATAAGGAAAGGGAAAACGGTAAGCTTTCTAAATCTCTGACTTATCAAGTGTGTTTTATAATTTTTTTTTTCAGGTAGTAATTACTGTTGTTTATCAAACATCAAGTTCACTGTAAGATGCCTTTTTTTTTTGTGGTGTCCTCTTTTGTTTGTTTTTTTGTTTTGTTTTGTCCTTGTTCAGAAAAGATAGGAAAATTGTGGAAGCAGGCCAAATAAGAAATTTTAAGTACTGTTGTTTACACTGTAGTCTAATTCCGGCCCCTGCAAAAGTAACACTGTCTTTTAAAAGCAGTGGAGACTTCCAAAATGGCAGATACTTTTTGTATTGCCTTTTTGGTACAAGTATCCTTCTTCCTCTGTAAGTCTGTGGGATGTTAGACTTCTGTTAATGAGTTCATCAAAATCCTTTTTATGATGTTAGGAAATAGAAATTCAACAGATGGTTTTGCATATGATCTCTGGATTCCTTTATGTATAGTTTGTATTATACCATATTCTCAGGTATATATATGTCAGGCAAACTTCCTGTTGACTTCACCGCAGTTTACTTGACTGTCACCAAAATGCATCTACTAATTTAGTGCATGCTATTGACAAACAATTGTTGAAATATGGGGCTTTGCTGACATCTACAAAATCATTGACTCTAAAGGCAATACTCCTTGTGCTTGTGCAAACTAGGAAAAAACCCACCAACTTTTCATAATGCCCTTAGAAATAAAAGAATGGATGTGCTGCTTGCCAAGGGGCAGAATTGCCAGAAGGAAAGAATGTTTTGTATGTTCATCAGTGTTTGGACTGGTTATTTCTCTCAAGGACAATTCCTATTTTTTCATGTTTTCTAACTTCTAAATCTTGAGGGTCCCTATGTCATAACAGCTCTGAATGGCAGACAGCCTGTACTTCAAAGCAAGCTAATACCATCCTTGAATTTCACTTTTGAGTAATGCTGGATGACTTACAAATGAGTTTGTCTACAACAGGGGTCCTCAAACTATGGCCCGCAGGCCGGATAAAGCCCCCCAGGGTCCTCAATCCAGCCCCCGGTATTTACAGCCCCCCCCGCCGGGGGTTGGGGGGGAAACCAAGCAGCCGCAGATGACTGCCTGCCACTGCATCCACGCACCGGCCCCCTGGTTAAAAAGTTTGAGGACCCCTGGTCTACAACCTCAGGGAACAAAATCTCTTTTCTTCTGCAATAACCGTGAAAAGCCTATACTTACCAACGATATTTCTCTATTAAGAATATGGTGTTGGAAGCTCACCAGTTAGGGGAAGGCTTCCAGTAAGCAGCAGGAAATACCCATTAACATCTCTTCAGTATGTTGCATTTCTGGCAGATGCTGGGAAGTTGGCACAGCAGGTTATCTCCTTAAGGCATCCTTAGCATGTTCTGTTTCACTTAAGCCTAGGCAAGGGAGCTCTGGGCCATCTCTGGGCTGCAGTGTTTTTCTAACATTTTGCTAAAACCTTAATAATTTGCGATGGTCTGTGGGACACTAAAGAATGCATATATTCCTTGGTTGAGACACTTCAATGATGTATACCTATAAAGTTTTGTTCATGCGTGATGTGAACAGATGTTTCGATGCTCATAGTGAGCTTACCCATGCAGACCTCAGGCTCTAATGCAGAACACCTGGCATACCTGCTCTTTGGAAACCGTTACCATCCTGTGGTTGCTGGTAGAACAGTTTCTTTAGTCTCTCTGACAGTGGTGTCAGCCCCTTTAGCCCCATGCACTAAATTTGGATTTGGCAATGGCACGAGCAAGATGCCCAGCTCCCACAGTACAAGCTTTCCAAAAGGAGCACGTATGTGGTTCCCCAGCTTGCTGCATTGGCAAGTGTGCAGCTGTTTTTCAGGCTGTCCCGATAAACTTGCACTGATGGAGAATTTGGGGTTTTGAAATTCTTCCTCTTCTGCTGTCTTGCTATTGTCTGTTGCTTGTAAAGTTTATATTTAGGTAGCTTATATCAGAAATTGGAGCAATCATATTTTGCATATGATTATCTACATCTGATATATTGACATATTTTTTCCAGTTAGCAATAAATGTGCTTAATCTCTTACTATTACTCTTTGATCTGAAGCATGGTGAATGCTTTTCATGTGGACGTTTTAAAATGTTTTAGTTCTATTACATACCCTCAAATATAAAACCTCACGCAAAAGCGGAACTTGCATGTTATTTTATTATTATTATTTTTATCCACTGAATACCACTTACAGTGCTGTTTTCCTTGTGTGGCCTTATTGTTTGTTAGTCACTTAAAAACAAGAATCCCTTTTTAAATGAGATTATGCAGCCAAATGTGGTCACAAAAAGAGTTCTAAAGATCTAGTTGCATAATTGTTTCACAATCTAAACTTGTATTTAAAAACAAACAAACAGAAAGCTTCTCCTCATTATGGTCACCAAGATAATGTCTGAGTCAGAACAAAAGGCACATCAATGCCCTTCAGGAGCAGCTGCCTGAGACGAAAGACTGCAAAATGAAATGACATCAAAGAGAATGAAAAGCTCCTATTCACCTCCTTTAGCTGTTAATGCTAAACCATAACAATGACAAAATAGAATCTCATATACACATAAGATTTTTACTGCTGTAGTGAACAGGTATTGAGGTATTTAACTGTTAAGGATTGTTTTTCTCTAGAATAAGGAAATCTGCTGCCTCTGTTCTTTAAAGCCACTGCCGTCCTTTCAACAAAGGGACAGAACTAGAGGATTTCCAGCTTCCCAGTTCTATTAAATGTTTCGGGTGCCTCCTGAGTCCAAGAAGCGGTTTGCACAAATCATGAATAATATGTGCAACTATAATAATGGAGCAGTACTATATTTTAATCTAGGGTTTTCTATAAAATCTAGTGCTCTATGTCAAAGTAGGTAAAAGTTGGCATCTGCATGTAGATATCTGGGCTGGAAGTGCAGCTGTGGTGTACACCTGATAATGCATTGATTTCTATCAGTGAGAAACTGATAAATCTCCTTTCAAACCTAACAACTTGTATCCTAATTTCTATAAGTCATTAACCATGATTTATTCTTCCCTCATTCAACCTGAACCAGGTTTTAGCTGTGAATCAAGGCACTGACTTTTTTTAGATCTCTTATTTAACATTTTTATTTTATCCTACTTATCTCTTATTTAACATTTTTATTTTATCCTACTTATCATTTGACAATTATATAATTTTTATCCAACTCAGGGGTGATGCTTTCATCTTGACATAAATAAGCTCTTGCTTATAGCAGTTCAAACTCCAGCATTACCTTGTACTTACTCAAATGTTTAACACATTTTACAACTCACTTAAAAATTACATTCCAGTTTCAGCCTCTTTTTTTATAGTTGATATAAATATTAATGTCCAAATCTATTTTTTTTCTCCGATTTTCATTGTCCTTATGTTAAAACCAGCCCTGCTGCTACTTTGTTTCCCTTTTTAAGCATAAGACTGTTGCATGCAAGTATTTGACGACTGTCCACAGGGGAAAAAGGAAGAAGTAGATGAAGCAAAGCTGAATATTTTAGCCTTTCAGTGGCCATAAAATATGAGAATGTGTTTGAGTCTTTCAGATGATTGTTCTGTACTGAAGTCTTATGGAGTGAAAGAAAAAGGAGGAAAAAATATATGCTGAAATGTTTGTAACTGTCAGAATGTTTCACTCTCCTAAGTTTTGAGCATGTACATAGCAGTAACCTCACAGAGGAAATGGCTATATGAGGGACATGGTGTTTTAAAGGTTTAAGGAGGAGGAGCTAACCTAGGAAAATACAATGCAGTATTTGAGAGATTTGCATGCTGATACAACTATTGAAATATTTGATAAATAACTTTTGAAATTAATTCAGTCCTGGCTGACAGGTCCTTTTGGAAATGTTTACCTTTGCTTTCACATTTCAATACTGTATTGAAAAAGGATACCACAGAGGTATTGATCCCCCTTCCAGAGGAAGAGAGATCACAGCTTGTATTCAAGCAGCTGCTTGTGTGCTTTTCTTCTCTATTCATCTTGGTTACTCAAGTAATTTTCCACAGTAGGCAGGTAACATTGTTGGGCTCTGGTATGAATCTAAAGGAGTATGCTTAAAACAGTCAGCATGTTTTGTGGTTCATTCCCCTCCCTCCACCATCCAGACCTGAACTAACGTGGCTTCCAGCCTGTGTGCCCGCTGCTGCTCTTCAATAAAATACAAAGAAAGGTTTCATTGGATAATAACTTATTATAACATACACATTTTTTCTTTTCTTTAAAGAATAGTACTTTCCAAAGAAGGGTTTTTGAGTCACTGGTTCATCATTATATCTTGGCTATTTTAAAAGGCTCTGTTGAACTAACACATTGAAGCAGAACTTGAAGAGCATGGTTCCACCTTTGCTAGGATCCAGTTCTGAGACCATGGGGGCCTGGGTTATGGATGTTTCTGGGTGATGCTCATAGGAACTCACACCACTGGGAGGCTGTGCAGTTGTCAGAGGTAGGCCTTGTCCCTGTCATTCCCTGTTTTCACCAAAGCACACACTCATAGACACAGACGTTCAGGCTAACAGGCACCAGTCTGGAGGCGCCTCCCTTGTCTCTGTGCAGACACAGCAGCAGCTGCGTGTGTAGGAGTGCCTCTTCCTCTTCCTTGCACCTTCCCTCCTGTCTCACTGGGATGGGTAGCAGGTCCATTTGACAGTCTGTGCAGGAAAGGAGGCTGTTCCACTTTTGAAATAGTGGCAGAACAGGTAAGGCTTTTCACTGTTCTCCTATGGGTGACTTTTAAGCTTTTGATCAGGAGAGTGGTGAAAATTGCCTCTAATCAATGCATCTGCATATAAGGACAGAGGGCTGAACGCAGCTAAGTACAGTGATAACCACGTTGCTCGGTGTGCCTCTGGCTATAAAAACTGATGTGCCTTTACTGTTCCAGCCCAGAAGGCAAACTGGGCTCAGCAGAGCCTTTGACCTTTTGAAAGCATTAAAATCCATAGGGAGCTGAAAATGATTCCTTATTTGTTGAACTGCTTAAAATAAAGTGGCTTATGACCTCCTGAAAGTATTTCTGACCCTGTGGGACTGGGAAGACACCAAATGGACTATACCACAGCAAGACCCAGAGGTGAGCGCAAGCTCAAATTTGCCCGCAAACTCCGTACATCAGACTATATTGTGAAGTGGGAGATGGTGATCTCAAGCATTTAATCTTGCTTTCCACTGGTTATACAAATTCATGCAGTAATTCCCCTATCAAGAAAAGGGAAGATGTGTATAGTGTATTTGTAAGGGCAACCACAATTCTAATTTAAATCTGCTTGAGAATAATGTAACCTGAAGAAAGATAGAGGTTTTTCTCTTTCCTCCATACATTCTTCTACTACTATACAAATTTACATCAAGAATGAAAATGTCCTTCCGAACTCCATGCAAATTCTAACAGATTATGCTTGAGTCATGGCTTAATTATCCCTATTATAAGGACCTTAACTTTTTTCTGTGCTTTCATTGATTCCTGATGATAATTCTTATGGGTTTTTTTTGTCCTGAAAATAATCAACATCATCTTTGAAGGATGGACATTAGAGGTAGACAAAGTTTTCAATAATGCTCCCACTAGCACAGCATAGAAAATTAATAACTCTTCCCTGGTTCAGTTTTTCTCCTTGGGCATCCTAGAATTTTATTAGTCATTTTATCTAAAAACGTTGCCCTGATGCTTGTGTTCAGTTGACCTTGAATGTGACATGGAAGCAACCCTGGAGAGCTGTTGCTCTCCAGTATGTAATGACAGTTTGGCAAGTCTAGCCTACATTCCTTGATCCCAGGCATGTGCCTTTGTTTTTAGCTATGCTGAAACACATTGTTCAATAGTTCCCATTTCTCTGACAAATACACCTAAGCTTGCACTGCTTTAGCAAAATTGGAAGCATCCGGACTGCTCTCCAGTGGTGAGTGTCCCTCAATCAGCTTGCAAACAACATGTGTTTCTTCTGCTGTCTTATGTATGTCTTCTCTTTGTCATACCTGCTGGAACCTCATGTCGTATACAAGTAATTATGCAGTTACTCTGTTCTGCTATCAGTAAATAAGTTTTAATTGGACTAGAGAGCAAGAGAGACCAATTGTGAGCTTTGACTGTTGTATTTAGTTGCCATATTAAAACTTGTTATTTTAGATCCCCTGGTCTGAATCAGAAAAGCAAGAACTAAAAGCTTGTAAACAAATCCAGATCCTGCTTCCCGAGACACAGGTGAAAACATATTCTCCCCCATCATACATAAGTGAGAAAAGCAGTGATGACTGTAAAGCAAACATTAAGGGGAAAATGGCCCATAGAATAATGTACAGAAAAAAGCACCAAGTGAATTTTAAAAAGCCCTCATGTTATGCCTGGTCAGCAAGGATTGTACAACGATTTGTTCAGACATTTAATGTCAGGAAAAGAAATCGTTTCTGTTTCAGGATATTTGCCACTTTCTTTACAATAGTGAAATGCTGTATACAGTCCTAAATGTTTTGGAATCTAATCTCATCATGTCCATCAAATGACCATGCTCGAGGTATTTATTGATGAAGCTGGATAAATCCTAGCTGAAGAGAACACCACTTGTCATGGAGTGAGTAAAATCCTGGGCATGATGCCAGACTCTCAGGGACGATTTTGCCTTGATGGCATATAGTGATTTATACTTGTCTTTGCTTCCATCACTGAATGCTGGAACAGGGAGAAGGGAGGAAAAAGGAAAGCAAAAGCACTGTATTTTCACAGGGATGTTATTTACTTAAATATTAAAATCTTCTCATTGCCTCAGTATTTTCTGAGGGGGGACAAAGTAGACTTCTAACTTACTTTGAAATTATATAGTCTGTGCAAAACATGAATTGGATATGATGGTTGTGATGACTCTTTCTCACCCTAAATTAATTTTTTTGATGCTGAAATACTCCTAATCCTGTGACACAAGAAGCTAGTTTATGTTAAATAATCGTAGACTGGACTGCTGATAAATAGGCCGAGTTCTTGGTAGAATTTTTCTTGTTACTCAGTGATGTTTTCTTTCAGTGAGAAAAAGTTCATTTTCCAGTCTGCTTTCAGTGAATCATGGTGTCATGGTTTAACCCTGGCTGGCAACCAAGCACCACACAGCTGCTCACTCACTCCCTCCTCACCCAGAGGGATGAGGAGGAGAATTGGAAAGTAGAACTTGAGGGTTGAGATAAGAACAATCTAATAGGTAAAGCAAAAGCTGTGCACACAAGCAAAGTGAAGCAAAGCAAGGAATTAATACACTACTGTCCATGGGCAGGCAGGTGTTCCGCCATCTCCAGGAGAGCCAGACTCCATCATGCCTAACAGTTACTCGGGAAGACAAACGCCATAATACCAGATGTCCCTACCTTCCTTCTTCTTCCCCCAGTTTATATACTCAGCATGACACCATATGGTATGGAATGCCTCTTTGGCTAGTTCAGGTCACCTGTCCCACCTGTGTCCCCTCCCAATTTCCCCTGCCCCTCCAGCCCTCGGGCTGGCAGGGCCCAAGGAACCAAAAGGTCCTTGACTTGGTATAAGCATTACCCAGCAACAACTAAAACCAGCAGTGTGTTACCAACATTGTCCTCACATCAAATCCAAAACACAGCACTGCACCAGCTACTAAGAAAATTAACCCTATCTCAGCTGAAGCCAGGACACATAGAGAAGTCTATACACCTTAAAGATGGAAAATGACCAACACGTGGAAGCCTTTTATACTTTCAGTAAAGCTTTTCGTTTTACTAGCTTATTAAAATGAATTTTTGTGCTTGGGAGCTGACTGACTTGTACAAGGAGCAGGAGTTTCCACCTACTCCCTGTAACTTCACAGGAGAATAATGTTCCTAGATAAAGGTTGAGTCAGGAGAGAGAAATGCCTCATTCTTTGTACTGTTATGCTCTGATATTACTTCGTGAACAATGAAGAGGTTTAATCTGAAGTATTAGAGTTGTATAAGAATGCAGAAAGTTTACATTAACTCTGGGGTCAAAGGAACAAGAATTTGGAAGAGAGGGCCATTGAGGGTTAATAAACTGTATTAGGCTGAGGAAATCCCCTGAGCTGTAAATAATTGAAGGATGGGAGAGCATGCAGGAGATGTGCATGCCTGTCCTGCGACAGGCATGGCTTTTCCTTTGGCTTTTGATTATGTTCGGTCTTGGAGACATGGTGTTGAGTTAGATAAACCCATTTTTTTTGTTTTGGTGCAGTGGGTGGGTAAGCCGGTAACCCAGAATGTTGGGATTGAAAATCCAGAAAGAGTTCAAGACTTCTCATTTTATGGTTTTGTGGCCAACCTTCTGCTGCCATGGAGGGGTAGGGAAGAAAAGAAACTGATGTATTTTGAATAGGTGGGACTCATAATGCTGAAACTGTCCTTTAAGGTCAGTAGTCTTTGTCTTTTAGTGAATTTGTTTTAACAAAACATAATCATAAGTGAAGCTGAAGGTTTGTGGCTTGTTATTGTAATTAAATCTGAGGAAAGAGGAAGGTTCAAGGTTGTCAGCTGAGAAGATCATTCTAAGACTGGAACGTAGGAGCCTCCAAGGCTAGACATCTGAAAATGCACTTTTACCTCAAATTGCTAATTCTGTTGATAATAAGCTTTGGCTTCATATATATTGTGGATCCCAAAATAATTTGGGAAATGAAGTCTGAATGTGACTGGCAAAACTGTTCATAGAGAATTTTCTCTTTTCACATGCCTTCACAAGGGAGAATTCTTCCCAGGATCATCACTTTAATTGCCTCTTAATTAGGCTGGTCATCAAAGCTATGTTTTTTAAATCCAGAGCACCAGTGATTCCTGCCATGAGATAATACTGTCCAGATATGTGTAAGGTGGCATTGCTAACAATAAAACTGAATTCTGTCCTTTCCTGAATCTTTCAGGATGCTGTCATGGATTGTCCAAAGCACTGAAGGTGAAAGTGGTATTCCTGTTGTATGAGGAAGTCTTCATTTTGGGAGTTCAGTAACTGTGAAAGAGTATCCAGCAAAAATTCCTCATCTCAGGAGATGACAATATCAGCTATAAAATGAGGAAGGAGACAGATAATATCACAATGTCAGTTTGTTCATTTGTGATACAGACCTCTATTCAAAACATATCTTTTTAAATCTAATTTTGTTTTCACACTGCAGTTAAGCAAGAGAAATTGGAAATCTGTGAAGTGACACCACAAATCCAGCATTAGAGTCTTAGCAATGTAGTGTCACAAAGAAGCTGACAACTCATCATCAGACTTGTGACACTTTTTTTTCTATTCACAATGTCCTTCAGTAGCTTTATTCAAGGAGTTTTCGGTGGAGAGTCACATACAAGGACTATGAAGGAGATGGCAGGACCCAAGACATTTCAGCCTCTCTCCAAGGAAAACAGACCTAGCAGCACGGTCTAGATAATGTCCCTATTTTCATCAATTCCCTAGCAAGTTTGAGCCCAGATATAAGTGTCCCAGATATTAGAAAAATGGATCTCTCTAAGGCCTCAGAAACCTTGCCTGAACAGAATCTTCTCAGTCTTTCCAATAAAGTTCCTGACTGGGGAACTTTCTTAGAAGACAGCTTAAAGAAACAGGCTATGCTTACTGCTTACACACGGTATCAACAAGTGCCAGCTCTAATCACACAGGGGTATTCTACCCATTTTTAGCAAGGTATCTGCTTCCCTTTTAGTCTTTTCACTTTCTACATAGGGGAAGCACAGCACCAGTTTGACATTTTCTGGAAGTGATGTAGCCAGTTTACCAACTATGCAGAGGTCGTACTGTAAACCATTCAAAACTGGGTGTGCAGGAACTTTGAGGCAACTGTGTTCAGTCTGTATTAGTAACGGAAGTGAATGTCTCTGGGCTCAGGAACTAGCCTGGGATGATCTCTGTGGCACCTGGGTCAGTCTCTAGTGTTGCCTGAATTGAAGGTCTCGATGCTGACTCTTTATCTTGAAAAATAACCTGCTGGTTTTGCGTTTTTTGGCATTTCTCAGATTCTCTAGGAAGACAGTTTGGAAAAATTGTTCTGAAAGCCAATAAGAAGAGACTGAAAATCTTTTTGGCTTGGGTTTTCTGAGGGTTTTTCTATTAATTTTGTTTTGTTTTAGCACACTAGTGAATCACCAGGATGCCATTAGAATCCACAGATTGATATATGTCCAAGTCAAGGTCCTTTTCTCTATACACACGCCTCTGTTAAATTTTGCTGTTAAATTTATCTTTTGTTGATAAGGTTTCTTTTATGGACCACTAGTGGTTGCTGCTGATCTCCTGAGGATGCTAATCTAGTGAAACTTGGAATTGCTGTTCTGAATTTCTAAAGATGGGCAAAGTAAAACTGCTGGGTTACATAATCTGTGGTTGGATCTACTTGACTTCTAATTGGCAATTGTTCTCTCTGAATCAGCAGATGTGGAGGGTGACTAGCATGAACCCCTTTCTGGTTCAGTGAACTTTCGGGAATCTCAGATTCAAAACAGGACAGAAACATAGGAACTCATCACATAGGATCAAGAGGGTTCTATAATGACTCTTCAGGTCACCAATCCCTCTTCCTGAACTTACTGGAGGTTCAATCTCCATGTGAAAATGTTGATGAAGCTGCTTTTGTTTGTTTGTTTGTTTGTTTTCAATGGCCTAGATGTCTGACCAGAATTTGAGTTAGGTGCCTGGATTTAGGAGAGGCATCAGCTCCTATTTGATACTTACTTCTCCAAGAGAACAATTTTAACAAATATAAAGAGAACATCGCAGAGCCCATAGAAGTATCATCTGTTATAGTATTTTCCACTTGTAGATTATAAGTGTACATATCATGACAATGCCTTTATAATTTTAATAACAGTTAATACACTGATTTGAAGAAAAGCAGTTCAGTTTATTAGAAACACAAATACACATTTGAAAAGGCTCCAATAGTACATAGGACAAAGAAGTTATAAAATGGTTATGATACTCCTTGAGTTGAAACTTTACAGTAAGTGATTCAAACTGATATTCCTAATTCAACTAGCACAAATAAATTTAATAAAAATATATGACATAAATTATGCGAATAGCTCTTACTGTAGGCTCTGAGAACGCTCTGAGTATAAACACTGATAACCACTTTTGAAAAGACTTAATTTAAAACTGCAGAAGAAAATGTTTTTATTTTCCTCTCTACATTAAATTGTCGTTAGCAGAAAAATAGTCACTAGCAATTTAACTTATGTGTTTGTTTCTTGAAAGAACTTTATCAGAAAAAAATAAGGAAGTTATAGTCACTAATATTTATCTGATTTTTTTTGGAGCAACATGGAACTATATAAAATAACATGAGCAAGATAATGTGTAAATACTGATTTTTGAATTGTTACCAATTGTGAGTTGTTTTGCGGTTTTTAAGTGAAATTGATCTCTCAGAGTTGCTATGTCCCTTCCATTACAGATACAGCTACTTGTGGTATGGTTGGCAAGACGTTAGTTCTGAACACATGTCAGTGCTTGCTGTTTAGGAGAGCATGTCTGCCTGTGTGTTTGGGAGGGTGGAGGGCAGTCTGTGGTCACCACTGTTCAGGGGAGAGCAGTATAGTAGCGGTCAGCTTCTGAGAGGGGTTTCAGAATTGGAGTAGGTTGAATTTCAATAGGCTGGAACTAATTCTAGAAGCATTGTGTGTATCCTTATGAAAATATCTTCAAATATAGTTTTAGATGAAGCTGTCTTCTCTGGTTTGCTATCTTGAGTAAGTACAGCCACACAGTGAAATAACACTTGAGTAGCACATAGCATTTGCATTAGCAGCACAAGAGTAGTGCATAGATTGATTCGTGCCATCTGTGCCATTAGACTGCAGTAAAATTATGTAAAGAATCAAAGCTGTTAGGAGCCTTAGTGGTAGGCCAGACCCCATTGTGCTATAGATTATAGAGAATAAAAGATGTTCCTTGCCCCACATCCTTTGGCGTAGTGCTTGGAAGAAGCAATCCTGTGTAACTCAAAGTGCTAGGTTCTTTTTCCTGAGTCTGAACAGAGAATGTATATATAAATACAGGCTGATACCTGAGTATCAAGAGCTGTCTCAAAGCAAGAGACATGTATCATAGCGGATCACTGCTTCACATGCCTATGTTTAAGAATGTGTGAGTTTGCATAGCATTTTCAGTTTCTTAAGCTGTGCAAAGTGACCACAACAGGAGGAAAATGTTTAGGACTACTCTGTCATAGCGCTGTATCTGTCAGTGTAGTACTGATTAATTTTTCTTTTTAAGCTATGTTTTCTTAAATGGTACAGTTGGAAGAAGTGTCTGTTGGCTCTTGCGTGTCTAGAAGTACAGTAAAGTACTATTGCTATTTGAAACAAAATATATGAGAATGTAAGAATGTCAGTGGGATTTTTCTGTGCTTTATAAAATTAGTTCTGAATTATGATAGTTGTGTTTCCATCTGCATCTAATGAATGTAAAAACTATGGGGAAGAAGTTTTGAATAGAAAATATGCAACATTATTCCAATGATCTTATAGTATTCTCCATAGAATAGCTTGTAGGCCATGTCAGATTCTCTTTGTTTTGTGAAGAGAGAGAAAACAAATGGTGCTAGTGTTCAGGCCATGTTTAATATTACTTTGCTGCTTTTTACTTTTTTACCAGAAGATGAATGCTTAACAGTTGCAATATTGGATACCCCACCGTAAAAGTTTTGTGCCACCTTGACTGCATGTCACATTTAAATTTAGGGCAGCAGGCTGGATTCAACAGATGGAGTTGCTTCCATGCAGTTAGGATTGTTGTCCTGAGGTTCCAGTCAGTGGCATGTGCAGGTGTTCCTTCCTGTCTTATTGTGAATAAAGCTAGTTAGGGCTTTGAAACTGCTGATAAATATTTGTGGGACCCTTCTCTCCTGCGTGCTCTCTATAATGTTTAATATTCCAGTTATCAACTATTCTGAAGGGCATGTTATATGTGGCCACTGATTTGAACTGAGTTTTGGCAGAAATGGGCAGGCTTTCGTTTTAGAATTTCCTTGAAGTACTTTACATTCTTATTCAGTTTATGTAAGGGTAGGACAACATGATAGGACTAAGGAAGAAAAAATGTCATTTACTTTTCAGAACAGGGCAAAGTAAATTTGAAACAAACTAAACCAAACCAATCAACCAAAACAAAACAGAAACAAAAAAAACCCAAACCAAAACAAACAAAATCAACCAGCCAAACAAAAAAAAACCCAAACCAAAACACCCCATAAGGTGGGATTTTGCCCAGGTTTTACTGACCCTTTCTGTTTGCCTGGAATAAATGTCGTGAGACCCCACTATATTACATTGCTGACAAATGTTCAGAACCTGTGTATTCAGCCCCATCACTGAGGATTTGAAGAAAAAGAGCATTCCCACTATAATTACTCAGTCCACTTCCTACAAAATTTCTGCTTAGAATTTGTATTCAGGTTCTCCTTGTGCCCAAACTTCCTTAATTTTTGAGATTTAATGTTTGAGAACTGTCACAGCTTGAATTGATTAAGCACCAAGAATCGTGGATATAGCCACAGTATTTTGAAGTTGATCTGTGAGTCGTTGGTTTGAGACTGTGGCTAAAAGGTTATGTTTTTTAATTTACCAAAAGTTTCCAATCTTGTACTGCTGGAATTAAAAATAAATCAGGAAAGTGGTGTAGGTGGAGAGAAGGAACAATAGGCAATGAGGACAGTAGTCTCTCACTGCCTTCAGATACTTTGCAGGTGGATAACAATTCCAGATTGGATGAAGCACAATTTCTTATGAACTATGGTTATGATAACTACGTTAAAGAATAGTAAAAGTGTCTGTTAAGAAAAATATGGTTTATAACTAGCAATTTGGAATACAGTCATCAAAATAAGCTGCATCATTATTCTGTGGCCCTTGCAGTTCTGCTTTCTCCTTCCTTCCTTGACCTCTTCCAGCAAATGCGATATAAACACTTCAAATTCTGCATTGCATTCCTGAAGTCTAAAACAGAGGGAGATTTGTTGTTACATGTTTACATGCTATAAAGCATTGATATAGGACCAGGACAGAGAATGAGAGATTTCTGCTAGATACAGAGTGATTCAAATTGAATAAAAAATGTAATAATTCAACTTCAGTCATTGTAGTGAGTCACTGTCCTGAAGACTTTATGTTCTAAGGCAGACTCTTCCATCTTTTCTTTGTGCACAACAAGTCATTTGGAAGAACTGTGCAGCTGGCAGGGAAGAAGTGTGGGCATGTCTATCTCCTTGACAGGCCTGACACTCTTCCAGCTACATTAGGTAAAATTAACTGATATACTAGGGGCAACTTCTAGTTTGTGCCAGAATAAGGAAAAAAGAACACCTTGAGCATGATTTACCTTCATTTTGTTTTCCATAGACTTTACAGTAATTGTATCAAGGGTAAACATACCTGCTAGAAACACAAGTAATTTTTTTTGTTCACATATAGCTATGTGCAGAAATTTGTGAAATGCATATAGATGTTAAACTGTAGGATTTACTGATAAAACAATGTGGTAGATGGACTTCAATGCAATAATGTAATGGTGATAACAGTTTAATTATGCCATATACTTTGACATAAGAGGTTTGCCTGTGGTAATCAGTGAAGTTCCTTGCATCTCTATACTTCCCACAGGTTCACAAATTTTTAGTCTCATCCAAGGGTATGATGGAGATTTTGTGCTTTCCTATGAAATTTGAGAAACTGGCCACTACTCAATATAGGTTATCACACTAGATTCATTATTTGACTGTACCGGATGTTACAGGGATTCTTAGGAAAGTTTATCATTCTCTGACGTCCTATGTATCAGGGTGGTGGAGCTTTCATTGTGTGGTTGTGCTTGAAATTCGGTAGTCTGAGTATTGTTGTCTTTAATCTGGAATATCAAAATTTGTATTCTTGATAAACTCATGACTATACAGTGGTATTAAGACCAAAAAGGAAGAATGTAACTATTTTTGTGTCCATGTATGGTGCAATGTAAGAGGGATCTTTTAACTTCAGAATGTGAACATGCAGTTTTAAAGATGAGAACAGAGTAGTGCTGTAGTGAGCTTTAGGGTGTTTCATGAGAGCATTGCTATCGCCACATTACAAATTAGATCGGCTTTTTTGTTTACTGTCCTTCTTTTGGTGGAGGACTCATAATGGTGTCTGAATAGAAGACTGGACGAAGAAAAGCCATTATAATGTGCAAGCTTATCTGAGAAGAAAAATATTTTTCCTCATACCAGTTGGCTTAGGCTCTAAAAGCCATTTTATTCATGTGCATTCCTTTTAAAACCTCGTGGAAGTTTTGAACTCCCTCATTTCTTGTTGCAGTGAATTCCAGTATTGATATAAAAGTTTTTATTTATTTACTCAGGCTTTTTTCTGCTTCACCTGTCAAATTTTCTGGCTGTATCATGAAAAATAAAAGCAAAACACCAAATAAACTCTAAAAAACACCCTTTAAAAAAATAAATAAAATCCACATTTCAGTGGCCTTTATTCTTCATCCTGAAAGTTAAAGTAGGAGCTCTGTATGCTCAGCACTTTTCAAAAAGTAAACCACTGCTTAAGATACCCAAGTATAGGCATAGAATGCTAACTTCAAGCAGTCACTTTATGAATTCTTGGCTTTGGTTACAAATATCAGTGAATACAGGTAATAGCGGAAGCATTACCGCATCATGCCAGAATCTAAATAGTGAAAAGACCTCTGTGATAATAGATTGAAATCTATTATGAAAGCATGAAGGAATTATTATAATCAACTCAATATTGAATGACTGAATAACACGTGAGGACATATTTTAAATAAATACTTTTTTTGCAACACAATAAATATTTGGCTTTGGAGCACATACAGGAAGAGGAAGGACTTAGAAGTTTCTTTTTGGGACTGATGGAGGCAAAGAGGGCATCACAGAGGTTACCAAAGGGTCTCAATGATGTGCCATTCCCTTGTCTGCCCATTTTAGTTTGGAAGGTAAACTCACCTGCTTTGGGAATCATGCTGTTGTACTAGATAGTGGAATGTGACTGCTGAATCACTGGCAGACGTTCTGCATGCTGCTACCCAAGCTCTGCGTATGGATATCCACAGTCCTGTGAAATGACAGAGCAGACCACTTGACGCAGCAATTGTTTTTACACTGGATGAATCCAAGTTATTGCCATATTCAACTGTCTCCAGGTTTTCCCATGAAATCAAACTCTTCTTCCTTCCCACCCATTGCATTGTGCAGCAGTGAGCACAATGCACCTGTCCTCCAGTTGCTCCAGTCCATGGATGGGTGCCCCTCTGCTACTCTCAGCTGCCCCATTACCCCTTTCTTTTCCCTGTGCTAATACTGCTGCTGCCGGGATCACAACTTAAAGAACTGTCTGAAGAGCCGGAAATAGTAGGGTGGTAAATATTTCTTATAATGATGGTAATTTTTACCAGTTTACAATGGCAGGAATGCATAGACCAACCCTTTTTACACAGGGCTAGGAGTAATTCAGCTATTGAGGGAATTCTAATTTATTAGCAGAGGTGTTTTGATGGCAATTTACGTGGTTTTATTATTGTGAGGCTTGAAGGAAAATATTTAAAATGTGGTTGAAAGTTAGATGGAAAAAACAAGAGAGATCTTAAACTATAAAATCATCCTGAAGGCGGCCATTTAAATGCGTTTTTCTACAAGAGTAAATGGAATAAAAAATAAAGGTACGAAGTTTGACACAATAAATCATAAGAGAACTAATTCATTAGAGCCTGAAAAAACTTTTAAAAACCAGAAATTCTGTCCAAACACCATTAGTAGATTGGAGCACAAGTTATGACACAACCTGAAAATAATATTTATTGAAAGACAAGAAGATAAATACAAACAATAAAGTGCTCTGAATATATGATATAAGGTAACTGAATATATAAAGAGTCATATCTGCCCTGGTAACAGATGACCTAGAGAATCCTCAGTGTTGCAGCAAATATTGAGGAAACTGCTCATTTAAAAGTATTTTTTTGATAGAGATATTTAGCATGGCCTCAACTGAAGATAAAACTTTAGGAGCAGAGTTCATGTCTTTTAATGTATTTGCAGTTTGATCTGCTTCTTGACCAGCTCAGGACTGACTGGAGTTTTTTGGATTGGGGTGATGGCAGTTTGATGATTTTTAATTATCTTTTATTTAAATACCTATAGTAATAATCAGAATACAGGGGGAAAAGGAAAGCACCAGATTCAAATTACGTTCACAGAAGCATTTCAAACAGATGGACAACAACTGAGAAGTTTGGATTTGTATTCCAAAATCTGGTATGATTTAGCATATTATTTTATTTCCAATCAGTCTCTAGATCTAAAGCATGAAAAGAAATGGCAGATATGGGTGAGGAAATGTTATGCATCCACAAAAACAACTGTGATCAAAAGACTTGAACTTGTCAGAAAAAAACCCACCCGACAATCCTCAAACTGTTCAGACTCTGAAATTGAATCTATTTAAAGACAGAATTGTTTAAAGACCTGAAATCTGTTTTGACCCCAGAGCCTGCTTTTGAGCAGGAGGCTGGATGAGATGACCTCCAGAGGTTCCTTCCAACCTAGGTTTATTTTACCATTCTTTGATTCCCTCTGATCCGTTTTACAGTAAGCACAGAGAGGTAAATTTTACCCTGTACTTGTGCCAGATGAACTCAAAGGCATTGCAGCACTCCAGGAAATGCCTCTTTTATGGTACAACTTGCCACGCCAAAGTATCCCTCTCAGGGAGCATGTTGGCTGGCATGTATGTCAGCAGTGGGCCTGGCCCCTCCTGGCAAGGCAGCACAAGGTGGGTAGGGTCCCAAGATGGTTGGATGTACAGCCAAGAGCTGCAAAGATGCAAATGCTACCAGGAGTGAAGTGAAGATGGGTGGGTTAGGATTTGGATTCCCATCCTGCAGCAAATACTTTGCAAGTGAACCGCTGAGCTTGTGCTCAGTAGCAGTCATGAATGATATTTAATCTTCCTCTATTTGGGAATTAAATATGGCAAGTTGTGTGTTTGGAACTGTCACGTAGTTCATGATCACCTACATGCGTATTGTACCTGTTTTGTAAGAGTAAGCCCAGATAAAATCATTTTCCTTTTTGAATAGTCTGGGCAAAATTATTTAAAACAACCCTTGGGTTTTGATGACACTCTATGTTCATTAGGACAATATCTAAATCTGCTTGAAACCTGGCTTGTTGTAGTCCTCTATGCATTGCTTGGTGCCTAGCAACCATGATCAGGGCCAGTATTTTCATCCACTTTTCCTCTGAAGTGTTTTCCAGTTTCTTCTAGCTAGGGTATGAAATAAAAACAGCCTGAGAGACACTTACCTCTGTACATAACGGCAATAGTTGGTTTTATGTACTTCGGGGCAAGCTTACTGTGGTAGGAAGCCCTCCAAATCATTCTTCATTATTATAATATTATGATTTTGAATCCTTGAATTTAATCTCTTGGAAACCCTTCCCATGCATGTGGTAGGAAGATGCAAGAGTCTGTGCACTCTGTCACTTAGAAAAAAAAAATCACAG
This sequence comes from Falco punctatus, assembly GCF_963210335.1. Lineage (NCBI taxonomy): Eukaryota > Metazoa > Chordata > Aves > Falconiformes > Falconidae > Falco > Falco punctatus. The sequence continues at coordinate 23,908,197 of NC_137585.1, read as the reverse complement.
GTCATCTGCAGGGAGAAAGAGAAATGAAAAAAATAGACCAAAAGGTTCATTTTCCTGAAGTTATTCTTCAAATGTGTTATCATGAGAAACAGTCTTGAATGCTTTCTAAATAAGCAGACAGCTTGCAAATACAAACATTTTTTCATCTCCGTGCTGTTTAGACAATAATCTTATTTTCTCAATATTAGTAACTGCAGGGGCTTTAGGGGAAAAACTGCTCTTGCAGCAGATGTTAAACCAAAACTGCATAGCCTAGACCTTATGTGCAAACTATTGCTTTCTTGGCGAGGTTTCTTTTGGAAGGTATGTTGTTCAAGCATTGTCCTTTTTTCCCCTCTATTAGGAAGGTATAGTGCCTGCGTTACTTGAGTGGTATCGTGAGACTTGTATATGTATTTGCAAGTGCCATTTGTCTGTTGCATAAGCCTGCTTTCCTCAGTAGTGGCTTAGAGCAATTATTTCTCTCGGCAGTAAAGTAAAAGAAGGCAATAACAACTATGTTTGTTCTTTCTTTTAAATCAAGTAGCTTTAAAATTGACCATCAACATTGCTAGATGTAACATTTAATTTCTTTAGAGTTTAATAGCTCAGCTAGGGTATGATGGACCTTGTAGTTCACGAAGGTTCATCCGAGGCAGTTCAGGCCACGCTGCCAAACTCATGGTTCACTTGGACAATAGCAATGCTTGCTTTAATGGAAACACGGTTGAAACCAGGCAGGAGCCTCTGGACTTCTACTATAAGTTATTTGATTACAGTTCATGGGAAGCTAGTGAGATGAGATAATTTCTGCCCATAGGAGACTCTTACAGTGATGAGCTATTTGTGAAGATGAAATGGTTTACAATAACAACAACAACAAAAGCACCAGTCTTCCAGTCTTGGAGCTGGATCCTCAGACTGTGTAAACTGGTGTAACTCCACAGATTTCAATAGGACTAGGTTATAACTGTTTGAAAACATGGCTGTCATGTTAAAGCCAAACTTAACTGTGTTGGTGGTGGGGAACAACTTACCTATAAGCTCCTCTTCCCTTGGTCTTTCCTTATTTTACTACTTTGCTGCAGTCTTCCCACCTACATAATCTTTTTTTCTTTAACAGTCATACCAAGAAACAAAATCTATTTGTGCAGTTACAATACATTTCAGGAGGCTGTCCTCAGAGACTGGTTGATGTAGCACAAACAAACTGAGGGTGTATTACCTGAGTCATATGAAGTATGCTGTTTGAGTGAGAAAAGATCTTCTGCAAATATTCTTTCAGATGGTGACTGAACTTTGCCTAGAGGAGCTTTGGGGTTTCCTATCTGATTAACTCACTTTCCTGAAACATTGTACTCCAAACTGGGCTTCAGTATCTAAGCAAATTTAATGCTTATAACTTTGAAATTAAATGTTATGGATTAAAGTCTGGTTGTCTTATCTAATGAGAAATACATGTGCATTATCTCTTGCTGAGTCAATGGCTGTTCTTTCTCAGATGCACAGGCACTGTATGCCAGTATGTATTTGTAATTAATTTGGTACTTACTGCTGCTCAGTCACATCCCAGGTGAAATTTTAAAATATTAAGCTTATGTATATAACAGTAAAAGGTCATCTGGGACATTTGTTGTGTTTATTTCCTTTGAAGTACCAGTTCCGTTTCAGAAGCACCTTCAAGTGTTAAAAAAAATTGATATATATTGCAAATTATGTAACATAGTTAATGATATTCCTTGATTTGATTGCAAACTTTAGTTTTAGAATGGCCTACTGTCCCAGTTTTGGTTGTAGGGGAGAAATAAGTTAACAGTAGAGGGATAGGAGATTATTCTTTTTGCCAGCTCCATAGTCTGTGTGTTCCTCAGAGCATGAGGAGCAAGGAGATTAGCAACATGATCATCAGAGTGTGCTTGTTAAAATGATGTGTGGAAGGAAGGTGGTTGAATTCGCTTGAGGTGGCATCATCGTATTTGTCATCATATTTCCTCATATGTGCTAGCTTTTTACTTGGGACACCTAGGTTCTTGTGGTAGCCCATTTATACAGAGATGAATGAACCAAGGCAGCGGGTGAGAATTTTTTGATAGAAGCCTCATTTTTAAGAGAGCGAACAACAAGCAGTTGTGTCCTCTAACTGAGATGCAGCCTGGAGAAACATGAGTTTCCAACATATAGGCTGCATAAATGACAGACTGAAATTTTCTGAGTAGCACATGTGTCACAATAGGCACTTTTTATAGCAATGTACGTAACCAGTTTCTGCAGGAAAAGCTTTTTGAGTTCAGGGTGGAATTTATAGTTAAGATGAGAAAACACACAATCTGAAACAGCCACTAAGAGCTCAGTGTCAAGTGCACTTATTTGATGGGGGTGATTCAGATTCAAGTCTTCAAACAGCTCAGCAGCCTTTTTAAGTGGTGGCTCCTCTACCCAGCAAATGTCCCAATTATCAGGTTACAGAATCATTCTTGGCTTTTTACCCGTCAGAGATATTCTTGGTAAACATAATTAAATGCAGTGTGGAAAAAGTGAGGGGACTGGATCTGTGTCCACATTTAGGAAAACCACTAGAGATGTGCAAAAGAGATTCAAGCCTGGTCTGTAATCATTTATACTTACATACTTATATGTAATGTATGTTATATACTTATATATAATGTAGGTTACCATTATACATATATATAATGAGGTATCTCCAATAGGAAACCTTGGGAGAGAATAATTCCATAATCTAGTTGCTAAGACATTATTTTAAAAAATTAAGATTCACATCCTTAAATAAGCAGAGTAAAGATCTGTACTGGGATTTCCCAAACCTCATATAAATGCTGTAATCACCTGCAGAGCTACTGGTTATGCTGTGGGTAAGGGCTTTCTGTTTTTTCTTGTAGACTTTAGAACACCCTCATCTGTTAGAAGGATTTGTTTCACTTAATTTCAAACTCTTGCATTAGGAAACTACGGAACTATTTCATGCTTAGATTCAGTTGTTTGGGTCCAGATAGAGCATTACATGGTGCATCAGTGTTAAATAGGCGGCTCCACTCCATTGTGTGTGTGTATATATATATATTCTTCTGTTGCTGCTGTTTCATTATGACCCTCTGTGGACGAAGGATGTGCATCTTTTACCAAACTAACTATAGCTGGCTTCTCTTTGCAGTTCCCCATATAAATGGTCAGAAAGAATGATGAAAGCCAGTAACAGCAGCAATACCATTTGCACTATTAAACTGCCTTCATTGTTTTGAAATGCCTCAAGTGTATTACAACAGGAAAAATTTTAGCAAAACGCCTGTGCATGTTTCAGTGGGATGTTTCAATTACTTTAACCCTTATTTAATGAACTACAGTAAACTAAGTGCTTAAAAGCCTTCTAAATAGTCACAAAGGTTGTAAGCAGCTTTTTTGAACCCAAAACAGGCAGATGAGAAACATTATTTAAAGGAACTGAATAACTTTGGCTCAAATTAGTAATGAGATGAGAGAACATTTTACTGCTTCAATAGCTTGTGTGAAATGAATTGGTGGCCCCAGTCCAGTTTCTAGTAAATGTTTCACTGCTACAGTAATAGTCTCTCTATAAATCATTAGTAGTGCCCACATCAGAAAAGTCACCACTAATATTTGACCGTAATTGGCTGAATGAACATGTTCATGCAGGATTGTCTTCAGTGCCTTTCAAAGGAGTTTCTCTTTGCTAATGTTAAAAGGCATTGGCAAGGAATTTGGGTGGCGGGGTTTGGTAAGTGCTGCTGCAGATGTTCTTTGGGTTAAATGCCTTGATTTCTAATTCTTTAGAAGTTCTAATTCTGTAAAAATGGAGGAATGTAAAGAAAGGCATTGGTCTATACAGTCCTGACTTTTTTCCTGTTCTGATGGCTGATGATTCGATTATTCTTATGCTGCTGCCTTTACAGTAGTATGGACAATAGTATCAGTAGTAGTAATTCTATTTCTGGGTGTTCACAGAAAATGTTTTCTGCAATTCTTTTCTTTGTTCTAGCACTCACTGCTATTTTCTTTACCTTTAATACAGTAAACCTGTTGTATACTCGAAGAGTTGCTCTGAGTTGGTTGCTATTTTAAGTTTTCCTTATGAGAGATACTGTCTTGCCTGCTTGTCCCATTGCTTGCCCTAGGGAATCTCCACAATATGTTCCCCTTAATGGGAGCTAGTAAGATGTGCTTGGTCAAGCTGCCAGTTTGTCAGCAAAGAAACCTCTTCAGGGTCTTAAAAATCTGACATCTGTGTAACAGTGCAGCTGTAAGAGCCACAGGACTGTGTTATTAGAGCACGTAGGACAGCCATTACAAATAGGTGAATCAGTCTGGATAAAATTAGAACTGACTCTGTTCTTTACCAAGTCCTTGAACAAAACCTAGATCAGATTACTTTTAAAGTAACTGTCAATCTCTCACAGATTTTTAAGTGGAATCACTCATTCAGGACTCTGATCTTTCAGTTTTGTTAAGCTCTTAAAGTTAATCCTCTTTTGTCTTATTTTCATGCACTCCACACTTCCTTGTTCTAGTGGTGGCCCTTTGTGCAAAGTCTGCATCATGAAAGGGTAGCTGTTCCAGCCAGACTAGACTTGGAGGGACCAGAAACTTCCCCATGGAAAAATAAAATCAACACAACCAAATACAGCAAATCAAGAAACATAAATTCCCACATCTGCTCTTGAAAGACTTCCTTCTCTGTTAAAAGACCAAAGGGATTTGGTAAAGGTTTGGGTAATCAGCCGTTTGGTGTACTTAACAGAACCTCAAGCCTCAAGTGGTTTAACTGTCACTGTTGAAAGTTAAAAAGGCTTTCCTTGCTTGTGTGTATGATGTGTATCTATCACCCAGTCTCTTTTTTTTTTTTTTTTTTTTAGTGTGCTTCAGACACAGTAGTATGCTACAAGCATTAGCAGTCTTAAAGGTCAGATGAAGTCAGAGAAAAATATTCCTCCATGATAATGAAATAAAGCCAGAGCTGACACTTCAACAGTGCCAAGGAAAATGCAGTCTCTTTGCATGCATGCGCCGCACCTGAATCAGAAAGCCAGTCACTGCATTCTTTCAGAACACCATAATAACTTCATAAAGAGTTGGTTCCACAGAGAAACAGAATATTGACTCCTGAAACGAGAGTTTTGTTTGGTTTTCTTGAAACACTAATTAAGAAACATCAGTGATCCACGTATTGCAGCTAGGAAACTGGCAGCAAAGCCTATGCTGGTTGCATTTGTATAATCTTTTTGCTTATAGTAGGCTAAAAGAATAATATCATTTGAGATCTGAAGACTAATTCATTAGGAAGGTGTTGGATAAAATCATGGAACTTTTTGATTTGTCTCATGCTACTTTATTTCCATATGCTGTTCAAGATAATTGGTAAGTAAGACTTCAGAGTGGCATGACAGATGATGCTAGGAATGGTACTTTGAGGTTATTTCAGTATTTACTCTACAAACATATTTAGTGTAATTGGGGAAGCGTGGTAAAATCAGAACAACCAGAAAAAAAAGAATGGCCCAAAGGCACTCCCTCCATAGCAAATACTTAAAGGTTGGATTTTGGAAGGCTGTTTTCTCACTCAGCACTACTGATCATGGAGTCCTAACTTGGAGTAAACCGCAGCAATGTGACTCAGTCATGTCTACTGGGTTATAATATAGCCCTTGTTCTGTTATGAGTTAAGAGCCACGGGAGTCTCCTGCAGTGTAGAAGAATGAAGCCTGGGAGGTGCACAGAGCTGGACATGAATTGCACACCAACTGTACAGAAGCATCAGTGGAACAGAAGCAATCATGTAGTGGTTCTCACACTGGAGGTAGGTTAGCAGTTGTGTGCCTATTGACTGTTAAAAAAAAGAAAAAAGAAAACCAATTTACTTTAGAAAAATATTTGTTTACATTTTCTGGAGCCGCAGTTAATATTCTCTGCATTATGGTCGTAACATTGTTTAGGTTGGAAAAGACAACCATTTCCCTGAGTGTCACATCTACAAGTCTTTCAAATACCTCCAGGGATGGTGACTCAACCACTTCTCTGGGCAGACTGTTCCAATGCTTGACAACCCTTTCAGTGAAGAAATTTTTCAAATGAATCAATCTATAAGCTCCCCTGGCATAACTTGAGTCCAGTTCTTGTCCTATCACTTGTTACTTGGGAGAAGAGATTAACACCCACCTTGCTGCAACCTCCTTTCAGGTAGTTGTAGAGTGTGATAAGGTCTCCCCTCAGCCTCCTTTTCTCCAGGCTAAACAACCCCAGTTCCCTCAGCTGCTCCTCATAAGACTTGTGCTTTAGACTGTTCACCAGCTGCATTTCCCTTCCCTGGGCACACTCCAGCACCTCAGTGTCTTTCATGTAGTGAGGGGCCCAGAACTGAACACAATAGTCAAGGTTTGTCCTCACCAGTGCTGAGCACAGAGGGATGATCACTGCCCTAGTCCTGCTGGCCACGCTATTTCTGACCCAAGCCAGGATGCTGTCGGCCTTCTTGGCCGCTTGGGCACACTGCTGGCTCATGTTCAGCCGGCCATCAACCAGCACCCCCAGGTCCTTTCCCACCAGGCACTTTCCAGCCGCTCTTCCCAAGCCTGTAGTGTTGCATGGGGTTGTTGTAACCCAAGTGCAGGACCCAGCATTTAGCCTTGTTGGAAGTCTGTTCTCCCTTCCCGCCTCCATCTAATATATTGGCAGATAATTCTCTTCAGAAATTAAAGCTGCTTCATAATAAGGCTAATCTTTGGAAGCTAATGGAGTTTCTAGAACATTGATGATAAAATATATTATTTGTAGAAAAGTAACTGTCACATCATGTTCACTGGCCATTTTCAAAGTCAAGAGTAAAACGTCTTATTACATATAATGAGACCTTCAACACTAAAAAGAAAATAAAATTTCTATGAAATCTGAAGAGACCATTGGCAGAAGGTCCTATGAATGTATATCATTCCTCCCTCTTGACACACAAGTCTCTTACCTCACTCGCTTGTGACCTCCTCAGCTAGTTTCAAACTCCTGATCTTCTTACTTCTGCACCTACGTATCACCCATTTGAACCACAACACGGAGATGTCAGTTCTGCTCCTGAGTCTGGTGCAGAGGCAATTGGCTCAATGGGACAGAAGCACAGAAGCTACCCTTTAGGCAAAATTCCATTAGGGTCCTTCCTCCTTCAGGACTTTAGGGTGTGTGAGATGATGGATGCTCACAGAAAAATGTTAGAGAGGTTTGAAATATGTGCAAGTCTGGATATGACTGGCCGGGGGAGGTGATCATGCAATGTAAGATGTGCTTTGAAAACAGGCCTTGCAAAAGAACAGTGGGTGGAACAGTAGGATAACTTCATCCTGTACTCATGAGAGTTGTAAGATGCTTCTGTCCTTAATTTGGAGAGCTTGACCTTGAAAATAGACTGACAGAATAAGTTAGGTTCATAGGGACTTCTTAGGGTCATCTGGTCATCTACTCAAAGCAGAGCCAACTTTGAAGTTAGATTGAACTTCATAATCAGATTGCTCAGTGCCATGTCCAGGTGAGTTTTGATCATCTTCAATGATGGCGATTCCACAGCCAAACAGTTTGACCACGTTTGTGATGAAGTGTTTTTCATAATATCTTATCAGAAGTGCTGTACTAAGGTTTTCTATGTATGTAAAGTCTAGTCTGAATTACATCCTGCTATGACAAAAAGGATATATATGTAGTTTGAAACTGTTTGCAATTTATTCCAATCAGAACATTTCAATACTAATTTCTTTCTGTTCTATTCCATCTTTTTTGTCCTGGCAAACTCTAGTTACAAAAGTAGAGGAAATACTTCCATTCTAAATAATTTTTAGGCACATAACATTAGGAGAGAAAGCAAACGAGGTGTATGAACTCTGGGAACTAGATAGCTTTTTCTTTCACTCTTAGTCTTCAACATCTATATGTTTCTATGGGGCACCAAAATGGAAGGTATTATTTCTTAAAGAAAAGTTTGATTCCTTTTCATTAGATCAGGTTTTTAAATGAACATATAAAGTCTTGTGATACCAAAATTACACTAAAAAGATGAAAAAAATCCAAACCACTTAATATTTCTATGTTAATATATACCTGTGAAAATCATACTGTCCTCTGCAGCAGTAAAACCTATATATAGAGGAAATAAGTATCTAAATGTCTTCTCAGTGTGCCAGGAATTAAAAATCTGTACCCTAGAAACACTTCCCTTTTTTGTGTTTTGGATGGCTTCTAACAATGTTTCATGGTGTTTACCATTTTCTGTGGGGTAAATGTGTTTATTATGTGTAGGTATTTCTTCCGTGGTTTTGCTTTCTTGAGTGAGAGTTTTTTAGCCAAGCAGGTTTCCTTCCTATATAGGCATCTTTTGCACTGGCTCCTTGATTTGACCTTTGTTGACCTGTACTGCTGCTTAATCTGACTTAATTTTGCCAAGATGTGCCTGCTCGCTTTGCCCTTCCTTTAGGGAACTAAGCACTCGCATCTTGTTAGTTTTATTTCACTTCATAGCCAGGTGGTGTCCATGTTCAGACCATGTTCAGACTCCTCCTTTCTGTAAACCTGAGTAACAATCATTTTCCTGCTGTGGCAGGGACACTTTCCACTAGACCAGGTTGCTCAGAGCCCCATCCAACCTGGCCTTGAACACTTCCAGGGATGGGGCATCCACAGCTTCTCTGGGCAACCTGTTCACCAGCCTCACCACCCTCACAGTAAAGAATTTCTTCCTAATATCTAATGTAAATCTACTCTCTTTCAGTTTAAAGCCATTCCCCCTTGTCCTGTTGCTACATGCTCTTGTAAAAAGTCCCTCTCCAGCTTTCCTGTATGCCCTCTTTAGGTACTGGAAGGCTGCTATAAAGTGTCCCTGGAGCCTTCTCTTCTCCAGGCTGAACCCCCAACTCTCTCAGCCTGTCTTCCTTCATAGGAGAGGTGCTCCAGCCCTAATTAGAATGTTTTAACATGTTTGTAGTTGCCAGTACATCATTAATCAAAGATTTAGCAGGAGTTTGTGGCCAGTACATTTGGATGTGTATAAGAGACCCAACAAAGTCTTTTTGGCTTTTGTGAATTCTTTTTTTTGGAGTAGGCAATGAAGAAAACATGCAGAGATCTAAAAAATCTGATCTGGGAATCAAAATTTTATCTTCCTTTGGGGTCTGACATTTAGTTAGGGAGTAGTCCTATCTCCATGGTAAAACGCCCACAAAACAGGAACACGCTTCCAAGATGGATGTATCAATTAATGCTTTCTTCCTGTTAGACTCAAACATAATTGATTGATTTGTGGAGCTCTACTGGCCTTAGAGATCTGTTTCACCCTGAAAATTGCTCACTATATACACAGCTTGTTTTTGTGATGTGTTTTTCAAATCAGATGTTCTTTGCTGGAAATACTTCTTGTCTTTATGTGGAATTTATATGTCTGTTATGTTTTTATATTTCAACATACTTTTGTTTAGAGACTAGCAGGGATACTGTTTCCTTTGCAATAGTGCATAGCATACCCTGGGCTTGTATATAATGGTTTGCATCAACCACATGTGAGGCAGGAGTTAGTAGCTGGCTGCAGACAGTGCCTAGGAGATACATGGCAGGTTTAGCAAGCTCGTGTCGTGCAGATGGAAACTAAAGACATGTTGTTGATACACTAAGGGGTAAAGGAACAAGCTTTTATTTTCAGGATGGCTATGATAGGCAAACGTTTCTCCCTAGATGTACATACAGTTATGGATATCGATATAGGTACACAGAGCTATTCAGAACCCCAGATTTCTACAACAAATTTTGATTAAAATGAATGGTTTCACTTTGTTTTCCAAATTAGCATGCAACCAGAGGAGGGGATTTTGTTTGATTTTGGTTTTGTTTTGGTTTTGTTTGGTTTTGTTTCCCATGATGGAAGTTGCCTGAAAACTAACATGTTTTGTTAAATGTTTTCTTTGTCATTACTGACTTCGACTAAAAAAATTAATGACGTACTGAGGAAAGTTGCTGGTAACTAATGAGGCATTATCACTGCCAAAGAAGAACTGATATACAAGAACTTGATGATTAGACTAAAGTAGTAAAAATCAGATGTGGTCTTATAGCACAAAACACAAGGTCATCCCTTAAGTACTAACAAGATTAAATTTTTAGTCTCCTCTGGAAGAGCATTTTTGGGGAAAAGCTAAGATAGTTACAGTTTGACCAGAGGATGAATACGATTTTCCAGTGTAACTTAGCAGGGAGGGAAATTAATGTGTCACTTGTGTCAACAGAAGTCCAATAAATTGGAAGAGGTATTAACCCTATTGTACATGGTACTTCACAGATGATGATCTTTAATGTTAAATGTTAATGAAACAGAATATGGGGAAAGGTTAACAAGAGGAGTGGGAGAATGGAAACCATTATCTATCAAGTTGATTGCAGTAGTTTCACTAGTCCTGCTTAACAAAAACCAAAGCTGGAGAGGGGGTACAGTTACTGCCCACAATTTCTCAGGAAATAAGTACCAAGGAGAAAAATACTTTGTTTAAAGGATAATTTAATAGTTTATAACATTCCTGGGGAAGTAGTTTATTACACTGTTAAGCCTCATTTTAAATTTGTGCATGCTTTTATATAGAAACAAACAGACATTTTTTTTCCATTCCTCACTAACACCCAAACAGCCACCACTTATTTTGAAGCAGAGAAAGTCATAACTTAAACGGTCATGAATAGCAATGTCTTCTATATAGAAGTGTGGGATTTGTAGTGACTGTAAATACCGGAGTGCCTCAGCTGTAAAATGATGCCTATGTGAGCAACAGCACGGCACCCTCTAAGAGTCTGTCAGATCAGTCATTCAGTTATTGATTTATCAATACTGGCTTTTGTAAGAGAAAGCCATGTGCTGAATCATGGATGAGGCTTTCTGCAAAGATCCTATAGAGATTCTGCTGTGTGCTTCCCCCCCAGTATAACCCCAGTATATATTTAAATAGCCAGTATAACCACAGACAAGCTCAGGAACAGAATTTTCCCTGGATGCATGTTTCAAGTTACGCTACTGTGCAATAGCCCTTGAGCTAGCAGAATGGTGGAGGCCGAGCAGAGCAGAGGGTGAGCATCTTGGGGAAGTGAAAGAGGCTCAGGTCTATGAGTACTGAAGAATGTTCTGCTGTTCATTACAAGTGGAGACAAATTTACATAATTTTCACAGTCTGTCCTAGTTAAATTGATGTCCATGTTTCTCTTTAGAGCAGCAGAAAGACTAAGAATGTAACATCATACATTTGGAGTGTCCCATTCAAATATTGTAGACGGCATGACTGCTTTTTTTTTTTTTTTTTTTTTGCTTTTTTAATACCCTAATAGAGTCCAAAATCCATTGCATCTGCAACTGTGGCTTGAAGTAGGGTTTTCTGGTTTCTCAGGGGTTGGAATAAATTGAATACTGGTCATAAGTGAAGGAAGCTTATCTAATAGATTCTGTAGATCTGTAAGTTTCCACAAAACTGGTTTGATTATGTTCTCCAGTATCCCCTTCCTTGTGATCAATGATAGCATCCCTGAGGTGCTAATATCTCAAGGTCAATTTGCAATTTTATTAGGCTTTTCTGGTCCTCTCATTTTGTGAAAAATACGGCTAGTGTTAAAGAAGCAGCAAAGGAAATCTAAACTTAGCAAAGTGCTGAAAAATGCTTGCTTTTTGCCGTCAATTTTTTCACAAGGGTCTGCAAAACCCTTAAAAACAATTGCATAACAACTGAATAGGGCTGGTCTGGACTCTTTCAGCTAAATGTTTCATCTGAAAATGAGTTCAATGAAAAGAAAGCTTTTGTAGGGACCTAGCACTTTTGACAAAACTTAAATCAGAAGGGATTCTGAGATCTTGGATGTGATTCCTGGCTGAAAGCATGTCTATGGGCTATAGTTTGCAAGTCACTGGTTTCAGTACTGGTCATTGTAGACCTCTTATTGGTGCTACAGCTGGAGAATCCAGAAGGACAGAGAGCAGAAGTAGCCAGAAAAGAGTTATCTGCCTGAAATAACAGAATTGAAGGCAAGTAATACTGCAACAAGTGCTGTTAAAATTACACATTCTTCAGAAACCATATAGCTATTTGAAATGAGGTGTTTACCACACCAAATAACTCTACATCAAAATGAAATTGGGGCAGTATTTTAATCTGTTGCCATTCATGTCTCTTGCATTTGACGTATATACAACAAAAATTTATGAATGAGGTTGCAGACTGTTTTGCAAGGGCATGAATTTTATGACCTTCTCATCTGGCCTCATTCAAGACTCTGAGGTGCAATATATTCCATCAAAAGGAGGTCGGTGCTGCATGTTCAGTCTGTTGAAATACGAGTCAGCTATTTGGAAGAGGGACTACTGTATTTTTAACACATTGTAGAGAGTTTTGGTAGAAAACTAACAGCGTTCTTAATTGTGTATTTATTACTTTTATGTGGAATTATTAATCAAGCTGTTTAAAGGTAACAATTAATAGAAACAAAATGCTTTATCACATTTAGGATAGAAAAATCACATCAAAGAAGTTACAGCAGCATTTCAGTTATTTTAAAAGCTTTCCCACCATCTGCCCTTTACAAACTGCCCTAATAACTAGAATGAAATAACTTTCAGGCAAGTTTGTTCTGTTTTTTCCTACACATTCTTAGGTAGGTTTGTTCTATAAAGAAGGGAGAAAGTGATGCAGGGCCAAACCATGTGTTTTCCAGTATATTCAATCTAAACCACCCCTGGTGCAACTTGAGATCATTTCCTCTTGTTATAAGGCTTGTTGCTGGGGAGAAAAGAACACCCATCTCACTAGAACCTCCTTGCAGGTAATTGCAGAGGGTGATAAAGTCTCCCCTCAGCCTCCTTTTCTCCAGGCTAAACAACTCGGAGTGTGACAACACCCGCTTGTGTGAGTGACATATTTTACAACCTTGTGCAAAACACCTTTCAGTTTCTTGTAACACTGTATGAAGCTCTAGACGACTTGGTCAAGGAAAAAGGTGTAATATAACAAGAAAAGGTATACTGAATCTGAGATGAGGTTTTTGACCTCAAGAAGACCACCATGAACGATAGCTCTTTGAACTGTGTTTTTTGCATAGGTTCTTCAGGAAAAAAGCATAAGTGATAGCACTTTCTGTCACTCCTCTGCTAATAAGTTTTGAGTTTCCTGGCAAATTTTAATCAAAATTAGTATGTAGACAGAGTTCTCAAAGGTGTTCAGTTCCTAAAACAGTTATCAAAAAGGGTGGCTGATTAGAGGACAGAAAACGTGTTAATGGCCCCACTGAGAGAATGACAGAGAAAACTCAACAATTATCCATTGAGTTTGGCAACAACCGATTGGGCGGTCAGCACAAGAATACAAGTCAAGCAACCAGCATACGAATAGTACATCAGCAAAGAGCATGTGTGGCTCCAGACAAACTCATGCTGTGCCTTTCCCAAACAAGAAAGGCCAATGAGGTTTGGAGCAAATGAGGAATATTGCTGCTAGGAAATAATTTAAAGGAACATGGAACATTGAGAACAGTATGGAGAAATAATGGAAATATGGAGAGGAACAGAAGGTCTTTTGTGGATAGCTGGTATCGCAGGTATCTAGGGAAACGTAGAAGATATAATGGAAGTACAACAGGAAACGTGATGAGTTGAGCTTCTTGTCATAGAAGCAAAGGTGGCAGAAGATGTCTGGTGTAACTCTGTTGGAACCCTGACTTTATTAGTTCTCCTGACTCAGGAGCTGTTTTTTCCCATTTGTTTTTGGGGGCTGTAGACTGTTCCTCTTTTTAAGTAGAGCTGAATATGGTAGGGATGCTTGCATCTCTGCATAAGGGTCCTCATCCCAAAGATGGGTTTGAATTGTACTGGGTTTATTTTAAATGTTGTGCATATTTGCAGACTCCATTATTGAGAAAGAAGATAATTTTTAGGTTTAATTTGACTCTGTTTTGTTATGTTCAATATTTTTTTAAGAGATTTGTGCTACATCAGAAACCTTTCAGAAGAATCAGAAATATCCATATTCAAGAACCTCAGGTTCTTTGGATGCTGATCAGCATCTCTGTTTTCCCTTTTGCACTTCTTTTTAGTTGAAGTAAAAGAATGTGTCATGCTACCTTTATTATCTTTTTGTTGTTGTTGTCGTTTTAAATGTTTGAGGCTGTCCTTGGAAGTCAGTGTTTAATTTATCATCTCATGTTGGTTTATTCCTCACTTAAAGTCATAACTAAAGCTGATTAAATCTTTCCTTTTCTCCCAAAGAAGATGTTTCAGTTTTGATAATAATTACATAAAATCTTGTTTAGAATTTCAGCAAAACAGGTACGGATTAGTGTAAATCAGTGCATACACAAAATATGGGTGATACGTGATCAAGTCCTTCATCTGCTGATCAAAAACCAAAAGAAATCAAAACTTCAAACACTTTCAATATGTAAATTTGTTGTTTTAATGCCAGCCTTACCAATATTCCATATGGATAACAGTTGTTTGAAGGTGATGAGCCTGTTTCAATGAGGTGGTCTAGAATAATTAAAAAAAAATATGGTAAAAACTATAGATCTCTATGTGATCTTGTGATCTTAGCCTTTCCAAATGGTGTATCTAGTTTTCAGAATTCATTCATCCCTATGTATTAGCACCCTGAATAATTTTGAGAAAAAAACAGTGGAGAACTGTGAGTGTTGTGAAGAAATTAGGTTGAAGCACTAGGGTGGAGAGACAGGAATGAGGCTGGCTCGGGGCTGGCAAGTCTCCTGGCCTCTCTTACGAAGTAATTCTCAGAAGGAAAATGGTGCAGAACTCCTGCAGCAGATCAATGGGTTGATTTCTAGCCCATTTTGAGAGCTTCCCAAGAGGTAGGAGATGATGATCTCTCCTGAAGAACAAAGTTCTGCTCAGTTCCCTTGTACATATCTGAGGGAAAGCCACCCTTCCAAGGGGCATATAAAATGACTGTCTTGAATCTGAAGATACCTGCTGGAGCTTTGCATGTTCATTATGCCCACTTTCTACTTTCATAACTGACTCAGACCTCAAAGCTTGAAAGACTCCTTAAATTGCAGTTCTTCTCAGAAATGCGACTTTGTTTAAAAAGAAAAAAGATGTGATAGGTTGTCATGTTTCTCTCTATATAACTTCAGATCAAATATATTTAGATTACAGATATTTTTGCTGTCAACCTTGCAGACTTAGCAAAGACAAGCCTGATTCTTTCCTACTTGCACATCATCACCAGTAATATTCTGCAGCATAGATTTGACTCTCAATGAAACCCATTGTTTCAGTGTAGTTTTACAGGTGCCGTAAACTTCCAGATCTGACACTTCAATGGAAACTTATGAATTGATATATCAGCCAAAAATGAACCTTTCTGACTTTGATCTGCACATTTCTTCCTTGTTGATAGAAAGAAGAAAAGTAAAGCAGCACCTAAAGCTGGTATAACAATATTGTGTAGCTAGCATTCATGTTGATAGAATTACTTTCATGGGTTGCTTTGTAAAGGAGAAACCATAAAGAGATTTGTGAATCTTTCAAATATATTTGAGTCAACTACAAGTTTTTAGTGGAAAATAGCAGCAATTCAGTGATTCTAGGGAGGATTTTATTGTAGGTTTTAGGTTTAATTAGAGTTAACTGTAAAAAAACCTGTTCACACTGAAATGTATATGCATTAATGAAAAACCATTTTAGATGTGTACTTTTGTGTCAGAAATTCTGCAGTTCTTACCCAGCCAAGGGACAAGAATAGTGTCCTGTAACTTACTGAATTTGTTACAACATAGCAAAACCACAAAAGAGTCTAATGAAGGAAAAGGATAAAGATGTCCTCATGTGAAGGTATTCCAGAATATCTATTTTATTTTAAATTGATACTTTGCTGCTATATTTCATATAACTTCTGTACATAAATGGTGACATTTTAAAGAGATTTGGCTTTCTAATGACTAAGTGCTCCTTCCTTCCTAACTAAAGGTGTAAGAGATGGTCATGTTACTTAATTATTCAGAATGGAGAAGGTGATGCAGGAGGCAATTCCAACACATTTAGAACAAAAAATACTTCCTCAGATAACATAATAATTTTATAGTGCATTTAAGGTGAAATTTTCTCAAACTGAACAATGGTCCAGTAGAATTTGAGAGATGAGATCAAAGCACCCTCATTCTAGTGCTGCACAAGAATGAGATCTGTGTTCGGTTTGGGTACAGGTCTCATCGGCAGTTCTTCCTCCAGCGTGCAATCTCTGAATTTTGGATTAAGAGAGAGATATTTGTTGTGGTTTGCATGCTTCTTGGTGTGGGACTCCAACTAGATGCTTTCTCCTGCTTGTCTCTGGGGTTTTTTGATCTGAAAACAAAGCTTTTATTTCTATATTGCAGTGAAATAGGTTAATGTTATTGCAGCTTTTTTCATGTACCTCCTGGAGTAGCTATTGTTTAAACCATAAAATATAACCTAGATTTAAAAAAAATAATCTTGAGGCTAGAAGAAGGATATATACAGAATTGTTTGAATTTAAGTGATATTTTAATGCCAATATTTCGGAGGAAAAATAATAATTGGGTTTTCTTGAGTGTATTCAATTCAGCTAATGCTTCTGGGCTGCAACTGTATTCACTGGAAGAGTCATGTGAATGAATGTGAAATGAAAACTAGACAGTTTCTTGTGTCTAAAATACCAGATTTTCTCCTCCATGGGAAATTCCAAAATTTGAGTAGAAAATATTTTCAAGTTGGAATATACATCCAACGTTTTTTGAATGAAGATTCAAAATATAACAATCACTTTAGTGGTATCAAAACATTTTGATTAATTTTATTTCCCCTTTTATATTGTACCACTTCACTAAGTATAATATATATTATTTTTATATATACAATTACAGTTAATAGTTTAACATGAGGAGGAGTAGATTAATTGCTACATTCAACATCTGAAGTGGGAAGCTTTGACAATTTTCTGTCAAAAATTTAGTTGATATCAACATGTCTGCAAAACATTGCAATTCCAATAAAATTATTTTTATGCAAAAGAGAACTTTTATGCCATTGTGGGGATTTTTTGTTGGGTTTTGGTAGTTTGGGTTTTTTTAAGCTTTAAAAGATACCAAAAGTAAGACTTACTGTAGGTAACAGAAGTGCAGTAGAAATAAAATAAGAAAGACTTAATGAGACCATTTGATGATGGCTGTTCCATTATTTTCCATTAGTACTGTACATCTTAGAACTAGAAATAAGAGCTCACCTCTCCCTTCTGCCTCCCCCACCGTGCAACTCTCCTGACTGCCTCTGTGATACCAGGTGAGGAAACCATGCTCTAGCGTTACTAGCAGCCGTGGCTGGGCTTTGCTCTGTGTACCCAAGGCACTGTTCAGGCCCCCCGTTTGGGTGTTGCTGAGGGACTTTTCCATGGAAGACTTCTTGGGGAAGCACTTCCCCCTAAATAGTTAAGCTCTGTGGAGGCAAATGGAGTCTCGTGCGTGGCCCAGAGAACAGAATGTCTTTATAAAGTCATGCCGCTTCGTGCTCCTCTTCAGGGGAACTGCTAATTCGCACCTCCATATATGCAAGAATTTGGCTCAGGCTGAGGAATCCCTAATTATATTTTAGAAACAAAACTAAGAAACCCAGAGAGTTCAAAATAACTCTTTTGAACTGCAGAAAACATTGTATCTCTGGAAACCAATGCTGGAAGGATATTTGTGTTTCCTGAGGGTATGCAACAAGAGGGAAAAAATCAAGTCAGATTTTTTTCAGTATTAGAGTTTGTGGCTTCCTTAAAGGTTATCATTATATGGGCAGTTGCTTTGTGTTTTCATGTTAGTTGAAGCCCATCTGGACAAAAATCAAATTCTAGGCTGAAATCAGCAGAGTTAAGATACAGTTTCATTAAGTGTTCCGTGTGTCTGGCTAAATTAATCTTATGTGATACTCAGCAAGTCAAAATGTATAACATTCAGTGATGGATGCCAGAACAAAGGGAGACGGATAAGAATGATCCTTCTAACTAGAAGAGACATTTTAATTTTAAGTCCTTTCTGAAAACAAACAGTCATTAGTAAGAAATCCAGCTGCCCTTGTTTTAGCTTTCTTTGTATTGTTCTTGTTCATTTTTGGAAGTAATTTTCCACTCAAATGTGGTCCTTTTTTTTTTTTTTTTTTTTTTTTTTTTTTTTTTTTATGTAGCGCCTTTGTAGGGCATGTAAAGATGTATTTTTAGAATATTCTCAGTAAATCCACTGCTTCTTTATGTCACTGTTTCAAAGGTCCTTGTGCACAAGGATGTTATTCCAGTTTCTCAGATCTACCACGCTGCTATTAGGTGTTTATTGTGACATTTTCCACTTGCCATTGATTCCTAATATACACTGAAGAAGATACAGTATTCATTGAAACATGGGTGGTGGAGGCAGAGGAAAAAAAAGAGAGAACCATTTTCATTATACTGCAGCTGATGTGTTACGTCTTTCTAAACACTGGGTCATGTACAGCATAGAATTTAGGGGGAAAATACTGTCTGGGCTGGGTGCTTGAAGTAGAAGAGGACTGAATATTTTCATTGAATTTTACTGAAACATACACATTTTGCAACATCAAGATGTTTTAGAAGTTCCTTTTTTTTGTTGCCAAGTTATTAATTTGAAGCAACAATGTTCAAAAGCCACCAAATGTTTCAGTTTAGCTTCTTCAGCATTGAAAGTTTACATTATTTTAATCTGCAGTTACTTTCCATTTCAGAATTCCTTTTTGGTTTATGTCATTACATTTTGTTTTCAGTTTACAAAAAAAGAAGAAAAAATGTTTACTAGTAAAAAGAATGAATGTTTCTTCAGATTTTCCTTAATTGAATGAAAACAAAAAAAAGTAAAATTCCTTTTTTAGTTAATGCAAAAGAGTTTTTATTTTATACACTGAAATGTACTCAGACTTGATATTTCATCCTTTGTCTAGTGACATTCCTTTTCTTGTGAAAGGAGTCAGCTGGACAAGCAATTTGGCCCAACTCTGCTGTATTTCTGCCATGGGCTTATCCCTTGAAACCTCCAAGGAATGGTCCCGGGGAATCCAGCAGCACAAACCCATGCAGATCTTGGAGTCAATAACTGTAAAACACTACTGGTTAGGATCAGACTTGATTTTGATATTTTATTTTAAAGGGACTCTTACAGCTTTCTCTCCTCTAAAATACTTGCCGCCGGGAAGAAAGGTGCTGCAGATCAGTCCCTCCTTGTGACCTTGGTGTGAGTAGTGGTTGGGGTTTTTTGGGAGGTTTTTTTGGTCATGTGTCCATGTAGTGATGAGGAAGAAGCAGTGAAGGCCACCTTTTGTTTTCTTAGTTGCAACTTTTATTAACTTCTGTTGGAAAAAGGTTTCACTTCAACAGCCTTTCCTTCCATGGTGATGAGCCTTTGCAGCGTTTGCTTTCATAAACCCTGTTACAGCTGGACGTGGCATATCTTGTATTCCCATCATGTCCTCGATCTGAGAATGCCAAAGCCCTTGATGCATTTGGTTGCACAATATTCTAAATTGCATCTTCTCTTACTTTATAGGGTCCATATGCATACGGAATGTTTAGGGATGGAAATGAAATCTAGTTTTTCTCTCATCCCTCAACTGCAGGACAGTTCCCACACAGACGATGTAAACCAGCAGAGCTGCCACGCTTTCCGACTCTGCTGATGTAGAGATTAAGAAGGTTTTTAGTCTTTTATCTGTCAGTTTCTTTGAATATTCAGAACAGTTTATCTCCTTTCCTGCTTTTTAGTCTCATGTTTTCATTGATTTGGAAAATCTTCCCACTGTCGTGTTTTGGTTGTTTTTGTTGCTTAGAAAAATGTGCTAATTTTAAAAGGTGATCAAAGCCTGCAGAATATAAACACCCCGTAACTGCAGAGATCTTGAGGGAGTTTTATTATTATTTTGCCTGTTACACATGAACATCTAGGAAAAAAAAACCCGACACCTTTATTTTTAGGCCTTGCTAATTCTCAGTCTTCTCTTAGTTGCTGGCTACCCGGCAACAGCCAATTGCCATGGCAACGCCTCTGATGAGCCAGGCTCAGCCTGTCTGTCTGGGTCCTCTGACAGATAGAGCTGCAGTGGCTTTATGGCCACCGAAGGGCATAAACCGACAGACTGCCTGCTCACTCGAGATGCTGCAATGTTGCCCGGGACCTCCTGCTTGCTGTAGAGGTGGAAGGAGAAGGAAGGGAGGAACTTGTTGCCTTGGGGGTCAGATTTTTGTTGGGAAAGAGAGAGCTATTCCTGTCATATTCATCTCCTCTTTTGAGTCATTATCCAGACTTGATGTGCTCATTATCTTTGTTCAGTTCACAACTGCAGTTGCACTGGTATCTGTTTGTGTTCCTTACTCTGCTTACTGAAAATGGTTTTTCTTTTACTGTTTCTGTTTTTTTTCTCTTAGCCAGAGGCACCCAGCCCATGATGCTAGAATATGTCCTGATTACATTCAGATGGTTCATGCCTGGCATTGTACCTTCTGCAAAACACTGGTGGTAGTTTTGTCACTGATGCTAGAGTTCTGCCTGGGGTGTGGTGCTGAGGTTGCAAACCAGAGCAGAATTTTGACCATGTAATGTAATTAGGTTAAACTAGCCCAACAGGAAAGAGCTATTCATCCTTTTGTAAAATAATGTGATACTTAATGCTAGTTCAGAGGTTAGATTTCTTATTATTGTTTGTGTTTATTCCACTGAACACTCAAAACATAAAATTTCTAGTTTCTGGGACCTTGGCATCAAAGTTTGCTAGAGGAAGTTGTTAGACAAAGGCCATTCTCTCCCCTGGATGTTAGGACACATTGCTTGCTAGCTTTGCTGCCTGCTTTGGATTGCTCCAAATTCCATACCTTGGTTGTAACTCGGTGGAATATGACTCAGGCCTGACTGCTTTTCTTTGCAAGGTTGATGCAAATTTGAAATGATTGGCACCTTTGCATTAGAAAATGTTTTTATTGACATTCTCCTCATTGTGACTTGAGGAGTGAGTGGATCCTGCAGGTGAACAACTGGTTGAACTGGTTTTGATAACAGATTCTGCTTTTATGGCCATGGGGTCCTCCTTAAGTATCAAGGACTGCGAGGGAGGGATGGGATCCACCATACCAAGTGGGTCAAAAGCATCTTTGCCAACAGGCTGGCCAGCTGGGTAAGAACTTCAGGCTAGGAGTGATAGGGGAGAGGAATGATGACCCACAATCAAGTGACGAAGGTGTGGACTGAGTTCATAAGAAAAGGGTGCAGTGTTTTCCAGACAGGAGAGAGCTCTTAATCCATAACACTGAAGAGGGTCCACATCAAGCTTATGTATGCAATAAAGAAGTGCTACAAGACAGCATTACAGGGAAAACTTTCATAACTTTTCTGGAAAACCAGCAGGTCCCAATCTGAAGAATCTACTAATGCACATAGTGTAGGGAACAGACAGGAGGAGTTAGGGGTCTGCAGTTTCAGAGCTGTGATCTCATCTGAACTGCAGACATGGTGGGAGAGCTCACACAAGAGCAGCACCATAATGGATGCATACAAGCTCTTTAGGAAAGATGGGCCAGGACAGTATGGGAGGAGTTACTTTTCGTGTGAGGGAGCGGTGGGAGTGTGTGGAGCTCTGCCTCTGAAACCAGCTGAGACTTTATAGGTTAGAGCTATATGGAAGCCCCATGTGGGTGACTTTGCAGTAGGGGTCTGCTGTGTACCCTCTGGTCAGGATTAAAAGGTTGATCAGGACTTCTTCAGGCTATTGAAAAAAGCCTCATGTTCAAAGGCTTTGGTCCTCAGGTGGGACTTAAGCCACCCCAATATCTGCTGGAAGGGCAATACAGGAGGCCACAAACAATCCAGGAATTTTCTGGAGTGCATTAGTGGTAACTTATTGCCAGAGGTGATCAAGGGCTGACAAGAAGAGGACATGATGCACCTCATGCTTGCAAAGCAGGAAGAAGTGTTCAGGGATGTTAAAGCTGGGGGCTACGTTTGCTGCAACAACCATGAGGTGGTAGAGTTCAGGATCCTGAGACAGAGCTAGACAGCAGGATCAAAACCCTGGATTTCAGGAGAGCAGACTTTGGTCTGGTCAGGGATCTGCTTGGAAGAATCCTGTGGGAGACAGTCCTGAGGAGCAGAGGGGTCCAGGAGAGCTGGTTGTTTTTTTTTTCCCCCAAGAATTGTCTCCTCAGATCTCAAGAACAGTTGATCTCAACGTGCAGGACATGGAAGGTGGCTGGAGGCCTGCATGAATGAACACAGAGCTCCTGGCAAAACTCAGATTTTAAAAAGGGAGCAGCCAATAGGTAGAAACAGGGCCACGTGACCCAGGAAGACTACAGGGACACTGTCCAAATGTGAAGGGATGAGATTAAGAAAACCAGAGTCCACCTGGAGCTGAATGTAAAGAACGATGTGAAAGGCAACAAGAAGTGTTTCTACAGGTATATCAGCTGTAAGGAAGTGGAAGGTAAATGTGGACCTGCTGATGAATATGGTGGGTGACCTGGTTACAAAGGACAGGAAAAGGCCAAGGTACTTAATGCCTTCTTTGCCTCAGTCTTTACTGGCAAGACTGTCTTTCAGGAATCCCAGGCCCCTGAGACTGGTGGGAAAGTCTGGAGTGACGAAGACTTACCCTTGGTAGGGGAGCATCAGTTTAGGGAGCATGTAAACAAGACAGACACACAGAATTCCACGGGACCTAATGGGATGCATTTACAAGAGCTGAGGGAGCTGCGTCTGTCATTGCGAGACCACTTTTGGTTGTTTTTGAAAGGTAATGGCGATAGGGAGGGTTCCTCAGAAGTGGAACATGCTGTGTTGTTTTTTTTCCTCTGTGAAAACAGAGTGTGAAAACAGAGGGGTGTACTAATCATAACAGAAGAAAAAGCAGATTCAAGAATGCCCTCAAAATGGTATTTAGAAGCTGAATTTCTTTTGGTTTTCCAAAAATCTGAACCTACTAAAACATTGTATGTCAAAACTAAATCAATGTCACTTACAGAAAAGCGGACTTATTTTCCTGGAAAGTTCACTTGTTTCAAAACTTGATTTTCCTCACAGAAGTTTCTGTGGGAACCAAAAGGCTACTCTGTATACCCCTGATTTAAATATGGTACCTGCTGGTTTGCCATTCCTTTTGGGTTGATGTCAGTGTAACCAACTTGATCAATAAACATGTCATGAAGTTCTTTGATGTTGTCACTGCCATTTTGAACGTGTAAGGGAGCTATGAAGTATGCTTCCTTAAGGCAAAAGGAGCAGCCTATGGCAGGTCTGCTAATGGTCAAACGCAGCAGGTACTATGTGGCGCAGAGCAGAGCCAGCACAAGGGCAGATCTAGGACACCGATCACCCTCCAAAAACATTTGTGAGGGCAAATGCCTCCCAGGGCCTGCTTTCAGAACTCAGTGGGAGCCTTTGCCTTGTGCTCATGAAGTGAATGATAGCAACGTCTCTTGGGTCCTGCTGAGTTTCCACCAGCATATTCAAATATTCAACATCTTGCCTGGGAAAGAAGCATGCCATTTGATACACTGCTCTTGGCAGGTAGATCACTGATGTTTGCCTTGGGAATTTCTCATCTTGAATCTGGATTAGTAGTTTTGGGACTTTTTTCTTTTTTTCTTATTATTTGTATTTTCATGTCTTTGCTTTTCTAAATATTACTATTTATCGGTTCAGTAATACCACTTTGAGGGTTTTGATAATATAGAAGTGAAATGTTTTTAATTTTTACCCAATACCCAAATACACGCTACTAAATATGCTTCCTGTCACGTTGCTTTGAGGGCTTGTGTTGCCCATAAAAGCACTGATTGATATGCTCGTTTCCCTTATCT
This sequence comes from Falco punctatus, assembly GCF_963210335.1. Classification (NCBI taxonomy): domain Eukaryota; kingdom Metazoa; phylum Chordata; class Aves; order Falconiformes; family Falconidae; genus Falco; species Falco punctatus. Next base: position 23,884,342 of record NC_137585.1, on the reverse strand, counting down.
GTCAGTGAATAGAATACTCTGTGACTGGTCTGGTATTTTAGTAACTGTCACCTCATACCACTGTTAGCAGAAGTAAAATACCAAGTGCTGATTCTCAATTCTGTACTTGAACTTGACTGAAATTCCTGGGTCGGTACAAACTAGGTAAGTAATGAATTTGTAGAATACATGCCGTGATTTAAAAAAATTGGGCATTATCTCATTTTGATATTTTTGAGGGAATTTGAATGTATATGTATTACAAGAAATGATGAAATCTAATATTTTTACCATTTACTTTGCTTTCTACACCATTCATAATTCATGGACGAAATGCTGTATTGTTACATGTGAAATAAGTTGATGATTATATGCAGCTGCACTTACTATTTTAGATTGAGTTTTTTTAAAAAAAGATTTGCTACAAAGCTACAGACAAAACTGATTGATCCTCACTGATTGAGAGTATTATGTTTAGCATCAGTGGGAGTAAAACCAGTTTCTTGGTCTTGGTGGGTGGGCTCTGCATTGTTGAACTCTGTGAATTAAATGATTTCCCAAACCAAGATACTGACCTACTTGTGGGAGAATAATTTTTAAATAAAACCTGTGTTTTGAAGTTATTGCATATCTTTAGCTATGTAATACAGCAATCATTAAAATCTCATTCCATCAGTAACTGATCTTTACTCCGAGTCTAGATTTCACTGGTAGATTGCTGAGGTTCTCATGTAAGGATTTGTGGAAGTCATAATAAATAGGAATTTAAAAAGAATTTAATTAGTACAAAGAAATTATAAAGGTTCAATCAAATATTTATAAAAAGATTCCTTTCCTTTTTGATCATAAAATAACAGTACAATTTGGAGCTACTGCGTGGCCTTTGCAATCTGTGGTAATTTTCAGGTCACTGAAAATGTTAAGGTTATCTTATGTTAAAGACACATTTTATTCATTAGATACCTCTAAGAGGCTTGTAATTTTAACACTTAAAAGCTGAAGTTACAATATTTGTTGCTTATACTTCAGTTTTAGGCCTCCAGAAGTCAGCCCAAGCCCTTAACACAAGGCTTGGGAGCACTGGGAGTCATCTTGGTATCTGTGGAAGTTGTCCCTGGAAGTCGTAGACAAACTTTGTAGCAGAAAAATATGTGTCTCTTGCTATTAAGAGTGAGGAAGCTATTGGAAAGAATACATAGACAAAAGAGAAATGAAAGAGAAACCTCTAATCACTCAAATGCTCTTCCAGTATGAGAAGTTAGCAGCACTGGGCTGCATTGTGTTCATAGTGATAAGATAGAAGATGACTGACACCTTTGGAAGATAGGGAGGAAACGATATGTTGCTATGAGCTTTGCAAGAGGAACTTCTTTTAAAGTTGAGATTATTCATACAGCCATCATTCTTTATTTTAGCTTGTAACTAAGTTTTGGGGAGAGACTTTATAAATGTTCCCATGGGTTTTTTTCCAGATGTAATTACCCTGCTGACACAGTAAAACACTTTATTTTCTCGATAACATAATCTGTCCAACAAACTGTCAGCAGGATGGGGGATGCTTTAGAATACATCTAAGCTACAACTCTTCTTGCAATCATAGCATTGTTGCAGGTGGCTGCTTGTAGTTCATCATTCTTTTGGGAATAAAAGCCTTAAAAAATTGCAGAAAAGTGCAGCTATTACAAATAGCACTGTGTGTCAGCGGGAAGGACCATTGTCCAGGTAGGCTTTTAGAAATATATTCAGAATTGTAATTGTGGCTGAGCCACAGTTTATTCTCTCTTAGCATCCCAGTTCTTGAAACTGGATGTTTGAAAAATAAGAAATGCTGCTTCTCTCCTATTTCTGTAGGCCTGGCAGTACTTTGCTGTTAGGAGTTTCCCCTGCCAGCCACATGCAGTTTCCTCCCAGTCCTTTCCAAGTTCCATTTTTTCCCTCTCTGCCTCTCTTCTCCTGAAGCCTCTCACCATAGCTGGGATATAAATACACCTTGCAAATACACAGCACTTCAAAACTGTGGGGAGCACTTAAGAGAGAGAAGGGCAAGTGGGAAAGTTTTGGGTCAGAAACAGAACCTAAGATGCATTTCACCAGTAGCTTTGAGGGGTGTGCCAATAGTTTTCTTTAACTTCCCGTTGATTGCCTTTAAGCAACAAAAGCAGAAAACATTTAGATTGATTTCTCCCCCCACCCCCCTCTTCCTAATCCATTAAAGTTACTGGGTATGTAACTTGCCTAAAGAGAGAGCCAGTGGGCCTTGATGATTCACAGTGCTAAAAAAGAGGAATAAATACTGAAATTCTTTAGGAGAACGCATCTATGCAACTCGTCATTGTAAATTACAATTATGGAGGAGAGCCTGAATCCTTTTATTTTTAACTGTGAAGGGTTGACAGTGTGTTATGTAACTTCAAAATATTGCCCTCACACTTCCCTTGAACATCTTACTTAAAATCCAGGAACAAAAGCATATGAAAAAAAGTACTTTGCTGTATCATATCATCTGTACTGTGTGCTCTGTAAGCATCATCAGGCTGGACTGAATGTACAGTGCTGTATACTGTTGCTATCACAGATGCATTTTTGCAATCAAAAGTTTCCCCTTTCACCAGATGAAAAGATACTTTCTTCATGTTCATTACAGTGTATTAAGACATTAGTGCTCAGATCCCTTCAGTGCATTAGACAGAGCATTGTCATTCTTTTTTTCTCGTCAGATGAAATAATCAGTTCTCTGAAATTGCATTACCTTCAGATAAAACAGGGAAGAATATGAGCTCAAGCTTTGACAATCAAGGCTTACTTTAGGTAATGCAGTTAACCACTTGAAATAGCAGAGGGAGACATCTGAGCCATTGCCACGTAGCAAACCAGCAGAAGACAGGACATTACTTTTAACTTGTTCTATGACACTGCATGCCTATTTTGAGACAAAACATAAGGCAAAGGTCAGTCCACTTGTGATAAACTTTCAAGCTGACTTAGCATTAATAGGTGAAATAGAGATGAGAAGCTGTCAAGAAAAGAATAACAACATTATATTTTCATGAATTTTTAGATTTTATATAGAGCCACAGATGTTTGTGGCGTTCTGCAGGCAAATAAAACAACAGCTCCTGTCACTGAGGAATTAAGAATACAGTGAAATGTTACACAGTAAGGGATGACAGTATCCACAGGGAGATTAGCAGAAAATGTTTTCATAGGAGTGAAGTATCTTGTAATAGGTTTATTACACACATTTTGATGTCTATCTAATAAAATGTCAAAGCAAAGCTATATTTAATACTGTAAGATTGCAATTGGTGTCCCAGAATAAGGGTTGAGCTGAAGGTCATTGATGGAAAGATGCCTGAAAAATTTAGAGCCATCAGGTGTCTGAAGATGAAAGTCTGGATCTGGGAGAAAACTGCAAGCAATGGGGAGAGCATGGTTGAAAAAAATATGTATTCTGCTAATTGCCAGCAGGTAAGACTCAGACTAATTATATGTCCCTGAAATTTAAATTCTGGTTGCCATCCCAACCTAAGGAAATGGATCTGTGTCTTGGTGCGTAGTCCAAGGCTATTCAAAGACCCCATTCACTTCCACTCTCCTATGAAAAAGTGTCTTTTCTCTCCCACTTTCTTGTGGGTGAAGGGATAGTCTATTGCAAGGTGGTGGGAGTGACCAAGCAGTCAGCGGAGGGAAGTGAAGAACAGGAGACAGCGGTGGTCTAGATTCAAGCAATGAATTGAGGGAGCATTTAGACCATTTAGGCTCTACGGAAATAAGGGAACTAAGCAAAGTGGGAGAATTTTCTTGTAACGGCCTACGTGGCTAATCAAATCACACTAACTTCAGAAAGCACTGGTTTGGGGAAAATACCCTCTTTTTTCTTTCAGGCAACTTGTAACATGGCTTTTCTCAGTGTGCTGTGGAGGTAAAGATGCAGAATTTGTTTGGAGGTGTTCAGTTGAGCCTTCTGTGTTTTATGACTAAAATGAACTTGCTACCTCTGCTTTTGAAGAACAGAGAATATTTTCCAAGAAAGTTTGAATTTTTTCCTGTTATCCAGAAACTGAAATAAACTCTGTTCATAGAGAAGAGAATCTTCAGCAGAGACCTGCTGTTTCTTAAGAAATACTGCTTCCTGTTTGATAACTGCAGTGTTGAATGTCTTAAAAGAGACTTCATGGCACTGTGTAGTTTGCTTTTTTTTTTTTTTAATCCAAATACGTGAAGATCAAAGTTTGAATTCAAGGTATTTCTGCATGACTTGTAGATATTTGGATTTGGAGAAGAAAAAAAGTTAAATTATCCATTGGCAGAATTTGACATACCACAAAATTGTTAGCATTTGTCATCTGCTTAGCAGTACCTCTGTATTGAAGTGAGAGATGGGGAATGGAGTAATGATTGTGTATTGCAAATAAAATTCTGAATTTAAGTGGACTTTGAAAGGCATTGAGGACGGACTATTGGGTGTAGTTTAGTCAAAGACATTTATCAGCTTTAGGGGGCTGTGGTTAATATATGTGATTTTTCCGATAGGAGTGCTGAACTGGAACCAAATAAAAACATTGTCATGGGTGTGCTTTTCCAAATGCATTTTGGACTTCTGAATCTTTTAATGAATCTTGATTATATTTTTTTTTTCTTAATCAATCTATAGATGATTAGATGTCTAGAGATGTTCCTGAAGATCTTAGGAATAAACCCATGTGCTTTCTTTCTTTGAGAGGCTTAATTTTCTGAGTTAATAATTTTAGCTATTTTTAAGCCTATCTAAATACATTTGGCATGTAAAATGACAGCTGGAATGCACATTGTGTGCTGCTGAGAGGTGTATTTCTTAACAAAGAATAACCAAAATCTACCAAATCCATTTTAGTGCAGGATAACAAAGATAATATCTAAGGAAGGTCATTTGCTTCCCCCTCCACATGCACAAGAAAATGCTACTTTCCTGGCTCAATCCAGGTTTCCTTAATCAGTTTTGACTTGGTCATTATTTAAACAGGCACTTTACTAACTTCACATTCACTGAGGAAGGAACAAATAAAAATATGGGAACTTGCCCCTGGAGGCTTCTTCATGGTAATTTAATACAATGAAAGTGTGTTTTGGGATTAGTTGAGAATTCCAGTGGAAGGGATGATGTGCTTTTGAAGTGAAGAAAGTACAGTTAGCTGTCACGGAGTCATTCTTAACAACAGTTTGTGTAATAAAAAATGGTTTACATTTCTATAGGTCCTTTCAGTCAAGAATCATGAAGTGCTTTATGAAAAAGGTCACATACAATTATCCACACTTTGTAGATAAGAAATTGAATTAAATAGTATTTGAAGTGCAAGTCGAAGGTCTCAAATGAAGCAGGCATGTCCAAGTTCACAAACTTCCTTTTTAAACTGTAAGACCATTCTTCTAATCCTCATGACACTTCTTTTTAGAACACAAACTTTAGCAGATTGCAGTGAGATTTTTCTAAACTGACAACAATTTGGGCTTTATGGTGACTGTTCTTAATTATGCAAATTTGCAATTATTGCACAAACTGAGATTTAGGACTAGTTGGCAATTATCTTTTCAAACTGCTGTTGGCCAGTTGTCAATGCTTTGGATTGGCTGAAGAGATTCACACTTGGGTGATTGATTGACCTCTATGTGAGCTGGTGAGCTGCCTGGGGTTTTTTGTTGTTTTGGTTTTGGTTTTTTTTTCTCTTCTCCCCTTTACTGTCCTGGTGGCTCTTAGATTTACTCAGGATTTTTAAATGCATCTTTTATGAATTTGGTATCTTAATGTACAATTTAATTTAGTTACATATTTCAGGCACTAATTTCCACACAAGAAAAACTGCATAAATTTTACTTTACCTAAGAATGGCTGAAGTTGAATCTGTCAAGGAAAGTTAAATTCTTGCTGCACACTTCCACTGTCCTTCTAAGCAATTGTCCAGCACTGCATTTGAATGGACATTTTCAGATTCAAGTTCATGGTTCAGTATTAAAGACAAGAGATCTACTTCCCAAACTAGCAAAAATTAGGACCCAAAATTTAAGTCTAAACTTCCCAGTATACCTTATTTGATGTCAATGGGAAGGCACAAGAACAGATTAGCCTTCTTTCTGACCATTAGCATCCTTCAGTTCCACTCTCTTCTTTTGGCTGGAAGCATATTATATGTCTTTTGTTTACATTCTTCCAGTTCTGTTTCTGTTGGTGGTTACTTACTGTTTTATGGCCCTTGGTTCTCTTGCATCTGTCTTCCTTGTCCATTTAACATCATAATGTCTTTGAGACAGCGACTGTCTCAGCTGATGTAGAAATATGATCTCTGAAGTGATGGGAATTGAACTTCCATAAGCACTCTCAGTAGTAAAAAAGTAAAGCTTCAGAAAAAAATAATAATTCCTGCATCTTGGCTGATATGGAAGAACATTATGCAGACTAAAACTTTTTCAAAACCTACCCAAGAAAGTACTTAAACATTTGTTTCAGTCTCTTCATAGGACTGCTGCACAGGCCTAAAGTTAATCATATTCTTATGCATTCTTCTCTATCCAGAGCCTGAACTATATTCTGTTGCTGTGTGATTATTTGTTCAAATGAAAACTTGCATTAAGATGGGAGTTTTTATTACTGTTATCCTTTGTTATTTGGCAAATTGCATAGAGAAGCCACTGGAGAAATAAAAACCAAAAGGACAGGTAATGTGGCATAACTGGCCAAGAGAGCCCCACTGAGACTAAATCTCATCAACATTGTTGTAGAACTGGACTGCGTAATCTCTTTCCTGATTTCTGTTTTGCATGAAGAGATAGTCGTCACGTACATCAGTAGTAGAGAAGAATCCCATCCATGCAGTTTAAGTATTTTTCTTTATTAATCTTTGAGAAGGTCTATTTATGCCCTATTTTGTTCACTTGCATCCAGTAAAGTAACGATGAAGGAATCACTTCTTAAAAACATCAAACTTCAAGCAAGAGTCCCTCCACATCACTGTGGAGGTTTTTGAAGCCGGGGATAACCTTTGTTCTGAAGCCAAACTGAACTGTTTAACCTATGCATCAATAACGGCTCTTTGCTATTAACTTTGCTATTAGCCTGTTAGTTTCATGAACTTCAGAAATGAATTTTATTGGCTATAGGCAGGCTGCAAGATCCAAGATCTTGATGTGACCATGGTTAGCTAATCCAATGGATGACATAATTTGCAATGATATGATAGTGATTTGTTAGATGTTTTGCCATCCAGCTGAATTGTGCCATGTAAACAAGGCCCTAGTGGTTTGAAATGTTAAAACAAAATAGATCAGTATGTAAAAAATCAATGACACATCTGAATAGCATCTGGATATGCAGTTTATCACATAGATTTCAATTTGGTATATGCATGAGCATAAAATATAAAATATGTATGAGGCATCCTCCTAGACTTGTAAACACAAACCACTTTGTCTGTCATTAGATAAGCATTAGCAGTCTGCATCCAATTCAGAGAGAAACCTGATCTCACTTAAGATTAGGTTATTCTTAGTGAGTTGATAGCATCTGGGATTAGGCATTCTTTTTCATTCGTGGAAAACTGAAAAGAAACATTCATTCATCATCAGAGAGGATGGCTTCTGTGGTGCTGTATTATTATATAAACCTACCAGAAATTAATTCACAAAGGATGCCTGCAGAATATTGTCACAGGAAATGAGGACCAAGGAGACCTTCTGCATGGTTCTGTTCAGTTAGGGGTGCCAGGAATCAAAACACCACACATCTCTGCTTGTTTTTTTGTTGGGTGCAAATAGAGAATCTGCTGAATAGACCTTTAGTTTTTAATATGATCTGTCCCAGCTTTTATTTATCTGTTCCTCTCCAGTCTACAGGTAGCGAGTTGAATTTGCTGCTATGGTAACTTGGGATCTAAATCCAGCAGAAATTTTTCTATTTTAAGTATTTCCTTTTGCCATTCTCTCCATACTCTTGCCAGAGTCATATTCTGAAGTTGTATTAACAGATAAGTAAAAAAAACCTAAAATTGTATTTTTTTTTCAAGTGAGAATTCACTGTGCCAAGAAACAGCTGGATAAATTAGTCCAGACTGAGGAAGGTGAGGTACAGAAATGCTTGCTATATGCCTCCAGTGCTGTGTTGTTGTGACATTACCAGAAAACAATTCAAGCAGGATACTTTCAAAGGTCTGCAGAGGGATTATATTTGCAGATCATAAGGATGTCAGTAGGGACTGTATGGCGCATGTACCGAATTGCAGGGCTTACAGGATTGATGTTGTGGTTTAACCTCAGCCAGCAACTAGGTACCACGCAGCTGCCCACTCACCACCACCACCACCCCCCCTGGTCCCCCGGTGAGATGGGGAGGAAAATCAGGGGAAAACGTAAAACCCATGTGTTGTGATAAGAACAGTTTAATAACTGAAATAAAATATTATAATAATAATAACAACAACAACTGTAATGAAAAGGGAGATGATGACAACAAGAACAAAAACAGAACTAGAACCCAGGAAAGACAAGGTATTCACAATGCAATTGCTCACAGCCTGCTGACCGATGGCCAGCCAGTTCCAGAGCAGTGATTTCTGCCCCTCCCTGGCCAACCTCCCTGTTCATATACTAAGCGTGACATTTTACAGTATGGAATATCCCTTTGGCTAGTTTGGGTCAGCTGTCCTAGCTATGCTCCCTCCCAGCTCCTTGTGCAACCTCCTCGTTAGCAGAGCATTGGGAAACTGAAAAGTCCTTGACTTAGGGTAAGCACTAGAAAACACACTGATGTTTTAGTTGTTGCTAACAGTATTCTGATACAAAATCCAAACCCACAGCACTGTAACAGCTACTAGGAAGAAAATTAACTCCATTCCAGCCCAAACCAGGACAGTACCCACCCCTTGCTCCATACCATTTGCATCATGCCCAGGTCCCACGCTTTCTAATACATCCCAGTTAACCCCATCACTTTTCCTGTCATTTGATATACACACAGAGGTATCATTCCCTTAGTCTATGGGCTATCCCTATAAAAAATCCATTGAGTTAATTTAGTCCATGACTTTGGGCTGCATCTGTCATAACAGTCTTTCAGGGCAGGAAAGATGGTGTTGTGGTGTTGGATTGTGGTATGCTGAAGCCAGTTCTGATTCCATCATCACTGTGCTTGTCCAGTTTCATCAAAGTTCATTCATCATTAATCTGTGTGACTTTTACATATGGCATATAGCCACCACAGAAGTGGTGATATACTGTATTATATAGCAATTGTCATACAATTTAATTCCTTGGCTATTCTCACCCAGAATCAAATCCCCTTGATGCACACAATGGACTTCCCCATCCTCCCACATTACCCACCAAGTGCACCCAAGTCCTTAAGCAAAAGTGATCCCACAAATGCATTTGCCTTTGCCCGAGGCACAAATAACCCAGACTGTTTTTGCTAGCATATTTTTTATGTGCACTATGGGAACTTTATCCCCTTCTACAGTTATGTAAAAGTTTTGATTGTGCAGGGCCATCCTGACTGGCAGATCCTCTAGTGACTAACCGGTGGCTTTTGCTAATGTGTATCCCAATGTCTGAAGATCCCACCACCCATTGCTCTCAGTGTAACCTTTAACAGTCTATTGTATTGTTCAATTTTTCCAGAGGCTGGTGTGTGATAGAGGATGTGATATACCTATTCAATACCATGCTTTTTGGCTGAGGTGTCTATGAGGTTGTTTTGGAAATGAGTCCCATTATCTCTGTTATCAATTCTTTCTGGAGTTCTGTGTCTCCATAATGTTTGCTTTTCAAGGCCCATGTTCTGGGTGGTAGCATGGAACACAGGGTATATATTTCCAGCCATCCAGTGGTTGCTTCCACCATTGTAAGCACATGGCACTTGCCTTGGCAGGTTTGTGGGCGTGTGATATAGTCAATCTGCCAGGCTTCCCCATATTTATATTTCAGCTATTTTTCTCCCTGCCAAAGAGGCTTTAACTGCTTGGCTTGCTGAATTGTAGCATATTTTTCACATTAATGAATAACCTGGGCTATAGTGTCCATGGTCAACTCCACCCCTTGATCATGACCCCATCTATATGTTGTATTTCTTCCTGGATGGCCTGAGGTGTCATGGGCCCACTAAACTATAAATAATTCCCCCTGATGTTGAGTGAACCACTTCAGTCGTAGCAGCCTGATCCGCTTGGTTGTTTTGATGTTCTTCAGTGGCTTGACTCTTGGCACCTGAGCAGCTAAGTAACATACCTTCCCAGCCAGGTTCTCCACACAGGCAGCAATAGCTTGCCACAAGCAGCCCAGATGGGTTTGCTTCTGTGCTGCCAGTTACTCTGCTTCCACCCGCCCAGGGTATTTGCCACCATCCAAGAGTCAGTATAGAAGTAAAGTATTGGCCATTTTTCTCATTCAAGCAATGTCTAAAGCTAGCTGGATGACTTTCTGCTCTGAAAACTGACTCAATTCACCTTCTCCTTCAGCAGTTTCTCTGGCTTGTTGGAGGGGGGTCCATACAGCTGCCTTCCATCTCTGATGCTTCCCTATAATATGGCAGCACCCATCAGTAAACAGGGCATATTGCTTCTCATTTTTTGATAATTTATTATACAGTGAGGCTTCTTCAGCATGTGTCATGTCGTCCTCTGGTGACATTCTGAAATCTTTGCCTTCTGGCCAGTCCATGATCACTTCCAAGATTCCTGGACAACTGGGGTTTCCTATTTGAAGTATCTGAATCCACTTTCTCCATGTAGAATCAGTTGTATGATGTGTATGGGAGACCCTTCCTTTGAACATCCAGCCCAGCACCAGCAGCTGGGGTGCCAGGAGGAGCTGTGCTTCAGTACCAATCACTTCCAAAGCAGCTCAAACCCCTTCATAAGCTGCCAGTATCTCTTTTTCAGCTGGAGGTACAACAAGCCTCAGATTCTCTGTATCCTCGACTTCAAAAGCCTTGGGGTTGATGTTGAGTCTGCCCTGGAGCTTTCCGCTAGAGGTTCCAGGTAGGGCCATTCTCCCTGGCTGCGGCATAGAGCACATTTTTTACATCTTGCCCTCCCCAGACTGGCCCAAGGGCTACTGCATGAACTATCTCCTGTTTAATTTGTTCGAAGGGTTGTTGTTGCTCAGGGCTGACCTTTTTTATCACAATAAGCTTAAAAGCAACTATGTTAGCATCTCCTCATTTTCTTCCCTTTCCTAGAAAAGTAAGTAAGCATAGTTCATAGATTCCTTTGCAAAATCTTTTCAATTTAAATTGAAAAAAAAAAAAAAGAACAAACTTGTTTAGGAGATGGAGAAGTTCAACTCTTTATTCTGACCTAAATCATACACACACACACACACACAAAAAAAAAAACCAAAATCTATAACGACTCCCTGGAACTTGTTAAAAATAAGGGATGAAGTAAAAGAAGAGCAAAATCATACAAAAGTGTACTAAAACACATTCCCTAAACAATTATATTTTAGGGGAGAACTGATCAAGAAGAATAATCTTAACATTTTATTTATTACTTGATAATTTAAAAATGGGTGATGATAAATTTAAACATGCAATTTCAAGCACTGTATGCTTACATTAGCATGAAATTGAACCATTTATTCCCCCCTGCCTCTATTCTGTCTGTATTCTCTACAACTAGATTCTCTTAGTCAGACATAATCCCCATCTCATAATGCTTTCTTTGCTGTTGTACAAATCCTACCCCACCTCACAGTGAGGTGGAATTTGCTCTAATTCTCATCTGCTGCTGGAATGCTTGGTGGAGGAAATAAGCCAATTTTATTTTGCTTTTTTTTAAAAAAAACCAAACATCCTAAGATACAGATATAAGTTTTATATTAAGACAACTGCTCCTCTATCATGACAGCTTCATTTATCTTTCTGCAAATATTTATGGATATTATTTGATCTGGACTTCAGAAGCACTTAGTAGAAATGGGCAGAAAAGGCTGTCTCCTGTCCTGTGAGATGCTACAGCACTGAAAATATTGATTCATTTTTTTAGATGGACAAATGTTTCAAAGTAAAGAAAGATGCTCCTTCTAGAGCAGTAGGACAGGCACTCATTTACCATGTTAAGATCTATGCTTGCTTGGAGCAAAATTTTAAACCTCCCTCTCCCATTGGAATATGAGTTATTTTCTACTTACCTAGATTTCTCTAACTGCCAAATTGAGCTTGGTTGAGCCATTCTCCTTTTTTGGGTCAGAGAATCCATCTTTGTTAACACAGGTGTAGATGTTAATTTTAAGTTTTTATTTCAAGTTATCAACATCTTTCTGAAAAAAAAACCCAACTCCAAACCATTCAAAAATCTTTAGCCAGCTTTCAGAGACGCTATGGTTGAAGTGCCTTCTGCCTGGTGACTGAAGTCAGACTTTGGACAGGACCCTTTGTCTCAGATGTTTGCCCTGTGTAATGGGAAGCATAACACCTGCCTGGCTCACACAGAATTTGAGAGGGCGAGCAAATTTATGTTCGTGCCTTACTAGGCGTTCTTCCTAACGCTAAATGCTGCCTCAGAATGAGAGTGCTGACCTTGAAACTGGATGTAGTACTGTTATAGGCACAACTTACTACAGAGCAAATGTGCCAACCCCCTGTTTATCACTTAGCCAGCTGTTTTGCTAAATTGCAGCTCCTTTAAAATTACACTCTAATTTATCAATAATTCAGCAGTAAAGTCTTAAGAAGAAAACACTAGATGCCATTTTGAATAGCTCCACTATCAAATGATAAGCTATTCAGAGAAAAGAGTGGGAATACTGCTGGGATACTGTCTCTCTGTTACCAAGGGAAATTCAGTTGACATTAGAGAAAGCTACAAGACAACAGGGCTCGGGAGATTATTTCACTACAGACCTTTGGTAGACACGTAACAGAATGACGGAAAGGGAGAGGGAAGGCTGTGGGGTAAATATATTGATGCAATCTTCTTGCAGCTTTGCAGGCTTATCTGGGTATTTAAAGCCCACAGAAGAAAAGCAGATCAATGCATAAACCAGTGTACTGCGCATGAGCGCAGGGGCTGGCATCCTGCCACGTTCTACCGACACTGCAATTAGTCAGTGTGTGCTAAACAGATGTGTGTGTGGTATCCCTTTAGATCAGTGCTAGGCTTAACTCTTTCAGGACGGCTGGCACAGCACGGGGCCTGAGCACAGGGTGCTGGTTCTCTGCGCTTGTATGTGGGTCTGTCCTGTCTACCGAGTGTCTGCTCATCATGCAAAACGCTGTAGAGGGGAGGTTGCAGCAATGCGTTTACTTTCAGTTTTGCTGTGATAGAGTAGTTTCAGTAGGATTTATTGGTACCTTGCAAGTGGGCCCTCTCTCCTAACTCCCTTTTTCTATTCGTGCTTTACTGTGTGACAGAACATTTTTAATTATGTATCTGGATACAGGTGTGGATATGCTATATATATGCATTAATGCTGTAGTAACACTTAATGGCTGAGATAGTGCATGTTAAATCATGGCTAGATCAAATGGATTAAATCATTGCAAATGATTTAACTTGTACAGTAATTTACCTGCCTTCATTTTTAGTTTGCACTGAAGCTCTGACAGGCTTTTAAGCATAAGGGTACATCCAATATATTGTAAATTTTCTTCTAATGAAAACATATTAATGAGATTATGAGAGGTCTTTGGTCAAAAATACTGTATGTTTGTAGCTCTATCCTTTTGTATGACAGAAGGTGAAGAAACCTTCTCACAAAACAGTTTCCATGCAAAATATCTGGACCTTGTAACACACAATTCCCTGAAACACTGCAAAATCAGCCCCAAGCTGGAAGCAGTGCTGCTCATGGCATATACAGGGCTGGCCACCCCCCTGCAAAATCTGAGGTCATACAGAAGCCAAAGTTGTCTTATTTTTCAGTTCTGGTTATGCTTGCTTGTCTGCTTGATCCTGGTGATGCTGGTCTTCTGTCAGGTATATTTCTTTCCATGCCTTCCCCTTAAGTCCCTGAATTTTTAAAATTTATCTACCTCTTTTTCCCTTAGGCTTCCCTGGGAATTTGCTTCATGTTCCATACCTTGAGACAGCAGCCCTTAGAGTCCCTGAATTGGGTAACAGCTGCATTTCTTTTTCAGGGACCACCCGGTAGCTCTGAAATGAGCTGCTCTGTGCAGGTGCTCTTTAGCTCTTAATAGGAAAAACTCACCATTTCCTCAGGGCCTTGAGGCCACTACTAATGTTAACTGTGGTTATTCATACATGGTAATGCCCCGTCCTGCTCAGACTGTCATTTTGATGCCAGCAGAATTAGAATAGTGTTTGTATTTATAAAGCACCCTCCATTTCTTATTTTATTCTGTTTGTTTAAACAAGGAATTGTTCATTTAAACATAAAAATTCAGTAATACTAAATAAATAACATAGTATTAAAATGCAGACAGATTAAAAACAAAGGCAGCATCCTACTATCCCTCTTTCTCCTACACATTCGCAAGCTCAGAAGGGAGACAGGGTAAGATGTAGCATTAATAAACATAAGGCCAGAAGCAATCATTAAATAAATAGCATTAAAAATTTTCCCTTGATATTTAAAAAATGCTGAAGGCTTTTGTTTAATAAAAAATGGGTAGGAATATAAGATGAAATGGGTGGTGTAGAGTAATGAATTGCAGTGTCAAGAAATCAACCATGATAATGTACAAAGACCCACCACTTCAACAGGCAGCAGTGGAATCCCTGGAACAAGGATGATGTCAAGTCAGTACAGGGGCTTGTATGTTGTATAGGGTCCTTCCAGTTGGGGTTTTAAAATTTGAGGTCACCTCCAAGTCAAAATACCACTCTGAGCAGCCCACAGAAAGCACTCACAGCAGACTAAATCTGATGACTCTCTGCTGAACAGAAGAGCAGACGAGCTTATCCTTTCTGAACAAGCTGCAAGACACACAACATCTCCAGCCATGTGGTGGTCAAGGCACATGTTGCTGATGTGAGGTTGCCATGGGATAAGTAAGGGCACAGCATATGCAAACTACGCAACAGGAAAAACATTTTCAATCATATATTCACATCTCTTTCCAGAGAGAGTCAAAACTGATGTCAGGATTCAGCTCACTTGATTTCAGCTTCTGTGAAACTTTGGAGGACCACAGAAGAGGGAGCCAGCAAGGGAAGTGGTAAATTGTCTAGTTCCAAACTGAAGTCTAGGCCTGATATGTTCAAATCATCAGAAGCTTTAAAGAAACCTGTTTCTACACATACTGAGGATTGTAGAGTGGGAAGTATTTTCCACATACAGACAATGCAAAGACTCTTAGCAGTTATAAGACTCTGAAGAAGCTTCTTATTTAATCTGAATAGCTGACATCTCTGAACTATGATGTACATAACAGCAGCTTGTGCAAAAGTAGTGGAGCTAGCTTTAAAACTGAATAGCTTGGCTAGCAGTAGCTCTTTAAACACAGCAGCAGAGAGGTCAGCAAAAGCTAACTGCCCAAGTATTTTCTGAGCTTCTCAGGAAAGATTTGCAGCTTGTTCAGCATTCTGGGATTCTCCAGCCATGCTGGTAGCAGAACATCTGTAAGCACTGTTTGGGCTTAACTGTGTGAACATAGCTCTGTGTGTATATCTGCATACACAGAAACTATTGTGGAGATAGATATTTTGTCTATGTCTGAAAACACAGTTTATAGATTTAATATAGATTTAAGGGTAGGATCTCCATATATTGAAACAGGCTGTCCAGGAAAGTGGTTCAGTCACCATTCCTGGAGGTACTTAAAAGATGTGGTGCTCAGGGACATGGTCTAGTGGAAGCCTAGGGACATGACAGTGCTAGGTTAACAGTTGGACTCTCATCTTAAAGGTCTTTTCCAACCTAAATGATTCTATGATTCTATACCCATTCACTCTCTACAGCAAAACCAAAGTAGTTTATATTGTTCGTTTCTCCTCCTGTGAAATGTAGGTCGGAATATTTTGCATGTAGTGGAAACTCAAAAGTTCTTCCAAATTAATGTGTTGATGGTATTCCTGGCATCATATAGAAAATACTTGGTAATGAAGAGCATTTTTGTTCATAGATGGTGTGAATCCAGACCATTCATTACAGACCTCTTACATCTAATTGACTTTTATTGTACCTACAAAATGGAAATGCATTAAAGAGCATCTCCATTTCACTTATAAGACCAATAGCCAATTTTCTATCCTATGTCTTCTGAAAATTCTTAATTGTCTTCCATAATCAGATATTAGGAGTATAAACAAATATATGAGATGGTAAGAGTGGTTTTTCTAATGCAAGGTATGGTGTAAGCATCTAGGAGTTATGTTGCCGCAGCAGTGTTTCCTATTCTTCTTTTGCATTGAATTTTACTTTTGTAATTCCTATTTCTTGTTCAGTTCTGTATAATTTCTTAAAAAGTAAAACATTAACAAAAGTAACAATTTCTAACAGTTGCAAATTATGTGGTCCCCACAGTTTTTACTGAGGCAGTAGGATATCAAGACACCCCAAAGGGGGTTCACAGTTTTTCATGTAGAATAGTTAGTGTTCTGTAGCATCTGGAGACATCAAAACCCATAGTTTTCCTAATTTTTCTCTTTCTGGCTTCCTTGACAAAAATTCCACGAGCAAGATCACACTGGTATGCTTTGCAAAAAACCTTACTTGCCTGAACTATTCTGCAAGTCGAGGAACATTTATTTTACCCTCCAGAGCAAAACCAGGTAAAAGCAGAACTATCACAAGGTATTTTTATTGAAATGCAGATTTCATACTATTTGATCTATTTGGATGCATGCAACATTTGAACTCCATAGTGGTTTGCCTTAAGTAATTTCATTTGCAATGACAGTGGCTCTCATTTCTGTCTGAGACTCATTATGCAACTGGTAGGAATCATCATATTATGTCCAGCCTCACACATACTCCTTAGATGAACTATCAGCTGGGGGGCTTAGATACAAGTCTTGTGTTCACACTCATTCATCTCTGCTGGTTTTGAGGGACTAGTAATCCATCAGTCCATCCCATCTTTTCCAATGACTAGGTCATCCAAGCTTCAGAGCTGTAGAAGAGTTACTCAAGTAGAATATCAGATAATATTTGGACAGCCATATGATACCACTTTGTTCTGAAGAACATATTCAGCTATCGGAAAGAACAAATTTGTTCAAATAAGCCTTAAAATGGACTTTATGGACCACAGACATAGATCTTTGTCCCAAGGTGCTTCACATTGTTGCTGTTGCTTTATAATGTATGCTGAAGTATGCATTTTTGTCCAATTTCCCTTCTCTTATTCTCATCTTCTCCTCTGGGCTTAGCAGTTGATATCCATAGTAGTTATTAGGGATGAACAGGGAAGACTCTGAGTCTCATAATGAATGGGCCAGTGCAATGTGCAAAGCACATGCTATATATCACACTTCCTCTCTTCCACTTTTTCCCCTAAGTTCCTTTCTGCTGTAACAGTTTTGCCATATTTCACTACTGTTAATAACATGCTTTAAATACAGCAGGCCCTGCTTGCTTTTTTTTTTTTTTTTTTTTTTTTTAAAGGGTGGTTTTAATACTAGCAAGTGGCTGCTCCTGTGATGTTTTCAATATGTTGTTAATCCACAAGTACCTGCTCCTGTCAGTGGCTGAGGGCCCCCTGTGTCGTGGGTAGTGTGCTTGGCTTCCCTTGATTTCAGCAGAAGCTGAAGGATAATCAGTACCCTGCAGGACAGGCCGTAAGTGAATGCTCCAGGCAATGGCAGCACAGAGGGGTAATCACAGAGCTAATGAAAGCAATAGGTGGCTGTCTGTGAAATAGTGTTTTTCCTGTTGAGTTTGTCTTGAGACATTAAGAAAAGTTTTGCTTGAATTAAGTGTGTATAACAACAGCAACAACAGCAGCAAGAAAAGTAGGAGATATTATTCATATTTCATGTTTCTGTTCTCAAGCTGCCATGCTAGGGCTGCTCAATGGAAATCCCTGGAGTTCTTAGACACAGAGGAAAGAATATTTTCCCATTGGCTAATAGCACAATTATTTTTACTGAAATTAAAAAAAATAAAATATCCCTCCAAACTCAGCTTAAGGCAGGATGAAAAATTTCTAGCAAGACAGTTACATGTCAATAATGTGCAGTGGAAAAGAATATTTTTCAATACGTGTCATTTAACAGCCTTAAACTAGATGTTGCTGATGAGTATTGCTACCTATGGTAGCTTGTTTGTCCAATAGCAGAGAGCAAGTGGGGACACAGTAGAATGATGTAAATCTAATACCAAAGAGAACATTTTTTTCAGGCTGGAACTAGAGGGTTAAATAGAGATAATGACAGGAAATTATAACAAGGTAATTTTAGACCTGAGGGGAATAGATTGTGGAACAGAGAAAAGGTGGGAACCCTAGCTGTTGACACATTTAAATATAGACTGGACAAAATGTTAATAAATGTACAATAGGGAGTGATTTGACATTGTGCTGAAGGAGATGGAAAGGATGCAGTAATGACTCTTAAAAAGAAGTGTCAAGTTCTCTAATATACTTTATTATGAACTTTGTTTCACTTTAAACATGTTTATGTTTAATATAAATACAACAGAATCTGTCCTATTTATTAAAGGAAATTTTGTGCTCTCTTTTTTTTTTTTTTTCTGCTCTTTCTCTGTTCAAGCATCACACTTTTGATACCAACCCACTGTCCTTCGTTGTCTTGTAGGGCATAGGGGGCTCTGCTGACTTGCACCTAGTAATTGCATAGACAGTAGTCATTTATCTTTTTGTACCTTAAAGGCACTAACCTGTTCAGTTTTAGCAAATTGCTCAACAAGTAGCTCCAGAGAAGTGAATGGCATTCAGGTATGGCCCTCTGAATCTGAAAACCCACTGAAACTGTGGAAAGGAGGAATATTTTTATGGGAGCAGTCAGCAGGATCTGTGAGATACTGTCTTGATATTTTCTGAACCTCCTGTCAGTATCCCACAGTCATAAATCACCAATACTAAACCACTGAAAACAATCAACAGTATCAAAAAGATAGTTTTTAATTTGCAGGCAAAGCAGTGTGAGAATGGTGGAGCTGCCATCTAAGGAATACATTTTTTATATGATTGAGTTGTGCTAATTTAGTTTATCCTTTTAAGCTCAAGCAAATCTTCAGAAAATTGTGTTTGCTTTAGTATAACATGTTGAAAGATAATTAATGGTCCTTGACATTGAAGTTGTAGGTCAAGTGTAAGAACTTAGCGTAAATCTAGGGAAAAGTACCTTTCCAATGACAGATAAAAATAATTTATATTTGGTACTTTTTTTCATCCTGGAGGAGGTCCAGATATTTTGCAGCTACAGTACATGTGATAAGGTCTTCACTTCTCACTGAGAAGAATTTATTGTTTACAAATTGTTGGTTTATAAAATGTCCTGAACATTCTATAGATATAGGAGAAGTCAGTCATTGTCCAGAGAGTTTGTAAGCTAATAATAATCATGGTGCAGCAAGGGAGACATGATAAAATGAGGTCAACAACCAGTCTTAAGATTATAACATAACTGAGTAAAAGTCTTGAATGTAGAAGTCTAGTAAGAAAATATTTCTCTGTACTATATTTCCCTCATCTTACTAAAATGATTTTAACTTGAGAATATCCTTCTTACTAATTGTCACTCCTTACTCTGGCATTTCACTTCCCAGAACATTCTTCCTTCTACTCCCCTCCCTTCTGCTAGCCACCAATCTGGCTGCTTCCTCTGGGGCACTACCACAGGCCTTGTTGAGTGAGGAACAGTACAGAACATAGGTGAAAACCAAAAGTGAGGAGTTGAAAACAGATTATAAAGTATCCTCATTATTTTAATGTACACCAGAATTATGCTGCCTTTCTGAAAATACGTGGCTTGGCTTGACTTTACATTCAGATGAGTTCATGAGACAGCAAGTAAATTACATATTTTGTTGGAGAACTGTATAGCTAATCAATTACCTTTCTGCGATATTGTATGTTTTAAGGTTCATAGTCACATCAATTAGGAGGAAAATGTGTCCTCCTGTTCATATGTAGTGTCCATTATCTTTAAATTATATGTAGCAAAAATGTATTTTATGCATCTCCTGTCTTTCTTAAAAGAATTGACTAGATTATGTGGTAGGAAACCTCCTTGAAATTCTGATCAACAAGAGAAAACAAGTCACTTATCAGAGGTGTGATAGCATAATTTTAACCCAGGCAACAAAATAAAGAAACGTAGTATGCTACTGAGATTTTTTTTTTAAGAAACCAAGCACTGATACAGTTCAGTATTATAGTTCCACTAACAGACAGTCCCCTGGGAGTGGAAACCCAATATTCTGTCTCTCACTTTGTTTTCTTCACAGTGCTCCTTCCCTTTCTTATGGTCATACTGTTTCATAAGAGAGTATTAGATGAGTTCCTGTGAATAAAATTAATGGTATTGAAGAGTTTTTCCTTCTTTTAAACTGAGTTGAGCATTACGACATGAGTTGCTCATCCTAAATGGAAAGTAGTGAATATTCAGCTTTTTTTGCTTCTCAGGATGTGAGCATCCCATGCCTCAGTTCTGAAGCAGAAGGAACATTTTTTGTGTTGGAAGGGCTTCGGATCTGTAAACATTTAATCTATGGTCTCTTAAACAGTTTGAGGTCCCAGTTGATGTCTGAGCTAATGGCTCATAATGGCATGTTTTCAGCTGGGACATTCAGTATTGAGGGCTGAAGGAGGATCTGCCTCACCAATGTCACACCTACATGGTATGATTTTTTCACTGAAGTGCATGTCAGTACTGCAGCTATAAAGGCTTTTTTTTTTTTTTTTTTTTTTTTTTTTTTTTTTTTTTTTTTTTTTTTTTTTTTTTTTTTTTTTTTTTTTTTTTTGAGGGGTTTATGGGGATTTCTGCTTTGGCAAGCATGGAGGGAGAGGGTATAGGGCAGGCAGTTTAGCCTGCTCTTCAACAAGTCCAATGGAGCTGGGAGTGTATCCGTGATCATATACTCCATTGATTTTGATTCTTTTCTAGATTCACATAAAGAGAAGTTTGAGGATGCCTTTAAGCTCAGGAGCAGTAACTGTCAAGTATGAAAGATATGCAGGAGGGAAAAAAACTGAGCAGTGAAGAGCATTTCTGCTCTGTGAGGGCATTATGTAGGAAGAGCAAAAAGGTTTGGCCATGGGTGAGTGTTAGTAGCTGTAGTTAAGGAAGGGCAGGAAGTTGGGGGCATCCTGAATTCAAAGTTGGGGACATGCGGTATCAAACAGGGCAAGACTGAATAAAAAGCTGTCCATTGCTAAATAGTGATTTCCGTGGCAGGGACAGAAGTATGTTGAGGAAAAAGTAGGAAAGATTTAACGTTTATTTTATTCTGTACTTTACATTAATTCTAAAAACGTGTGAAAGCAACTGTGTAGCAGCCAATTCTTTGTGTCACCTCCTGTTCACCTGCCCTAGAAATGTTTTTATTAAATGACCCAGATATCTCAATAATATCAATTAAAAGTAAGCGAGAGGGAACATAACTGTATGTGCAAATTCCTGAGCTGACAGGGAAGGGACAAACAAACTTACACTGCATACTCAGTTTTGTTTTCCTTTTTGATGGAGTAATTGCCATTTGTACAATCTTGTTTGAAAGAACTTCTGCAGCTCTTAAGAACCTTGTGATAATAGGCTCTTTGTAGCACATTGGTTAGACACAGCTTTGTTGCCTTCATGTTTGCATGTTGGTCAACATTCAGGTGAAGAAGACAACATCAGTCTGTCAAAGCAAATCCACTGTATCTCACTCTGATTTGCATTCTACATGCCATGTTTCAATTTTCCATCATTAAATAATAATTTGTAGCTATGTAGAATCTTTCATTAGGGATCTCAGAAAGCTTTACGAACATCGTGTGAATGAATGGAGCCTTGCAACATGTCTCTGAAGTACAACTAGGTAGGAGTCATCTCTATTTTATGCAGGAGCAATATAGGACATTAAAGCATAGGCAGATAGATTAAGGCTCTGAATTTCACCCCCAAGCTGTGAAAGGACTATCTCATAGCAAACCAATCAACTGTTGAACATGTATATTTGCAAAAAGTTGATATGTGTATATGCAGGTAACTTGAGTGCAGTTTCAAATTAAAACCTTTTTTCTTCAAGGTCATGTAACGAGTTTAATCAGAGCAAGGATGAGAACTTCTGTTTTAAGTCTCCCTGTACTGTGCTTTAGACATAGAACTATTTATCCTCCTTGAAAGACTGAAATTAACAGGGAAGTTGATATATCCCAATGAGGATTCATCCTACTTAGAGCTTCATGTAGGCCTCTCTGATTTGTTGTTTCTGTTTGCTAAATGTTTTTTTCTCACGTTGTCTTTTCAATTGGATTGTTCCCCACTGAGCTAAAAATAAATGTCAAACAATATGACTTAAAGAAAAATCTGTGTGTTCCAGAACTGTCTGCTTTCCCCAGGAAACACTAGCCAATTAATAAAGCAGAATGAGGGATTTTGCCTAGGGAGCCATCATGAAATAAGAAGTGTGTATAAATACATGCACAAAGAGACAGATACAAACCCATTAAAAGAGCATTTCATTTGGACAAGATCTACTTATCAGTGTGGAAATTTATGAGGCACTGCAGAGCATGGACAAACACAAATCATGGGGAGGATGCTATTTTGAAGGGCTGATGAGGTTTTCCTTCTATATTTTTTTGTTACTGCAACAGGAAGCATCATGAAGACCATGAAGCTGTTACTGGTTAACTCTGTGCTGCAGAAGTTTTGAAGTAGTTGTTTTCCCCCCCAACCCTTAGGAGGATGTTACAATTTGGTTATATACTACCATTTCCATACTAGAAGAAATTTCCCTATGTCATACAGCTTGAGCGTCTCTCTCTAATCACCTCCAGTAACAGTTTTAACTTTCTCTACAGAGATCTGCTCTAATACCCAATTACACTTAGTATTAAGATAGTTCCTTATAGCTAATGAGACATCTGGCTGAGGTTCAAAACCAGATTTTGTGTGTCGACTTTGTAAAACTTGCCTGTGTTGTTTCTACGTCATCTGTGCACATTAAATGTAATGCATATTCATCTCGCAATTACCCATACTTGTCTTGACCTTTTCCACCTAGAGGCTGGTAAGTGTTCTAAGATGGAGCTATCACAGCCATGCCAGGTGGGAAAAAAGGCTCCTTAAAAGAAAGACTTACCATTACAAATGCCAAATTCTTAAAAGGAATATCTCACTTTCTGAAATCTTAGGGATTACTAGTGGCAGAGGCAATAAAAATCTTCAAAGTGATTTGTGAATTATTAAATAAATTTCTTTCATACTGCTTTATTACTCATAGGAATTGTATCAATCAACAGTGAGAGCTAAATTACTAGATCAGTCAGAAAATATTGTTGCTGCTGAAGAATCAATGCTAATTGAATCATTAAGGCATTATTATATGAAACACAAATAACTCAGGATGATAACTCTTTGCTCTGCTTGATCTATAGTCTACAAAGGAGACATAATACCAACAATCATAATGCTTCATTGTTCTCCTCCTAAGCATTATCTTTTCTCAATACAGTATTTTTCTCTATAATTTTGCTTGTAAATCTCCTACTAGTGAAAGGGGGGGGGGGGGAGGGGAGTGGGGGGAGAGGCAAAAAAGCTGACTTAATGCAGTATACATTTACACTGCAGTTCAAAGGTCAAACTTTCTTCAGCCAGACTCCCACTGATTGCGTGAGGTTCAGAGCTGGGGACATTTTTTGCTTGAACTGTTCTTGCACTTTTGAAGAGCCTTTTCAGTGCTGCCCTTACTATGTTGTTTGAAGCAAGGTTGGATCTGATGGAAACTTTTGACAATCTATGGTAAGACTAAGGGAACTTAGCACCTTGGATCTCCTCTATGTGAGTGTTTTGCCCTGGTTTACTCTTCACTGACAGCCAGAAAAGTTTGCTATTAATGCAGAAGGTGAAGGATGTGGGTGTATCAGTATCCTTGAATGTATTAGGTTCTGGTCACATGCGATGAACAAGGATGGTGTGGTATCTTCTGATTGCTGCCCAAGCCTTCTAAAACATAAATAACTACAGTCAATTTGCTAGACTTCTCTGCTGTGAGATTCAGTGAGCATTTCTCTGTCTTCTAGCTGTCATAATATCATTGTATCATGGCAAAAGTATAGTGACAGTCCGGCAGCCCATGGATTATGTATGTATATGTGGGTGAGAGAGGAAGTGAGTATATATGAGTGTTGGTGCATATGTGCTGGTAGAGGTGATGAGGATAATAGATGGAGGTTTGCTGGGGTAGATGGGAATAAGAGCATCTATGCAAGAAAGGAAGTGTGTGAACATGTAGGTTAGAGTAGGTTTGAGATGGTGTTTTTCTTTTGTTCTTCCTACTCCCTCTATTTTCCCATGAAAAAAACAACTTTGGGCTTAACATATGTGCTTGCAGTCATAGCAGGATTTTCATATATGGGGTATGCTCTTTTTCCATCTTGTCCTAACAGTAAAACCTGCATCTTGTGTGCCAAAGAAACCCATGGTGTTTCCAGCCTCTTGATTTCTCATCCTTCTGGATCAGGAACATCATTTTTATGTATAATACCTTTTACAAATTGACACCTTCCACACTCGTCAAAGGTTTGGAGTAGTGTAAATGCATATGTATGTGTGTATATATAGTGATCAGGTAAAGAGCTGTATGGAGCTGGAAAAAATAAGTCAAGGAATCACAATATTCTTTAATTCTAAAGTTCATTGGCTGCATTAAGATTAAGGAATAAAAGAATTTGGTGCCAGCAAAGGCCTGGAGTGCACCTTTTGAATGTCTGTTAGTGTAATTTAATGGGCAGAGCAACACAGCTGCATCACTTTTCTGTTGTGTTTTTTTATTATTATTATTTTAAAGTAAACATTCTGTTTTGTATTCGTGCTGATGGCTCTGCCACAACCTTTCCAGACAGTTTGCCTGCCAGTCCAATGTATCAGCTGGGAAATTTATAAAGTGCTTTTTTTCTTTTTCTGCCTTTTCCATGTTTCTGCGCCTCATGAGTACCCCAAAGTGAGTGGTCGCCAAGTTCTGTAATCACAGGACTGCAGATGCTCATCATTATAGGCTGGTGTAATACGGTGCAGGATGGAGTGGGGAGGCAGAAAACATCATGGAAAAATTTTTATTCAAGTCAAAAGGTATCTGAAGATTTTTTCTTGCCTTTTTTTCCCCTTCCCCCACTCAAGTTTCCAGGCATACATTCACACCTCACCCAATGAAATTCTTATCTTAACCACTGTTTGCAAAAATTGGGTTTGTCTGTTTGGCAAACAAACAAATCTATGTGAAGTCACCTCCATAGTGAAAGAGAAGTTGTTTTAAAATACCCACAGTTACAGAATAATTTTAGGGGAGACATTTCTGGGCATATCAGATAGTTAAGAAGTAATTTCCTAGGTATTGAAATTCAGCTGAGGTACCAGGCCAACAAACACATGCTGTGAATATATGGGGTCTGTTAGGAGAGACAGAGATCTGATACAAAGCTATTAGTGGTCCCTACCTACAACCACAAAATGTTTCAAATGTAGCCACATTCTAGTACTAATTCACTAACAATTCTTGCAGTACTTAATTTTTTTCTTTGGTTAGTCTCCATTTGTAAGTCACCTATTCCCACCTCACTCAGCTAGAGGTGCTACTAGCTAATACAGTGAAAACACTACAACTGAATTGAAAGATTCACAGCCATTTGGGGGATTTAAGTGATTTGCTATCTCATCTGTCTTGTGCGTTTCTTTTTTGGCTTTCCAATAAGGACCTGTCAGCAGTTTCTTCAGACCTCTGAAGTTTATTTCACGGGGTCTGTGACTAATCCTACTGACATTCTTGAGGTTTATTCCATGTTTTTAGTAGGGACAGGATTTGATCTATAAAGAGCATAAATTTTTTTTAAAGGAAAAGAAAGTATCCTAAGCTCTATTTCACGTTAGTTACATGTGAAAAGTTCTAACATATGGAAAAGTGAGGCCAAGGATAAAATGGAAAGAAGGTCCTGCTCCTGAATACTGAAGAGTCTAAAAGTACCATAAACATCTAAAGATAAAGACACAGAAATCAACAAAATCTTTTCCATCACTGGTGATTGTGATACATCTCAAATCCCAAATTCCTTCTACAAGTATGATTTGATACCTTCTTGGCTCTAAAGTTTATTAATTTGTCTTACTAAGATAAGTATATTTCCCAGTCGATTTCAAGAGATTTTATTCCCTCCTGCATTGCTCCGTGTTTGAACAACAGGGCTCAGAAAGATTTTCCTTGTTTGTACATGAAAATTGAAAAACAACTAAGGGTAGTGAGATGCGCTTACCAAGAATAATGAACCTAAGTCCCATTTTGGAGCTGCACCTTCAGAACATCAGTCGCTCCATGCTTATATTTCAAATGTGCACTTAGGCCATGCTTACTGTCATTCACATGAGAGCTGTGGGGAGGATTCAGACCTCACACTCAGGTAAAGCTAGAGATGGTCTTGCCTTTTAATGAAGCCTAACTTTGTGAACTTAATACTATTCCATTCTCCCTGCTGCCTAGCTTCTGTTCAAAAGATACATCATCTGTTGATTCCTGCCTCTAGAGGTGTATAGTGTATGAGGTTTTGGGTTTGACATATCTGGATGATGGCTAGCAGACAACATATGAATCTAAGAAATGTTCAGAACAGAAAAAGGACACGTATTTCTCTATATCTGTTTTCACCCTGCTTTTGTGATTTTTCATTCTGTCCCTTGGTAGTCCTCCAAAAATAAATTTGGACATTTCAGTTTCTGAAATGCTTTGATTTTAAAGGCTTCTTCCAGCAAGTAAATTTAGCTCCCTATCATAAATCCTGAAGAAATTCTCAAAGAAAACAGGTAATTAAATTTTTCAGTGTCAGATTCTCAGAATCTCTTAGACTGCAAACAGATAATCTAGGCCATGCAAACTGAATCTTGCCTGAATTAAAACCTAGTTTCTAGGTAGTTTGAAAATAGTTGTTGAATTCTCCCACCAAGTGGGCAGCTTCTGGTTGTGTGTTCCATAGGACCTTGCGTGCTATCCTTCCATGCAAAATTTCTCCTACTGTTAAAAAATCTGTTGACTGGGATCAGTGGCAGCAGCAGACTTTCTGCTCAGTCTGGTGCCAGCAGTCGGCTGTGTTGGGACCTAATGAAGCTAAGTTGAACACAATGAGATCTGTTTGGAAAGTGGCCTTTGGACTAGAGGTGTGCCACTTGATAATGGTTTGAGAGGAATGTTTTGAATGCATCGTGAATGGAAAATAAATTTACTGAACTGAGCCTGATGGTTTAGTAGTGAAATATTCATATTGGCTTCACTCTCATGGAGAGATAATAGGAAGCACTGACTCTCCATTTGTTTCCCGTGAATGTCCCATTCTGAGTCCTGTAAGGTTACTTACTGTCAGTGATCTATGCAGCTTTGTCCCTTCCTAGCTGCAGCTGTATTATAGCAGTGGGAGAGAAGTCTGCTCTCTGTTCTGCCTTACTTTCTTCCTAGGCTATGGAAGTCAGAGGGAGAATATCACTTACATCTTCTGGGGGCAGTGGTGCCTCTGCCGAAATGTAGTTCCCCTTCTCCTCCAGAGGCACTTGAAGCAGCTCAGGGTAGGAAAAAAGACTGATGATAGATAATGTGATCAGAAGCAGTTCAGTTTGGCTTAGTCAGACCAATAACTGAAACCACAACTGGTCTGCAGAGTGTATCCTGAGTGCCCTAGCTTCTGCTGCTGCTGGCCCCTGTCTGCAGAGGTCTGCCCAAGCACTCAAGTTAGGGGACTCCTCTGTCCTCCATATTCTGAGCCCA
Organism: Falco punctatus; assembly: GCF_963210335.1. Lineage (NCBI taxonomy): Eukaryota > Metazoa > Chordata > Aves > Falconiformes > Falconidae > Falco > Falco punctatus. Next base: position 23,856,523 of record NC_137585.1, on the reverse strand, counting down.
GCCCTCTGTGTGTGTTTGTCTTTGCAGTCTCCCTCTCCCTGCCCCGGCTTCCGGCACCCCTCTCCCAAGCTGGATGATACTGTGTTACATTCTCTGTGTCCCTGAATCTTGGCAATCTTGCTAGAGAATGTAGCAGCTCTCCAGCTGCTCTAGCTTGACCCTGTTAGCTGTGATTTGTAAGGGCTCACACGCTATGTGGCATACAGCATCCTGCAATTACTTTCTTCCCCTCTGCTTGCTGCAGCTCAGACCCCTGGCTGACTGGATGCTGCCCAGGGCAATTCTCTGCCTGCTGGTGGCTTCCTTGTTTAAACACTGTTCTCAGCAGAAGCACAGTTTGGTTGTAGAGAGTCTGTCCCAAAGCATTTACTGAGCTCTCCAAATCAGTTCTTTTAATACTCGCTGTGAATTGATTAGCTTCTGCTTTTTTACGTGATGGTATGACAGTGCATCATATTGATGTTGGGACACTGCGATGTTTCATTATGCAGAGCTGTATTTGCAGCCTTTGTTGTTGAATGAGTATGTGGTTGGATATCGCTCACAATCCTCAAACTCTCCAATAGTTTTTGCTTTGTTGGAAAATGGATCCTGTGATAGTATTAATTAAAACTTACAGGTTTCAATAATTTAGGTACAGATTCTGCCTTCAGCTATCTGTGTACTTTTCACAAACAAGTAAGAGCTCTATGTTTATTTTAGATCCATCTGGCCTCATCTTCCTTTGATTTTTCAGAAAGGCAACTGCTACTGAAATTCGGTGTAAAAATAAGGAACAGAAAAATATAGAAACCTCCTTTAAAATTCAGCTCTGGATAAGGCCCTGAGTTTTCCCCTTCTCAGATTTACCAGAGCATCCCTTACTCACAGAGGCTCAGCTCCTACAATCCTGTCTCAGGAAAGATTCAGATTTAGACTTTAACACTCCTGAGCTATTTTGAAATCTAAAAGCACCTAAAATGGCTCAGGCGGAGTCTCCATTTCAGGATAATCATCCACGCATTTTACATTCCTCCTCAGATTGTTTATGATGAACATTCTCTTAATCTTGCTCGCTGTAGTGCCATCTTCTTTGTAAGAAATAATAAATCAAGCTCATGGTGTTCTTTCCTCTGCCCCCCACCTTTAGTCCAAGGCCTGTGCAAGAATGAGCAGACCCAGCCCTGGTGATGGTGCAGGAATGCCTGGAATCTCTCTAATCTGTTTCCAAGGAACGTTTCCCAGTAGCATGGCCAATGAGCAAGAAAACTTTCCTTTCCTTTCCTTTGTAAGAAAGCTGAAGCCCTTCCCTCCACTCATGCTCCTCAATATGTTTAGCTTCTAGCTGCAGGCAAAGAGTTGGGTCCTTGGTACCATAGAAACTGACAGGTGATAAATGTTGCTGGTTGGCATCCTACATAGGAAATAGATCATAATGGAAAGGTGGTGGCACTACCTGATGAATGAGAGTTGTTTTCTTTTACAGGCACAAATTCTGTTACCCTCATGCAGGCTTTACTCTGTCCCATGAGAGTTACCAGTGATGCTCAGGCTGTGCCTTTGAGCTCTGAACATTCATGAAAGTGGAGTGTGACACAAGGAGTAACAGTAGATGACACTTCCCACCCACTGCATTAAAGTCAGAAAGTAATACTGTGTTATGCCCATGGAGGGGGAAAAGGCTCATTGATTTTTGAACGTTCATCTGTCCTTCTATGCAAAGTGAAATATTTGAGATACTCAGATGATGGAAAATTCAACTCACATAATTAGAAGAAAATCTAGGTCCAGGCCTCAAGTAAAGTCTAAAGGCGTGATGAAAATTAAGCTTCTGCATCTTTCATCACCCCAGATGGGGAGCTACTGAGATCAGTCACTTTTGAAACCACACTGCGTTTCTAAATATTCAAATATGAGTTAGTAGCTTCTTTTCAGGAACCTGGTTATTGAAACACATAGCACAGTGATACAAACATTTTTCTTATTCCTCCTCCTTTTAATAAAGATGGCACTGCTTTGCAGTTCTTCAAATTATCTATAATGTCCAGCAGTTTGACTTCAAAACAAACTTCAAGTATTTTACTCTTTTTAATGCATAGAGCCATATCACATCCTTGTTCAGCAAGCTAATATTATAACTTCTGTTTTGAGATTAAGGGACGGAATGATTAAGATGATTGTCCAAAGCTGCTGAGAAAGTCTCTGGTAATGCTTTAGATGAGAAGAAACCTTGGTTATCAATTTTATTATTTTTAAGGCTTTGGTTGTCTTTGGCTTTAGAATATTCTAAATGATATGGTGTTTTGTTTTTTTTTTTTTTTAAAAATGATTATTTGTGTTACTTGAAAGAACAACAAGGGAAATGGTTTCATTACTTTGTTTAAAATTTCAATTGCATTTATAAGTATAAAAAACATGACTACTTTAGGGCTTTCTCCTTGTTAACTACTGAACACTTTTTTTTGACTAAGAAACAGAGAAGATGATAGGAAGTCAAAAAGTATAGCTAGGAATTTTGCATCAGGGATGGGTAACTCCCCATACTTGGGCAATGGAAAAAAATCTAAGGGAAAATGTTAAAGCTTATAAATCAATTACTTTATTTTATTCAGTTTGGATTCTTCTGATGATGAATGAAAATTTGAAAGTTTCTTCTGTTTCTTTCTTATATTAAACTTCCTTTTCCTTACAGGGAAGTTAATTGATAAAAAATAGTGAAAAGGCATTTAAATTCCCTTTCCAAAATTTAAAAATATAATTATAAAGAAAATGTTTTCTAAAAACAATGGCACTGAGTAAAATTAGGTTATCAACCAAAATAATTAATACTTTTTTTATCAAACTTTTTTTTTCCCTAGCTGAAGCCTGAGGCCTCTGTCTAAATCAAATCAGTAAATCTGATTTTAAAATTATAACTTCTGTTTCAGCGAATTAAAATTTTACCTAACCATTGCCTTTCTGTCAATATTTTGTACAATATTAAGTAGGTATATTGTTGGGTCTTAGCTTTGGTGAATGTTCATGCAACAAAACCCAGTATATTAAATGTTTCATTTAAAAGCTTTAATTTAGCTTTTTTTTTTTTAGAAAGTGGTATCATATCCATGGATTTGTTTTTGTAATGGATCTTTGAAATTAAGCAGTTTTCAGGGGAGTGAGGGACCAGAGAGTTGTATTTGACCAGAGAGGGATCTATTGGAAAGTCTTTAAGCAATATCACGTACCTGCTACATGTGTGAGCCTTTGTAGTGGGTTTTCCATTTGTAAGCTCACCAGAGTAAACAGTAAATGAAATAAATTTTTGAATGTGGGGAAATCCTAGCCCAAAACAATCTAGATTCAAACTACTGAAAAATGTACTTGTATTTGTGCTGGATTTGGTAAATTTCAATTACATTTCAATTTAAATTTCAATTTTAAGCATGTAAAAAAAATAGTTAAAGTCAAAATATTTCATTCTTTTCAAAATTGATTGTATGTATTTTGATATATAAAATGGTAGGAAACATTTCACCCAACTTGCAAGTTTTCAGCTTTTAATTTGGCAAGGGAAAGGGAAGTTGTTTCTCATCAACCTGAAAAAACCCACGTTTTCAGCTCTTGCCTAAGCCAGAAAAAACAGTAAACATTTGTTTAGCTCTAAGGAGAAGTCTGCTTTCTGTATATCAGAAAAAAAATCTGAATTAGGATTCAAGATCCATGGTGTAATTTCACTGTCTCCCAATACCTCTCCTCTCCAAACTTGTGATTTCCTTCCTCAAACTGCTATCCATGCTTTCTGCTTTCCCATGTAACTCGACATAGTTATACATATAACCAGCAGGGCAGCTGCTGGCGGGGGACCTGAAGGCATTAAACCAGTTTTTTCACCATGTCAGATCCTCACCATCTTCACTTTGTGGCCTGTTGTGGCCAGTTGCAACTTCAGGGTAATGGCTGAGAACATCCTGCAGCAAATTTTGCTGTTCCAACAGCACAAACCACATGAGTTAAATGAGAGTCTGTCTCATATTGATGGAAGTGGAAGGGCTATTGCACACTCATAAAAAATTTGGGTTCTGTCCAACGGAAAGCAATGGTGTAACGTACACATTAAGAGCCAATTAAGGACAGCGTCATTATAAGCAATCTTCTTGTTGGATAGCTAACACAGCTCTGTGACTGTGTCTTATCCTCTTAAGTTATGTTGAAAACCTGATTATTCTGCTTCCAAAGGATAAAATGCTCTGGAATTTAGTCCATTTTATCTTATGTCTGAAGTGCCAGTGCCTGGCTGCCACCTGTTTTGTGATATTTGGCATTCTGCGTGTATGGACTGTTTCAGAATCAAAAGCATGCCCCTCAATAAGTGATAAAATAGTTCCTTGGGCTAGGCAATCTAAGTGCTCTGCCAGCTGTAAGGGTTTCATTTTACATACATATAAAAATAATGTTAAATAAGAATTTGTTAAAATGAGCTCACAATCATTTCCAAGAATGGGTGTGCTCATGCCACTGGAGTACTGAAATGCAAAGCTTTGTACCTGGTCACGTATTCATAGAGCTATCTGTGCAGGAACTCATCTTCTCCCAGTTTACTAGGAACTAAACTTGAGAAGGGCAATGTAGGAGCCATATGTTCCCTTCTCATACATACATCTGTACTGGAAAAGGTTTCTGAGGGCTTGCATGGAGCTTCTAGACAAAAGAAGAGGGAAAACACAGATTCAAGTTCCATCTCTGTCTGCTAAGGACTATGTATTCAGACCTGGGTGTCTCATATGCCTGTGACTGCTATAATCACAAGAATTGCTGCTGAAAGGGGCTGTGTTTTGTTCTAATCTGGGACACACACCAAAAAAAAAAGAAATACAAGAATTTTCCAATAAATTGAATTTATACTTTCCGTCTGTCCTGGTTAGAAAATGGAAGAGAATGTCTTATGATATTAGAAAAGTTGACTTGTGTTTAAATGTGACATAGAAATGAAGTGGAGGGAGCACGAGCAATACCTTGTGTAAGCATCGTGAACTCTATAGCTATTTTGTTGCTCCAAACTGAAAGTTTCTAAGAAATGTCAAATACGCTTTTAGTTCACAAAGAAAGTGTCACTGTTTCTTTTAGGAGAAAGGAAAATGTTTGGTCAGGAAACAGAAAAATAGGGAGAGATACGGAATAACAGCCCTTTCAAGAGCCCAAAAATAAACATTTCTGTTCACGCTGCTCTCAAAGGGCATATGCTCACAGAAACTAACAAACACTCCTTTGGGAAAGTTAGCAAATGAGTACATTTTTGTGGAAAGCTTATATTTTTTGGCCCAGGTTCTGATCTGGCACCTGTTTGACCTGGCAATTTAAGCTCCTTTCTGAAGAACAGGGTTTGTCTGTTAACTATATTGGAAATTGGAATCTCAGTGGGAATTTGTGATTTCAGCTGCTTGTAAACAGCCTTTGTCCTTCCACATCTGTCTTCCTAACCCCTGTAGAATTTAAGACATACAGAAGCCTCCTAAGCAATGACTTGTGCCATTTCACTGATTTTTCTTCTATCACCACAGGTAACAACAAAAGCAGTGAAATGAAAGCTGTAACAAGCTGCTGCTTTGGCATAATAGCTTGGAAGTACTTTACCCGTTGTTAGTATGCACCTGGTGCACTCTCGGATAACACCCCAAGCAGGGACCAGAATAAAAAATGTACCCAAATACGTACCTGAAAACAATACAAATTATCTTTGACATCGATAGGATTCTGGATACACTGTATGTGTATTCCTCACATCTGGAATGTGTTGGCTGTTGGCTGTATTGCTGTGAATTGTTGGCTGTATTGTGTGTCTTCCCTAGAGATTTTTTTTTTTTCAAAAAATAATCTTCCTGCAGTTCTGAGAAAGGTAAAGAAGAGAGGCAATAATTGATTCTAGATGAGCAGACAATGACCTGACAATTCAGTGTCAGGGATCTGGATCTCATACCTCCTTTACATTTTAATTTTCAATTACTTTGTAAGAATTAGGAGCAATTTCTGAAGAACGTAGGGAAGTTATGGTCAGATTTGCCACCCTGAATCAAGTTGTTGGTTCCTCAAGTTTAATACCTTTCTGGGAGTGGCCATCATTTGAGGTATCAGAAAAACATAAAAAACCCCAACCAACCAACATTCAAGGAATGCTTGATCTTTCTGGGATGACGAATAAGACTCCTGTTCCCACAGAAGTCTGTCCTGGACACTGAAAATAGCTTGCATTGTTCCAGATGCTATTGATAAAGTTATCCAACTCTACTCCATATCTTTTGGCCTCCTCTTTTGATTTACTAATTTCTTAAGTTCACTATAAAAAGAGAAAGAGAAAATAAAGTTTCTTTTTAATCTACTGAATTTTAATTTTAAAATGGTGTTTGGAGTTGTGTAGTTCCTTCTAATTTTTGTCATGTCTGTGGTAATATCTGGTTTTGCATCCTGTACCTCAAAATACAGTTAAGTTGAACTACAGATCTGGATCAGTTTGCATCAGACCTATGGATTTGGGCTAGTAGGCTTTCTTCCTTGTAGACATGCGTACTTTTTACATGCCTCTGTTTCTAGTGCCCTTCCTGACTGCACTTTTGAACTGGTTTGTCTGCCTTAAATTGTTATTAAATCTCTGTATTTCAGTTTATAGTTCTAATTTAGGAACCAAATAGATTATTTAATGTCTAGACACCTCTGAGTTCTTGTAGATGTTTATTAGCTCTTGGTGTGGACCAGACAACTTAGAATTAAAAAAACCTCAGCTGGAACCAAAGTGCAGCGTAATCTTTCACAGTTTAGTACTCTGTTGTTTCACCTCTCTTTCCTCCTCAGAAAGTCATGTTACAGTGTTAAGTGCAAATTTCAACGTAGTGTTTCTGTCATAATGGCTTTGCTTAGTGATTTGGTTGTGCCATATAAACAGAATGACTCAGATATGTTGTACTGAGTGTAGACTTTATGGCAAAACTGTCAATCTGAAAAGTTGTTCAGCCCTTTTTTAAAATATTTTTTTTCAGGCTTCTGCAGGTTATTTGATGAGCCAAACAGAAGTGGCTGCCTGTTGGCAGCCAACCTAAGGCCTACATATCACACCCACCCCACTTACAATGCTCATATTAGAGCTGAAGAAGTGCAAGGGCTCAAGCTTTATGCTAGGCTTGCACACAAAGAATTCATCTCATCATCCCGCTCAAAAGGAAACTTGCATTAGCACTTCAAATGGCCTATTTAATGATATTAGTACATATGAGTTAATTTCAAAAGATCTAAAAACTGTCTAATTTTCTGTTGAAATATTTGTGTCTATGGAAGGATGTGTTAAGAACTGTATCATCTGAATTACATTCTCCTCATCCTGCAGAATCACTGCCAGTCTTTTGAGGGTATAAGAGTATAAGAATACCATTTACATAGATTTTGCCCATTCATAAAATCTGAAAACAGGAGTCTTGACTAATGTTTTAATATACAAATAAAGGGACAACTTGACCTGATTTTTTTTTAACAAAAAATTTTTCCATGTTCAGTTTATTGCTGTAATTATTTCTAAAAAGAAATAATTTAGTAACTCAGAGGGTGAAAAGACCTTCAAACAAGAATATTTTTGATAGATACTCCTTTTAGTACAGACATTTCTTTTAAAATATTTTGGCAGATAGTAATTCCCAAGACCGCAAATCACTTCCAAAACTCAGCCAAATTATTTAGCTCTCACATACCACTATGTCTTAGCCCATCAGAGTTGAATGCCCTTAGCAAATATTACAGCTTTGTTGGACTGAAAAAAATGAGCAAGTTTGAATCTAACAGGGTTGAAAGCTGCTGGATCACAGACTGGGAAAATATTATTCCCATTAATTAGCATATTCAAGGGACTATAATAGTCGAGTAGACTTTCAGGTCATAGAAGTATCTCTGCTGATCATAAAATGATGCAGGACATGTATTTGTGAAATTTTGTATGCATCTCCTCAGATAGTACTTTTCCAGCTGAAAAAATGGGACACAAAAATAAAGAAATCTGAGGTCACTGTTTATACTGTGACAGACAAAATAAGTGAACCATACCTTACAATTATGTGATGCGCCCCAGGTTTCCCATGTGATATGAATAAATCCACGCAGTCATCACAGTGCTGAGGCATAAGTCCCTCTTTCCACAGCTCTACGCCTTCTATGTTCCGTATCAAATTCAGACTTATTCCCATTAATCAACTGTTTTTTTTTCAGTGATATTCATTTATTTTTAATTATTGCATTACAGCCAAAATGAAAGGTGGCTCTATGTTAGCATTTTAATACAGAGAAGCAATGCAGTTTTGAAACCAGTCCTCTGATTGTCCCCACTTATTACATCTTAGTGCATTTCTCTTGTGTGGTTTTGGTTAATGTTAAATAGTTTCTTCTCAGAAGAACTACAACCAAAATCTCTGATCTGGGTACATATCCAGAGGACTTAAAATCCTAAAGGGAGCATGAGGGTCTGAACCAAGGATTAATCTGCTAGAGAGCTTTACACCACATACATAATGAGGATGTTTTGATCCAGGATAACAGATTCAATTTAATCTGAAGTAACAGTGGAACTTCATATGGTGGAGACATAGAGGCCTGAATACCAGCTGGTCTGACCTACTGATCCTCTTCTGTTCTGTTAGAAAACTTCCCTGTGTAGGCATAGTCAAAGAAACCAGTTTTTGCATCAGTGGGTTTTCAGTTTTGTTTTAAAACTATCACCAGACATTCTCTTTCTAATTCTTCTTTCTACCTCAACCTGTTGGGATATTGTACTGTGTTGCAGAGCCATACTTGATGGTTGGAAAATAAGGTATGCCACAGAAGATAAAAATGGGAAATACTGTCATAGGACAATAGTATTTCATGCTTCCAGCTCTGCAGGCAAAGAACAGTTAGCTACTGCTACAAAACAAAATTAAATGACATATAAAATGCTAACGTGTCTTCCTAGTGGGAGTGCTCATATTGGTAACAGGTAATTGCTAGTACTCCTGCTCTGGCAGATCATTCAGGATTGAAACACAGATGCTCCTATCTTGTCCTTGGTGTGAGTACAGTTACAGCACGAAGAACAGGCAGCCTGGTTTAATGGGAGCCTGCTGCTACTGAGCACCTGCTAAAGGAAATTCAGGATAATATGTTTCTGAGTGTTCTGCTACTATGAAAAGAAGATTAAAGGATAAGTGGCTTATACTGTTACATTGACTTGAGCCTACAAAACAAAGTGGCAGAATTTTTTTTCCGTGGCAGTTTTGATATGCTGTTTATGAGTAGTGTGTGGCTTCCATTTGAGAATTACAGTATTAAAGAAATAGATGGGGAAATTTATTTTGCCCTGTAGGGAGGAATGTATTCCAGTGCAAGAACTGTGAGAAACACAGAAATTGGTTTTCTAACTTGCTCCAGGACTTCAGGTAAGACATACTTTCCAGGTTTTTCAAGCAAATTAGGTAATTGCAATATTGAAGCTTGCCTAACTAAATGAAAGAAATGAAGAAGGGTCTGAGCCCTGCACATGGAACATTTTTCAGGTTGACAACTTCAGTTGTGGGGAATCCACACCACTGGGGAGAATTTGCTGTTTTCAGAAAAATCAGTGGTTTTATGCTGTTGTCTACTAAGGGAGGCTTTTTGAATCAGCTGATTGAAAATCCTATTATAAAAATGCAGCAAATTTCCTATGTAAGATAGATGTGAAGAAATACTAACTTCCTAAATCATGTAGGGAACACTTCTAATCCAGTTCTGTCACCTAAAATTAAGAGGGCTCTTATCAGCCAGAGAGTGGAGGCACACATAATTGCCCCAAATCACTGATGATTTGCTACATAGGTAAGGGGCAGCATGCATAAATGACCTGTAAATGACATTGCTAAAAATGATGCACTTCTTTGATGTGCAACACCAGCTTCCTTTTGCTAGGATACAGGCGTGTGATTTCTGTTTCTATCTGTGTAGTTCTGCTCTGCTGGAATCTACTTACAAATCCCTTGCTGGTTTTCTTGCAGGTCCAAGATAGATTCTTTTGCTAAAATCCATACACAGACTCTCAAGATCTCATTCTTTGAGATCCAAGCATGCTTTTCTTCTCCATCCAAAGATCTGAGTATACTTTTCCTATCTTCCTTTCTCTCACCAGGGATATAAACATAGATTTAGTTCTTAAAAGGCACACAAACTCTATTCTTTCTGCCCTTGTTACCAATAAACTCAGTGCTGTTCTGTGGGACTAGACCTAAAGCTTTAAGCAAAATTCTTATGGAAGCTACAGTTTTGTGTCTGTGGACAGCGGCATGTGATCCTTCCAGTCTCTGTTCATGTAACACAGTGAACTGAAACTTTCTTTATATCTGGACTTTTTGACCCGTTTTTTCCTTGCTCTCCTGATGAGTCCTTGGCCAATGTGCTGCAGGCTACTGAGAAGTTTAATCTCTAGGGTAAGGACAACATATAATTGAATGCTCATACACTGTCAAAATACTGACAGTTACAGAATGCTCTAACCAGTAACTTGTTGGAGAGCAAGCAATGAGCAAAATGACTTCAATATGCAGAAGAAATTTAGATGTCCTGAGGGAATTTTAATTCAGAGAGATAGTGGTAGGGATTACTGCTTGATTTATAGTGTGGCTTGAAAGGAATCAACAAGACCAGACCTGCTGCCTGCATGTGCACTTAGCCATACAGTCACAATTCAGAAAGGAAGATATTGACTGTCCATCTTGCCTTAATGCTACCTTCTGCTCTTCTGACCTCTTCTGCTAAGACACAGGTGGATTCTTTTCTGTCTGTAGTTAAATAACTTCTCTGTGACTTCATCTGTCCCTCCCCTTTCACCTTGTACCTTTTTTTGCTTCACCTGAACACTTAGTTAATAATTTGGAGCTGTTGCCCCAGATGCTGCCTCCTCATGTCTGATAACACATATAACCCACTTCAGTCTGTTATTTTTCTTCTCTATTCTGTGGTAGCTTTACTCATTAAGGTCTAGAAGAGTTTCTTTGTAGATGAATTTCCTGTCCTCTTTGCCACTCTGAACTCTTTTTGCTTGGATGTATCATTCATAAATAAGTTTTTCTCTAGTCTTCTTTCCATTCCCTCCTTTATGTTTTCCAGTTACTGTGGAGTTTCTTCTGGCCCACAACCTCCAGTCTGGAAAAGGAAATTGCACTTTGGCATGTCAGCCTGGAAATACTGCTGACCCCTCATTTAATTTCAGCTGTCTGACATGCTTCATGCTCAGCCCTCCGCTCTTTTGCTTTGCAGTGTTTCTTCTGCCACATTTTATGGAAAAGAGTCAGAAGATGGAAGGATCATCTGTGAGTCACTTGTGCAATGATGACTTGCAGATTTCCTTCTTTCCTTCCTAATTTTCTTTCCATTTTGCCAATATTTTATTTCAGTTTCTTCTTTAAAAGGAGTAGAATTAATTTATAAAATACATTGAATGCCTCAGTTCTTATTGCAAAGCATTTTAAAAATATTATCAATACTTAGAACAGAATTTTTCAACTTTCATCTGCAGGGTATATTTAAAGGATTTTTTTCTTTTTGTCAGAAAATATAATCTTATAGATTTTAGAGCCCTATTCATGACAGCTCAGACAGGGAGATTATATACCCTTTGAACTCTGGTTCTCTTATTAGAAGCTGATTGGAACTTTTTGGTTGTGTGCTTGTGCTTTTTGTGTCCCGTCCCCCCGCTCCCCCCCACCCCCCAGCCCCCAGTTGTTTAAACTATTCTGGACCATGGAGATACTGTAATCTGATGATTTAGGATACTGAAAACTATTAAATTTATTATTTGGGACCTGGGATGTCTTATTGTGTGAGTGGCTGGTTGAGGGCGTAGGTATAATTTGGTTTTGCTCCGGACACTTTTGTACTGAAGTGATTCAGTATTCTGGAAGTCATCTGAAGTTTCTGGCTGGGGTATACAGTTCCCGTGCTGTGTGTGTTTATCAGTGACTGTCTAGGTGGGGAAGAAAAACTCAAAAAAGAGAAATGAGAAAGAATATTATATAGTTTTATTTTAATGTGATTGCTGATAGCTTTGTTTTGAATATATCATTTGTTTTGATTTATTTTGATCTGCCCATGAATTAGTTATTGCCATATGCTCTATAAGTAGAACTTGTGTCACTGTTCAACAGTCATCATTTGACTATGAAACTTGACAACATTTTCAGTTTTTCCTCTTTGACGTTTTTAGGGTAAATATGTTTTTGCAATGGCTTGGGTTAATACGTTGTTGAAGCTGCTGTCATAGAGCTACCCAGGCAGTTCATCCACGGGCTGCGACAGCTCATTACTGCAGGCCTGTGACCTTCACCCAGCTCTGCCACTGTCTCTCACATTCTGATTTCAACTTTCCTCACTTCTGCAGTTCTGTGTGCAGATATGCACACTACCTCTGCCATATGTGATCTGCAAAAGCCTTTTCTGTTCCTTTTAGAGTTTCTCACATAATCTGCCTAATGCATTTCACTTCTGACCTGTGTAATAGCTTTGCTTTTTGAATCACAGGCCTTACTTGAAGAGACGTTGTCACTCATGCTGTGTCCTGCCAAACCTGGTAATAGTCCTGAGTCATAAAAGAGTGTATCCCAAAGCACACCTCCCTAGCAGAGCAACTCCTGTCATGAACCTAGATCTGAAGCCATCTCTAAAACCTTGAGTTTGTAAAATTCATACTTGGAGATGAAGACAATACCATCAGAGACTCCTTCCCTTTCAGACACGCTACATGCAAAGTCTCGGTAGGGAAACTAACTCTTTTGGTCTTGTGATGTTTAAGCAGAACAACAAATTGAAATCCTTTTTATCCTGATAAATGTCTTAAAGCTTTGAGAGGAAGCTATAATCTTATTCTAGTTTCCTGGGATGGTATAATGGTTTTATGCTACACAGGTTCTGAGTTTTCTTAAGGAATGCAGGAGCAGATCTATGAACCCACAAATAATTGAAAATTGTAATTTAAAAAAAAAGGAAAAAGGTCAAGAAATTAATGTTGTTATTAGAATAAAGGGGATTATTTGCAGCTGATCTCAGAATTCAACATGTAAAAGTTCCTGGTTTGAATAAGATTACTAAAATGGGAAAGATCTCGAAAATTATGGACTGGGAGTTAAAAATTGTTAGATGACTGATAGACTGACATTTTATCATTCTTCAAGAGAATATGGGAGCTTTCACAGCTCATAGAGCATAAATCTGAAAGGCTGCTTAAGTCTTTAATATTTCTTTAAGAAAGTAAGCTATGAATAATGAAGGACACAGTCAACCTCCTATTTTGATTTATTTCTGAAATGTAATATGTTTTATGAGATTCCATAATACATATTGCAGTTGGAGTGAGATACTTCTTTTTTATTTTTTTTACAGACTAGTAGTATTAGTCACTATCATAAAAATGAAATATGTAACTTCTAACTAAAGAAGCTAGCATGTTTATGTTGCTAGCAACATGTGCTTGCATGGAAAAAGTTGCTGAAAGCTGACCCCATACTGGGAAAATTACTAATCTCCAAACAGAATTCTAAACAACTTAAACATTTAACTGCATGCATTTTTAAGGTCATATCACATGTTCTGAGACAGAGTTTCATTGCATATTGGTAATGTGAATAGGCTTGTGCCTCTAAAACACTGCTGATTTTTTTTCCCCCCCCAAGGAATCTTGTCATCCCTATGCTGTGCCACGTTTGCCCCATTTAATATTTTCTCAAATGGAACACATCAACCCCAGCCTTGCTTTTGGGGTTTTTTTTGTATGATTTTTTATTGATTATTCAACAAAGACATCTTCTCAATTGTCATGTACTTGGTGAAATTTGGTTTTAGTAGAGCTCCAAAAGGATTCTCTCATTTAGAATTTCTTACTATAATCTAGTTACAAATATACACGTAATATACATATCTGTATACATATATATGTATATTAATATACATTTATATTTATTTTATATGTATGTATTTAATATACATATTATGTATTTAATATACATATATGTATATACTTAATTTATTATTATTATTATTATATACACTTAAATATGTTATATGGATATATATGCACACACACACTTTCAGAAGTAGTGAACTACACCTTGTATCTCTCTCCTGTGTCAGAATGACTAGTATGATCTGAAGCCCCACCAGATTATTAGAAAAGATGCCCATCTAAAATATTCCCCTGTAAAAACCAGCAATAGCCAAATCGGGAATATATCCCCACTTTGGTCACTTGGGTACAGACAAATAAATGGAACAAGCTGAAGGGCCAGATTTGATACAGGTGGGTGCCCCTCAAGCAGGAGCCAAACTCCAGTGAGAGACTTCCTACACAGAGAAAAGAATCAAAACCCAAGTGTCAGTAAGCCAACGGCACTAAGAAGCCTCTAGCTTAGAAGCAAAACAAAGTGCTGTTTGTTGTCTTCAGTAATATGATTATCTCAAAGTCATGCTGATTTGCAAGTCTTCATTATGTCTTTGGGAAAAATGTACTTCAGTTCATCCACGAGGACAGATCTGATTACCGTAGTAGTTTCTTGTAGCCTCACAGGACTGAGTAAAATCCTATCTTTGACTGGAATTGGTGACAGAACTACTGAGCTCAACACAGCCATGGCTTCTTCATCTGAATCCACTGTCTTTATACACATTAACTATTCTAAACACAATAATGATTCCCTCAATTTATCTTCTTTAAATATTTGAACGGTTTCAGATGAAGGCTACTTTATAGATATGAAGTATTAGTCTTAATACTTAAGTGTACATCTTAAAAATATGTCTAAATTTCTTTTGTATTTACTTAAATGAATGTGATGATAAAGTCTCCTTACAGCCGTGATGAGCCTTCACTTAGAACATCTTCCCAGATCATTCTAGAGAAAGTGGCTGCTCTTGACCTGGATGGGTGTACTCTTTGCTAGTTAAATATTGGCTGGATGGTTGGGCCTGAAGAGTTGGGGTGAATGGAGTTAAATCTTGTTGGCAGCTGGTCACAAGTGTTCCCCAGGGCTCACTGTTGGGCCCAGTTCTGTTTAATATCTTTATCAATGATCTGGATGAGGGGATTGAGTGCACCTGCAGTAAGTTTGCAGATGACACCAAGCTGGAGGGGTGTCTTGATCTGCTGGAGGGTACGAAAGCTCTGCAGAGGGATCTGGACAGGCTGGACCAATAGGCCAAGGCCAATTGTATGAGGTTCAACAAGGCTCAGTGCCGGGTCCTGCACTTGGGTCACAGCAACCCCACACAGCGCTACAGGCTGGGAAGAGCGGCTGGAAAGTGCCTGGTGGGAAAGGACCTGGGGGTGCTGGTTGATGGCCGGCTGAACATGAGCCAGCAGTGTGCCCAGGTGGCCAAGAAGGCCGACAGCATCCTGGCTTGGGTCAGAAATAGCGTGGCCAGCAGGACTAGGGCAGTGATTGTCCCCCTGTGCTCAGCACTGGTGGGGCCAAACCTTGACTATTGTGTTCAGTTCTGGGCCCCTCACTACATGAAAGACACTGAGGTGCTGGAGTGTGCCCAGGGAAGGGAAATGCAGCTGGTGAACGGTCTAAAGCACAAGTCTTATGAGGAGCGGCTGAGGGAACAGGGGTTGTTTAGCCTGGAGAAAAGGAGGCTGAGGGGAGACCTTATCACACTCTACAACTACTTGAAAGGAGGTTGCAGCAAGGTTGGTGTCAAGTCTCTTCTCCCAAGTAACAAGTGACAGGAGGAGAGGAATTGCCCTCAAGTTATGCCAGGGGAGCTTTGGATAGGATTGGATACCAGGAAACATTTCTTCACTGAAAGGAACAGTCTGCCTGGGGAAGTGGTTGAGTCACCATCCCTGGAGGTATTTAAAAGACTTGTAGATGTGGTGCTTAGGGATACGGTTTAGTGGTGGAACTGCCAGTGTTATGGTAGTGGTTGGGCACGATGATCTTGAAGGTCGTTTCCAACCTAAATGATTCTGATTCCCCTTCTGTATCCTCTTGTTTTCATATTTTTGTGAACAGTATTTTTTGTAAAAAAACCTGTACTCTGTGGTGTGTTGTGAAGTACCTTGCCTTGTGAAGGTCTGAATCCAGATGAGACATCTAATATTACTGTACTATTAATATAATCAATAACACTACATTTTACCAAATGCTTATTTAGTCCTGCACTAACAATATTTAACACTCACATTACATCATTGACATAATATTTATGTGAAATAAGCTACAAAAAATTTCTAGTTCTACAGTATAAGTAGAAGTCAGAGAAATGTCTGGTGAGGGGTTGGGACTTTGTGACAGAGCTGCATTCACAGACCCTGTTCCACCTTCCAGGCTTATGCTGAATTCCCTGGGCAGGCTGCAGCAGGAGCTGTACCGCTAGGGTTTTCCTTTAAATGGGAAGCACTCAGTTTATAAAATAATACTCTACTGGCCTGATGGTCTGCATCTGGATATTAAGCTAATTAGGTTTGCCTGTCCAACATTCAGGTTACAGTGGGTCTGGAGTTTGCTCTATGGCTTATCGCCTCTCTCATTAGCACATTAAGACAGGCTTTAGATTTCTCACACTTTAATTGTGTTCGAAGAGAGCTGTTTATATGAAGCCCCAAAATGGATTTGTTTTCCAGTGCTTCTCCTTTGTTGCATATTAACATTTAATTAGCAAAAAGATCCTATTACCTCAGCACTTGAAGTGAAAATAGCTAAGGGACCTGCTAAATATAAAATCAGATGAACAGTCAACCTTTAATCTGGTCATAATGCTGTTACCTAAATATTATTATAATTCCTATCATAAGCTATGATTTGATTGATTTTGAAATGTTTATACCCAGAGTGTCTGGCACAACTTGTTTTTGTGAGTACACTAAAGTCAAAATGTCTGAACTAAAGAGACAGCTACCCCTTGCAAGCTTTTTGGGGGGTTTTCTTTGCTCTAAGTGGTTGGTCTGTAATGTCCTTACTTCAGAATGGGAACTGAACTGGAATCCAAGCTGAACTTAAACCAAGAAAAACAATTCTCTAAGCATACTTTAATCACCCATAAATGTTCTCATGGCTCTGAGGACCATCTTTCATTGGAGTCTGTTTGAAGGAATAGCAGGGTTTTCCCCTATGGTACTGGCAATTGTGGGTGCGTAACTAAAAGGCAGATGTAACAAAGAAATACATAGGAAAATGTATTCGTTTTCCAAGAATTAAAAAAAAAAAAAAAGTTTTTGTTCTCGAGCGAGAAGCATAAAGCCAAAGATTAGATGGAAGTTTTCACAATGGGATGCATAAGGAATGGCAAACAAAAGGGCTTCTGGTATGCCTGTCCTTCTGTGGCTTTAAGGAGAGCTTTTCTATTTATTACAACTATTACCACAACAGTTAAAAAGGCTTTTGGTAACATGCCCTCTGCAAAAAATCTTGACTATTTTTTCCACTTAGTTTTTGTTGCTAAGTTCTGTTTCTATACATGACATCTTTGTGTTTTGTTCTGTATTATGGTGTCTCAGCAGCAATATTTCATCATGGACAGTTGTTTTAATACATATTAATATAGCAATGGGTGTCTCTCACATCCCTCTATTTTAAATGTGGGCCTGCTGTTAAAAATCATGGTTCAAGAACACATAGTAAGGTTGCTGGGATGTTATGTGGCAAGACACACATCTGAAATTTTCTGACAGCATGTAAAATATGTTTGATCCATCTTAGAAAAGAATAAAAATTGACATATTGTTTAACTAAAATTTTGATTATTTTTACCGTTAGAGCTTCCAATTTGGAAAATATCTTTGTTATTTTGGTTTGATCTTGGAAGCTAAAATAGCTTGAAAATCACACAAGTGATTTGTTTTTGTAATTTAGGAACAGGATATCTCTTGAGAGGATTAAGTTTTGTGGTGGTTTCAAGCAGTTTGCAAATGAGAGAGTATTTCTTTAGTTTGTATTACTATTTATTACAAGATTTTCTACAAAAAATATTTTAACAAAAACCTTGTCTTTTGAAAAAATTTACATTTTTCTTCAGAAATTTTTACCAGTCTTTTCTTTTTCTTGAAAGAAAAAGCAAACAAAGTATTTCATTTTGAGCCTGGTTAATCTGAAAAAAAAAGTTTTTCATTGTGTTGAACTGAATAGGAACATTTTCCCATTGAGTTTATTTGCCTTTAATTTCCTGAGCTGGTTTAATGCCTCACAAGAGAGGTAGTTGAGGTACCTGCTGCCTGCCTCCTCCTGTAAGGACCAGCCTTGGGTCTACAACATACTCGCAGCCTGTTCTCTGGTTGTACACTGAGCATTCATCATGGGAGATGTAATCCCTAGAGCATGGCCTGTCATGTGTGACTGACATGAAACACATCTAAGACCAGATGTGGTCTTAGATGGTCTAAACAGCAGAAACACATCTAAGAAGCAGTATGACAGGTTGCAAGAGTTTACATTAATATTAAATCAAACTTGAAGAAAGAGATTTCTTTTCAGTGGATGGCATCAAACAGAAACAATTTCCAAGTAATTTGAAACAACTGCTGGAAATATTTGATTATTAAAGCCTTATCCTTCAGCATGTTTTACGTACTAAAGTTCCTGAGAGGTGGTTCTTGGTTGTGATTCTGAATGGACAAGTATGAAAAAATAAATACAAAACAAACCACATTTCCTGGTGTGAAATCTTGCAACGTAGAATAGAACACCTATTAGAAGACTATAAATATAATTCAAATCCCTTTGACCACCATGCCTTGGCAGGTAGGCTGCAATTTCTGAAGCACACAATTGCTGTTAGTATATTGATTAGTATATTGATTTTTGTGGTTAATTCAATGACTAGCTACTCTTGGGATTTTTCTCTTTCCTCAGATATTTGCTAGTGTTATTTTTACTGCATATTAATTAAGTTATCTCATTTATTCAACTTTTCAACTCTGTTGCTGGGACAGATCTAAAGCTTTTCCACTAGATAACAAAAAGAAAGTCAAATGAAACTGCTAATTCCCTGAGAATACACTAGGGACCAGATCTGTATCCCTTTCCAAATAGGCTATTTGGTAAACAAGAACTTTTCCTGCTTCTCTAAATATTTGAGAAATGGGGAACCAACTGAGAAACATTTCAATTCACAGTCAAGAAATTATTTTGGTGTTTGTCTATATTATGTAAAGAACAGATTTAATTTAGGTACTTGGAACGAGAACATCATCCTTCAGGACAGTTTAGAAACAACGTCTTCTTTGACATTACAGCTCTCCAAATGTTCAAGTTGAATAGAAACACCTGAGAATGGACCCTAGCTTTTAAGTCATTTCAACTGAGCAAAAGAAGTTATTAGCCCTCCTTCTGAGTGAGACAATTTAAATGCCTACTAAAATTAAAAAGCGGACGAAAGTTGTCTAAGGGATTTGGAGTTCCAGAAAGGTGGCTTTGAAAACACTATCCAAAAAGTTGTTTAAAAAAAAAAAACAACAAGAGGGAAAGGAAAAATAGTGCAAGAATCTGAGTAGGCCTAGTCCTTCAGGCTTCACCTTGATATTCCTGGCTTTCTTAACAGATCTTTTTTCCATTCAGATCAGTGCTGCAGCAGGACAGTTGGCACTGGAGATGAAGCAGGATCCAGCAAGTCCCCTTCTATCCCCTGCCTCTGTGAGACCTCTTCTGGCTCACCCTCTCCCCTCTCCTTGTGTTTCCTAGCTGAGACCTGAGCTGTTATATTACTGTTGCATTGCAGGAGCTCCCTCGCTGTTATATTACTAATTTGTGTGCAAAGTCCTAATTACAATTTACCAAAATGTTTTTCCATTTTCTATCTATCATGTTCTAAGTCTATAAAAGAGTGGGTGAGAAGACTTGTCAGTAAGTCACACCTCTTCCATTTTTTAAGCTATATTTTTAGTTGACTGACTCAGATGGACTTGCTGTCAGAACATCAAAAAAGCCTTACCCAGCATGTGTTTCTCTTTCCACGATCAGTCATTTTGAATTCAGGATTTGAGTTCATGAGGGGATGTATTTGTATCCTCAACTTACTGATTAATTTCAACTTACATCTTGTTTCAGTCTTCTGAAGACTGAAGGTAGATTTCATGAAGCTGTGAATATCACATACTGCAAACTTACCAATTGCTTCTTCCAATAGTTTCAGAAGTAAGTGTTTGCAGTATGCGGCCTGATTGCTGTTGATATGTAACCTGAAATTTAGTGCTAATTATATGCATGTACTGATGAGTCTGTGGTCCCTGCAATGACAGTGAACATTTTCATCGATCAGATGATTTATGTAGAGGGAATAAAAGAACTTGGATGTGCAATAGGATGTGGGAGATCAGTTGCTGCTCTTGTTTAATTGGTCTCATCAATCCTCCATGTCTAGCACTTTTTACAATGCTGCTGGGTTTTCATTTGTACTATTATCATAGGGTCATTAACGGTTTGGTTTAGAAGCGACCTTAAAGATAATCTAGTTCCAACTTCTCTGCTGTGGCAGGGACACCTTCCACTAAACCAGGTTTTGCTCAAAGCCCCATCCAGCCTGGCCTTGAGCACTTCCAGGGATGGGGCATCCACAGCTTCTCTGGGCACCCTGTTCCAGTGCTTCGCCACCTCACAGTAAAGAATTTCTTCCTCATAGCTAATCTAAATCTCTTTCAGTTTATTATGTGGTATTCTTTAATAATGCTCGATGTTACTGAAAAACATCTGTAAGTTTAAGTTGTTTTCTCTAGTAATAATATTTTTTTCTTATCTTTTCCTTGCCTGCTTGCATATACCCACAGTCACCCGTGTGCTCATATGCCCACCTGCATACAGCAAATGCACCTACGTAAGCACATGCAAAAGTCTTTTTGTGGAAGCTGAAACTGCTAGAGTCTTCCTTATCTTTATATGCCAATCATTCCGCATAATGGTGTACCATCTTTTTCTGAGATGTATTCTAAAGAGCTGCTTCAAACTGAAAGCCCAGCTCAGAACACCCTGAAGCTGGAAAAACTCAGTTTCTGAGCTGAAACTTTGCAGCTAATGTGGTCTTCAACACAGAGGCTTATGGTAAGGCCCTGGTGTGAGGAATTGCCTTCCCAAAGTGCATGTCAGTCTTAAAATTTAAGTCACCCCTTTATGGTCAGAGTGCCTTAAATGTAAGCATCCCTAGCAGGAAATAATTCATTCCTCACTGATCTTTTCTGGCAGCTTGCTTCCCCCCCCCCACCCCACCCCAGTGGAGTGGAGAAGTGCACCTTTGGGTTCACCTGGCTATTTCAAAACCAGTATTGATATTACTGAGGCTTTATGGAGCCTACCCACCAAGGGGAATTAAGGCTGAATGTTTCATATCTCCTTAGTGGTTGTTACAAAGAGGAATAAAATGCTGACTGAGTGATTGCAGGGACAGACCTGATCCAGCTGTCCCAGACAAGGTAATAGAAACTACATAATATCACCATATTGGCTTTGTTTCTTTGATCTAATCTTTTCACAAGCTCTTACAGAAACCAGTGAAATTCCCCTTTTCCTCTTATTCTGCCTTTGGTATCAAAGTTATAGCAAATTTCTGCCCAACTCTATATTATCTCTCCTACGTACACTTTTTCTCATGTTCATATGTGTTAAGAAATTTCTGTTACTAGATTCTTTGTGGTCATCTTTGTTTCACAAGGTTTCTACAAGCACATCACTAACTTTGATGTCCAGTAAAATACATAAGTACAAGTCCAGGGCACAGGCAGTAGCAAAAGAACATGAAAACCAGAGTGAAGAAATTTCTGTCTTCATTTCTTCTGGTTCTAGGCATCACAGGTCACTGAGGTGGTCTTCAGAGGGGCTCATTTATAAGTTGAAATGAACACAGGAGTTAGTGCTGATTTGGCCAGCACAGGTTGCTCTTTTTAGAGCAAATTGCCTCTGAGAGGGGGCATCTGCTGCAGGTTCTGCCCAGGCTGGAGCAGGGGGAGCTCAGGCTGTTGTGCTGAGGATCAGAGGGTTGCCTATGTGTTCTCCATTCCCATTAAAAATGTGGAAAAGCTAGTCTTCCCTGGGGCAGTATAGGATATAAGGGTGGGCTTCTTTTCCTTTTTATGTAGAGATGAGCTTTTTTCCCCCTCCCCTAAGACAGACATCTGCTGAGTGGCAGCTCCTAGTCATCCCTGGCCCCTCTGCAGAAGCACCCATGTTGAGTGCAGCATCTGACTGGTAATCTCTTGAGTAAGGATGTTTTCTGCAGCTTGTATTCCTCCTCTTGAGATCGCTGATCCTTGCCTGTTAGCAGCCTTTAGTTGTTATTTATGTATTTCTGGTATATATTTAGTTTATGGTAAGCCTATATTTTTCCTGTGTTGTGTTCCATTTACAAGTATAGCTTTGTACAGGCTGCACAGTGGATGTTAACAGTACAGCCACTTGCATATACAACAACCGGGTGGGGGGAGAGGATACTGTACATACTAATGAACACGCTGCTTGATTTGCTGCTATCTAGTAGCTGTCATAGCCTTTGTTGAGTAATATTTAGTGTACTTAGTTGGAAGAATGGTGACTGTCAAAACGTAGTGCTAATAGGTACATTTGACCTGAAAATTATACTATAAGCTGCAGGGCAGTGTATGTAGTATAGACAATTTTAATTAAACTCTGTTCAAAAGCTATGGAGCTCATTACAAGGACGGGATGCCAAGTTGTCAACTTGCCAATCAAACTAAAAGGGGTTTCCATCTAACAAAGTGGGCCCATTTGAAAACTCTGGTTTACTGAAAATCAGCACCTCTAAATAATTACACACTAAATACGTCTGCCCTATGAAGCAATGCCACAATGGATGGAGTTATGCCTGGCAGGCTGAAGCTTCCTGAGTAATAAAGAGACTGAGAGACAAGTACAGTTTGTGTGTTAGGAGCGCTTGAAGTTAAGGGCAAGGGGGGTGATACCCAGTGGGCTGGAGGTGCAAAACCACCACTACGTGGATATCTGCTGATTTAAAGACGTCTATTCAGCCTGTAAACTTTGTGATTTCTGCTAGACATCAGGGATTTTGTGCAGCCATGATTGGGCCATTTGAGATCATGGCTACCTAATGTTGTAGTTGGGTTTCTTGCGAAGTCATTTACACGAGTATGACCGTGCTATAGATTTAAGGTAATACAGTGGGGGTGTCTGTACTAGATGCATTTTAACTGTGCTATGAAAGTGCAGGCTTAAGCCATTACCAATTATTTTCAGTTTGCTAATTAGGCTCTATGCAAAATAGTATTAGAGCTGACTTACAAAGAAGTCTAAGGAATTAAACAGCATAATTTCTTAATTCAATTAACCCATTAGTAATGGAAAACACACTCTTTGTTCACTCTTGCTCTTCCAAGGTCAAGGTTATTCATAGGCCCCGTGTTAACAGTGTATCCAGTATTCTGACCATTTTGATATATTTTACCTTTACCACACAACTCTGAGGGAGAATAATACTGTCTGCTCTGATAATCTCAAGAGGAAGGGGCTCTGGAAAACTGTTCCTACCAATAACTTGGAAGAAAAATAAAAGAGAAAAATGCCCATTGTACTTCAATAACAGCTTTTGCTGTTGGTGGTTCATGTGAAGGATATTCTCAGGTTTGCATGACTCTACTGTTCATTCTAAAGACAGCAGGGAAAGCAAGTGAGCAGAGTTGCACAGAAAGGCTCTAGAGTAGTAGACAAATGTGTTTGTTGTCCTAGATGACTGACTAGTATTATGAGTGCTGGACCTTCCTTCTTCTCCAGCAATAAAAACACCAGCCCATTTCAGGGATTTGTTTTGAAAATGCTGCTGGGACAGTTTCAGGCTATCAAGAACATCTGAAAGATGTCAATGCACTCAACGTAAGTGAGCTAGAGCCATTACAGCTGTGCAAAGGATGAAGTATGGAACAAACCAGGAGCAGTATGTGTTGAACTTATCTTGGCAGGTCTTGGGTCTGTTGTCCTGCTTGTGTTGAGTAGGGGTGAGTTATTTTTGTCTAGTGAAAATACTGCCGGCATCTTTCAAATCCCAAAGGAAATTACTGGGAACACTGAAGGAAGCTGCTTTGATTTGGTAACTTTGCAGCATTTCCACCAGCATGTAACTTAATCACGTAATATTGTTGGGTCACACTTCCTGTATTTATAAGCAAAGTCACATCCTTGTGCAAACTATAATTCATGGCTATAAGACAGGCAGTAGTTCTGCTTCCCATGGTGTTGGGGACTTGTTACCGTTTCCCAGAAGGGCCCAGAAATAGCCATGTAGGTGCACAACAGCTGGGCAAAGTAGTAGAGATCAAGACAAATGCTTTTCTAGAACAGTGGTGCAAAGGTCACATTATGTTGCAAACTTGAAGAAATGCTGAACAAACTTGAAGAAATGTTCAGGATGTTGGGAGTGTGGAAAGGTTGAATCGTAGGGCTTTTGTTTAGGGACAATAGACAAATAAAAGCAAAACTGTGGTTTTGTGGTCCTCACCATAGAGGTACTCCTGCCCTTTTCTTGCCTCTGACTATGTATTTCTGCCATATCTCTTGCGCTAGCACTTGGTTTTGAGGCTTTGTTGTGAATCAGATCATGGTGAAAGGTAAACTTGCAGGAAAGCCATGACTGGTTTTCCACAGAGCTGATCCCTCCTCAGGTGAATGGGAAAAGTCTGGGGACGTGAGACTGGGGATGAAGAGCAAAGCAGGCAGGACAACTGCTCCTTTGGATACCAGCGAGTGCTCAGATATTGGAATTAAGCTTCATGAACCATAGCTTCAAAGCTACTGTGTTCAACCTGTTTATAGTCAGAAATGGCACTTTGTAGGATTTGGGATGTTAATCACTTGAACTTTAGGAAGTGTATTCCTCTTTTCCAAATCACTCTTCTGGGTGGCTAAAATAAGCTTCACATACTGGCTTTTATGTTGTTACAAATACTTTCTTCTCCCTCAATTCAGGTGGGGAGGGCTTCAGCAATGGGTGAAATACTTATTATTTCTTCCTTGCTTCTTGGGAGGTGTTGCGATGCTAATGGTCCAAGGGTACTCAGAAACAGTTGAATCTAAAGCAGTATAGGAGGCCAAAGTGCTCTTAGAAAATGCAAGGAACTTTCTAATACAGCTTTCGCTAATTTGCCCACAGAAAAATGATGGTTTTCCTGCCCCTTTTAGCAAAAATGTAATAGCAGAATGCTGCAGTGAGGTTTTTTATTACTTTAAGACTTCATTGCTTTTAAAAATATGCCAAAGGACATTTAGTGTTACATTATGAAATATTATTGTAAATAGCTAACACTATAGATGACATTTGGAAAATAAATGATCAAAGTACTTTGTGTGATGCGTTGTGCTTGCTTTTGTGTTAGTGTTATTCATTTACTTAGAACCTAAGAAAATTCAGGAATTTTCTACCTGTTTTATAATGAAAGATCTGAGAAATGACAACTAGTGCATAAATTTAGAGACGGAAGGCTATAGTTTAGCAACACAGACAAATAACTCCACTGACTTCTGTGAAGTTGTACTTAAGTGCCAAAACTGATGTTGAAAAAATTATGAAAACAAGTGAAAATATAAAGAATGTAGTTTTGTGCATGGCAAATAATGACTAGGTGAAAAAAAGACACTTTTTTGACTTCCTCAAAAATGGAAACTTTTGTATGCTGAAGTATTGCATTATATATATTGTAGGCTTGATTTTTTTTTTGATGAAACGCATTTTTAAAATTTAATGATAAGATGAAAGACTCTATTCTGAACACAAGTATTTTGATATCATCAATTTTTTTTATTCTTTCAACCATCAAGGTGTTGTGTTTTGGCATTTTTGTTTGTTGTAATCCAGTCATTCTTGGAGTATTTTGCCACAAACCAGCTCTACCTGCAAGTTCTGTCATTTCTGATTGGTTTACCTCTATTTCTCACTTCATGCAGAGTTGTTTTTTTTTCACTTGTGGTGCACAGCTTACATGGAGATGTACCTTAGTCTTGCCCTCATCCCTAAATGAATACATATATTTTGTTTCTTGGAGGAAAGATGAACAAAATGAGAAGACATCTAAAAAGAAGTGAATTAGATATTAGTTTTCCCCATTTCATGCATTCCTCCAGAAGCCAGTTCCTGTTTCAATAATGTTACAAATGGAAGATTAGAAAAAAATATGGGGCCTTGAAAGAGAGAATATAATATCACCGTAGCAGTCTAGAGATCAAATTTTGTTGCTATCAAATTCCCTTTCATTTTAAGGAATAATGGGCATATGAAAAAGCAGCAGAAATTTGGAAGTGGAATAGCCATTCACTACTATACATGCATGCAGCCACACACAAGCTGATGTTATCAGATGCACTTTTGCTGAACATATTGGAGAAATTTTTAAACAAGCGAAACTCGATCATTTCAAAGGACAGCAATGATTCTAAGATATTAAATATAAGCGTATTTTAGAAACCTGGTATTGACAGAATATTGGGTTTTGTTCTGCTTGGTAGGTCATCATCTGTTCTTTTGTTTTGTTTTTTTGTTTTGTTTTTTTTGTTTTTTTTTTTTTTAAGAAATACTTACGTCAGCTATTTAGATAACTGGAGAACTTGCTAGCACAAACTATTGCATGCAGAATCCTTCTTAAATCTAAACTGTTCCTGTTAATTTCTGTAAAAAAAAAAAAAAAAAAAAAAAAAGCATGTATTCATTTAAAGCTGAAAAATCTCTAAACAGACCACTTTCAAAAGGCCATTTCATTTAGTCTGTCTTTCAATAAATACAGTAATTTAATAATTAGTTGCCAGAACTGAGAATGATTAGGGTTTCATTGCTATAGGCTTTCTTATGCTGGGAGTATGCCTAAAGCTGCTGATTGTTTAGAAAACCCTCAGGCTGAGCACACTAATAGTATAGCTGTCACTTTGTGGGGACATGAGGAAGTACTTGGAGCTTTGTGCGTCCATTATTTTTACCAAAAACTGCTTCTTGTTAAACTGTCTGTACTCATCTTCTGATAAATAAAAGGTATTCAGGCGGGAAAAAAACCCACCAAAACAAAAACAAAACCAAAAAATCACAACTCTCCTGCCTGAGCTGATTTCTCTGAAAAACCCTTATGCTGAGCAAAAGCTTTAGCTGTTCAGGAGCTATATTTAAAATAGAGCTATGCTTTTCACTTGTTTTTATTTTAAATGGATTATTTATCCTTCCATATCCACAAACACAACTGACATGAAAGGCATAAAGAATAGTTATTTATTTCCACTCCTACTCCCTTGTTTCTTCCCTATTAACATTATCTCCTTGGTAACACATCCCATGAATTGTGTCTATGATATGTCAGTTACCGCAGTTCGTTTTAGTGTCTTGCTACTGAAACGTATTTGAATTTTGTCTGTGAGATCCCACTCTAAATGGTGAACTTAAAATTTCATTCTCCCATCTTTCCTAAATATGTTTTTCTTCATATTTTTTTATCTTCATTGATCCCAGATGTAAAATTAGCCCTGCCTGTGAAATGAATGACACCCAACCTAATTGAGCCACAATTTCTGAAAATATTTTTCTCTTTTAATCTATTTTAATATCTAAAAATGTTCAGATGCATCTTTTTAGTATATAAAGTAATACCTCACCCAAATGTGTGTTTGTGCATAAACCTAACAAAAAAGACTGTGACATCTGTTTTTTTCCTTTTGGGAAAGAACCTACTGACTGTTGTTTTAAATATTTGATAATGTATAAACAGAATCCATCTGAGCCTAAAGTGTTACTACTTTTAATACCAGCTATAGCTGATAAGGTATTCTCTTTTGCAGGGGGCTTATCAGACATGTTTATATGTAAATTTTGGAAAACTATGGAAGTCTGCTGTTTTTCAGTAACGTGTACATTCTATATAGGAGTCCTCACAGCTGCTGAAAAACTAGTTAGCCATTTGGGATAGGATAATATTAAATTCTGTGAATTTCCAAATTGACTTTGATACAGGCTACTTGAACTTGTTAGCTTCAGCACCAAAGAGAGGACCCCTTAACTTCCTTGTCAGAATAAAATTAAATTGCATCCTGGAGATCTTTCTCTTTCATCTATTAAAAAGTTATTAAAAGGCTTTCCCAAAAAATCAAAGGACACAGAAATTACATCCAGGCCCTAAAAACCAGTCCATTTGGAACCAGCCCTCTTCACAGAATCACAGAGTGGTCAGAGTTGGAAGGGACCTCTGGACTTCATCTAGTCCAACCCCCTGCTAAAGCAGTTTCTCTTCTATGAAAAATTTTGGCTTTGTTGATTCAGAATTTTCTAGTAATAAGAAAGACTACATTAGCTAGTTAAAAAATGACTTATTTCTGCTAAATATCTCAGTAGATTCCCTCTTTTTATAGTAATGAACATAGCCAGAGAAGTGAAGATACTATATTCCTGGTTCTGTGAAGCAGGAGTTCTGGCTCCCATGGCAAATGCTTCCTTTGGTGTGTCCTGTCCCACCACGCAAGGCAGAGATCTCAGCAATGGCTTCGGATACCTCTAAAATACAGTCCAAATGAGTTCGCAAAATTACTGGTCATTAGCAGCAGTGCTGTCTGTAATATATGTTTTATAGTAGAAATGGAGATAATAACGGAATTAATCTTTGTAAAATACATAAGCATTAATATTCACAAAGTGAAACTCTAGCCCGTGCAGGCTTCAGAAATGCAGTGTCAAAAATATGCAGTAGTGTGCTGGAGATGTTGCAGAGGACGACTTCCGTAATTTAATGCAGAGATAATCCTGGTGAGATAACTGAGTATTGGCTGTGTTAGGGGAAATAAAGCTTGGCATGAATAACTCACTAATAGGACTTGTGTGTCTCGGGTGTTAAAAGCAGCTTAACAACCTTCATGTGTGGCTGTGCTTCTGTGTGGGTACATATAAAAATGTGTGTGTCCTGGTGACAGCTAAGGCATTGCAAATACAAATGAATAGGCAAACTCCGTTTTTGTCATCAAGAAGATCAGATTGTGTTGAGCTACTCCACTTGTCTCACCTGATTCATTAATTGGTGATAAAACTGGCACTTGTCTGTATGTGAAACATCCAAAAAATTGCAATAGGTTTTTAGCAAATAGATGAAGAAATCACTCCAATTTCAACATTAAAAGGTTGGGAGTAGTGTTGTCAGTCTTGTGTATCTGAGAGGTTAGGTGCTCATCCATGTAGAATTAGAGATGTTGTACTTAAAGGTACAGTTTTGATAAATTAAAGGCTATGCATTTATTTGCTTTGTCATTGTCAACACATGCCAGGTGGTGGTAAGATCCTTTATTCCAGTAGCTTTTACAATGAATGAACCCTGTGGACACTTTTCACTAAGTAATCCTTATTTCCCTAGTGAAATAGGGTTTAGTAAAATAGGGGTTTGCTTCCGAGTTAGTAGAAATGTTTGCTCAAAATATGGGCGCCTCAGTCTGCAAATATAATATTCAATTATCTTTATCCTTTCTGACTGGCATGGTGGTCTATGTGCATGGGAAGCAGAGAAAGTAGAAACAGCAAGACTGACAAAGAAAAAAATTTGGCTTTTTAATCATTGTTCTGCTATATAGCTTAGAGAAGATTAATAAACCAATTTGAAGACAGGTATTTAAGTAAGCAGTCCTTGAATCTGCACATCTGAATAGCTAGGAAGCCCAATGCTTTTGCTGCAGCAAAGCTCAGAGGAGGAGTGTCAAGAGTCTTTTGTTCTCAGAAGATTTCTGAGATACATAAACTAAGCTTGTGGCTGTTGTGAACTTAGAAGAGCCTAAGCCTTTAACGTTTCTATTAGGCTGCCCAAAATCTGTGCCAGTACTTCTCAGGAATGACTTGTGAATGGCACGGTGATCTTGCAACTAGGAAAGGGATGGGAGTGGAGACATGTTAGTTGCTGGGAGAAAAAAATGTTGATAACGTAATGTAGGCAACTTGAATTTTGATTATATTTGCAAATTTTCTGAACCCGCTTATTTCCTCTTGGTTGACATGTCTAAATTCTTAATGTCAGTTACCCGCAATGACGAGGAAGGCGAGAAGGGGAAATTACCCTAGCTGTCAGCACAGAGAGCTGCGCTATTGACAAGGAGCATTTACCAGAAGTGTTTAAAGGTTGTTTGCTTTATCAGCCACATTGGCTGTGTTATAAAAGAGATACAGCAATCTTTCACACAAGCTAAAACTGACAAATATAAAGCCTTTGATGGAAACAGACACTGTTATTAGGTTACACATTCGTAGCAGGATTTTCTTATTATGATATCACCTATTTCAAGAGCATAAAAGCTGCCCAGACGACAGACTTAGATTATAGGCTTTACTCCCTTTCCCTTGCCAGGGCAGGAAGGTGGTGTGCAGAACAAACCCCGAGGAGCTGGGGTTTGGCGAAGGAGGAGCACTGATGTAATGTGCTACTTTAGTACACCTTCTGGGTATGAGAGAAATCTGACCCCACATCTCTGTAGGAGTCCTTATCATGGTTTCTCACTTCTTTTTTTTTTTTCTTTCTTTCTCCCCCCCCCCCCCCCCCCCCCCCCATAAATACATTGCCCTCAAATTTCAAGAGTCCCTTTTGGTACAAGGCACAATTTTCATTTTTATGATTAGTTGCAAGGGAAGTTAGAAATCTGGCCTTCTGACTTCACGCATGCAAAAGACTTGCAGTGTACTGAGCTGTGACAGTCACCAGACTTTGCTTGTTTTATGCTGGGCTTAATTTCAACCGTTCAAGTTGAGCTGTTGGGTATTATCATTGAGACCATAAGTTTGACCTGTCATTATTTTGTTGAAGTCCAATAGGAAATGTCCTATGGACTTGGGTGTCATGACTCAGGCAAACAGCGTTATACCTATACCTGAAGGATTTAGCCTGCAAGCACATCTAAATTTGGCAAGCTGTCTGTGTTTGCGCGTGCGTGTCATCCATGTGGATTTTGCATATGTTTTTATATTACTCTGGAGGTGTTTGGATGAGTGAAAAAGATTTACCAAGAAGCCTGAGAGGATAGTTTACAGGGATACCATAAGATTATAGTCTGCATGAGTGGCAAGTGAAAGGGCCCATCCAGGTGTCAGGGAGGATTTAAAAAGCATTAATGGTAATGAAGAAATTGGGTCAGACAATCTGCAGTCCAGGCAACAAGGACAAGACATTTTACTGCCTTCCAGCTTCAGGATCTGTTCTGAAGGTAGGGCTTTTAGAGCTAGGGATTTAATCCAGCGTGATGGTTTAACCCCAGCCAGCAACTAAGCACCACACAGCCACTCACTCACCACCACCCCACACCAACACACACACAGTGGGATGGGGAGAGAAATGGAAGGGTAAAAGTGAGAAAACTCATGGGCTGAGATAAAGGCAATATAATAATAAGTATAGCAAAAGCCACGCACGCAAGGAAAGCAAAACAAGGATTTCGTTCACCACTTCCCATGGGCAGGCAGGTGTTCAGCCATTGCCAGGAAAGCAGGGATCTATCATGCATAACAGTTACTTGGGAAGACAAAACATCATCACTCCAAATGTCCCTCCCTTCCTCCTTCTTCACCCAGCTTTATGTGCTGAGCATGACGTTGTGTGGCGTGGAATATCCCTTCGGTCACTTGGGGTCAGCTGTCCCGGCTGTGTCCCCTCCCAGCTCCTTGTGCCCCCCCAGCCTGCTCGCTGGAGGGTGGCTGAGAGGCAGAAGAGCCCTTGGCTCTGTGCAAGCGCGGCGCAGCAGTAACTAAAACATCCCTTACATTATCAACACTGTTTCCAGCACAAATCCAAAACACAGCCCCATACCAGCTACTATGAAGAAAATTAACTCTATCCCAGCCAAAACCAGCACATCCAGGCAAGATAGTTAATGGTTTTCATCAGCAGTCCCATCACCGTGATTGTGCAAACATGTTTCCCTGGCAGAAATTGCACTGGTGCTATACAGGAAAATACTTAACAAAGGGTGACAATGGAAGATTCACAGAAGCCTGCTTAGAAGGCTACTTAGGGGACAATTTGGGTCAAGTCCAAAGTTGCATTCAAGAAAAGTATATAAAAGAAATAATAGCGTAAGTTAGTGTTGGCCAAAATATTTATGTTTTTCCTTTTTAGTTTTAAGATATTTCTAGCCGTGTACAGTCAAGCAATCTTAAATCCTGTTCTGCTCAATTCTCTGCTTAGAGGAATTCCCCTGTTACATAGCTATATCTGAACAGAATAAATTGTCCAAGTTCACATCCTTAGTGGACTGAAATAATTGCATTTTCTAAATATTTTAAATACAAGCAGAAAGTGCCCTATGGCTTACAAATTGTCCTCAGATTAACATCAGGACATATCAAAAAAGTGTTCAGAAATGGTCATGATTGGTTAAGGTATGTCATGAAGGTAAGCAAACAGAGGCATGTTGGCCTGTGTATTGCAGGGAATGCAGGAAGGCAGTCAGTCCTCTTAAGCAGAATAAGAAACTATATAAGAACTTGTTTTTCAAATTTTTCACTAAGGATAGCAAAATATTACACTGTTCACCTGTCGATGCATTAACCACAGCTGTGTCAGTGACAGCTTTCTTGTCAGCTTCACAGTAATGTGTGTCTGCCATTTGGACATCCTGAGTTACCGGAGACCGAATAGTACATAGAGATGAGTTTCTGGCCGTAAGTGATACCTTGGAACTGTTCACAGGGATAGAAACTTTGTACATATATATATACACACATATGCCAATCACATTCTAATTCAGGAAAGTAAATTCACCTGCTTGATTATTTTTTTTTTTTTTGGTGAAGTTACAGCTCCCTACTGTATTCACTTCTAGTCCTGGAATGCTATGCAGTGTTCATTCCCGGTGCTGGTTTTATGGGTCAGGTCCCCTATTCTGAGTGCATCCTCTTCCTGGGAAGGTCCCCATGCCTGGACCTCTTTTAGAACCTTGCAGTTCTCTCTGCCCAGACTCAGCACAATACAGCTTTTGTTGCTTCATTTCCTGAATTTTACTACCCTTCTATTCCCCCTGTTCATACTATGTTTCTAAAATGAAGACTTTTATGAAGAAGAGTGATGTATAATGTAAAAGGAAGGTGTTTTTAATAAATTATGGTATTCTTACACATTGAACTTTCCTAAGCTTCTTCAAGCCTCTTTACTTTTGGGAAGGGAATGTTTTTCAAGAATCCTCATGAAGTGTCTGGGGACATCAGCCTGTTACCTCTGCACATGTCCTGGAAATTGCTCTCTGCCAAGATCATGTGTTTTGCATTAAAACCTTCCTGTAGCCTTTGCCTCTTCTCATGTCTTTTGATAGCTGAGTAGCATATGGGTTAGCTCCATACAGGGTTAAACCATGACCTCAGTCTTTTTATTATCTCAGGTATTTTTGGAGATGATGTTAATGAGGTTATTGACCTCCTTCCTGCCAGTGTGCAACTCAGTCTGTCTTGAACCAACTCCTCATGTATGTACAGTTAATCCCTGTGGTAGGTTGACCTTGGCTGGATGCCAGATGTCCACCAAGCTGCTCTGTCAGTCCCCGCCTCAGCAGAATGGGGTGGGGGTGAGGAGAGAAAATAAGATGAAAAAAACCTTGTGGGTCAAGATAAATGCAGTTTAATGAAGTAACAGCAAATACTGCATGTGTGGAAGCAAAGGAAAACCAAAGTTGTTATTCCCTGCTTCCTATCAGCAGGTGACGTTCAGCCACTTCCCGCGTAGCAGGACTTCAGTACACTCCAGAAGACAAATGTCGTAAATAATGAATGCCCCCCCTTCCTCCTCCTTTCTCTGAGCTTTGATATCTGAGCAGATGTCATATGGTATGGAATATCCTGTTGGTCGTCAATTTGGGTCAGCTGTCCCTGGCTATGTCCCCTCCCAAGATCTTGCCCACCCCCAGCCTACTGGTGTGGAGCAGGGGAAAGGCCGGAGAGACAGCCTTGATGCTGTGCGAGCGCTGCTCAGCAGCAGCCAAAACCCTGGTGTGTTATCACCACCTTTCCAGCTACCAATACAAAGCACAGCACTGTGGGGGCTGCTAAGGGGCTCAGCCAGACCCAATACAATCCCCTTTACTATAGTTATTTTGCACCCTAGAGGTGATATATTTCAAGGAAGAAGGCAATGATTTCTGAAAGCGTGTTTTGTAAGGTAATTTGAAATCTTTTGAAGTAAAAGCTGTTGTTTATTCTGCAGCTAATGTTACTGCTAACATAAGTATTAGAATTCTTTCTTTTCTTTCAAAAACCACTGGTAACTCTTCGGTCTAGGCATTACATCACACCAATTTTTATCCAGTACAATTACAGTTTTTTAGGGGAGCATGAATCCCTCATATTATGTGGGTTTTTTTCGCTTTTGGCTATGCTGCAAATCGATTCTGTATGAGCAGTATTTATCTGAAAGTATGCAAGATCTTCTGAGAATATCTATAAATCCTTCTCTTCCCAGCATTGCTAGTGGAGCTAGAAATAGAAACTGAGGAGTGTGGTCTACTAATGTCTTTGTCGCGTTGAGAGTAGTCTGTTTTGATGAGCTCTAGGTGAGGCTGCATCTTAAAACTGTTTGGGGATTGCAGTGATTTGCAGGCAGGAAGGGCTTTTGTTATTTCTTTAATGAATGTGTTAGCCCTGTCCTCTTAAGTCCAAACATTCTTTTTGGTTTTCAAGATATATTTGTATATGGGTTTTTTTATGAAAATTTCTTTAGTTTGTGTCTACTGCCTAAGAAACTAACTCTCTTATCATAATGTTTTGTTATCATATGTAGCAATGGTAGAAAGGGGGAGGGAGGGAGCAAGTAAAGGAGCCTGGCTGGCCAGACTTGCTTAAGTTTCTCATTCTTCAGTGTGCATAGCAAAAAGGTGCCCTTTTTTCACTCACTGGTGAGGTAATACATGCAGGTCTTTCACAGGAGTTCAGAAGTCTGGGAGTTGTGTGGGGGGATGTTAGTCCATTATATTTATATTCACAGATGAAAGATTAAGATCCATTGAGAGCATTTACTCTGATCTCTAGAATTACATGGGCTGCAGAATTTCACTAAGTGATTTCTTCTATCAAGTCATTAAACTAGAACATACCTTCTAGGAAAGGAGTTCATCCTTGATGTATGACATCAAGGGGCAGAGAATCCATTGTGCCTCAGTAGTCTGCTTCAGTATTTTATGGTTGGGGTTTTTTTATGTTTTCCTTGGTTATTTAAGCTGTGACGAATGGATTTTGTGACAAGTCCAGAAAGGGTGTCCAGGGCAGTGGTTGAATCCTCTGTAGAAATTTGTACCAATCTAAAGACATAATTATTTATTCCAGTTTGTGGTCACTGTTCATTTTTTCATCTACATGAGATGCATTCATGCCTGTAAGAATATTTGTGATACATTTCCTTTTGTTGATTAATATCCATGTAACTAGAAACAATGGCTCCAAACTACACCCAAAATTTTACATTAAGTTCTGTGTGTCATTTGTCTGGATTTTGACAGATTTTTTACTACTGATTTTGCTTCTCTTTTGACTATTTTGACTCTTGTGTGACTAATGACACCTGTTTCCTTGGGCAAGAAACATCCTTTTATGTCCAATGGCATCCTTTTAATAGGCTATACAGATGCAGCAAGCTATATTAATTTGTTCAAGAAATACATTAATGAGAGAATAAGTGGAAGATTATGTATACTTCTTCCTCCAAATGCACAATGCCTCCTTGGGGGGGGGGGGGGGGAGGGAGCGGGGGGGCTTATTTAATTTCATTGTGGTATGTTTTGGTAGGGTTTTTTTGTTTGGTTGCTTTTTGGTTTGGGTTTTTTTTTAAGTAAATGGAATTAATCTCATATTGTTGGTTGACACCTCTGGCACAGAGATGTAAATCTCTATGTAGCATTCTGCTTATATCCTTAGAAATACTGCTGTTTTCCAGACTGTTAGAAGGTGGCAAATAAAAGCTGCGGGAAGTAGGCAAAACATGTGAAGTCTTTAATGGGTTAAAGAACAAAACTCCAAGAAATACTGTGAATTTGCTCCCCAAAGTTTTTCAGACCTATTTTTAGTTGTTTAAACATATTGACTTTTACACAAGATTCATACAGAATATATAAGCTATTCATTAAAAATTCCCAAATGTGGAAGAATCATATTTTATTTCTGTCTTTCACAAAACAGGCCATGGGAGCATTTCAGATACATTTCTGTAATAGCTGCATGGAGTTCTACCGCTGAATCACAAGCATATATCATATATTAATGATGTTGTAAGAAATTCAGGACCTGGGCAAAGAGAGATAGGCTATTTGAGAGGTGTGTGTATATATTTAAATAAGCTTTGGATCTTGATAAATTAGTGTGGTGCTCTTTTTTTCTCTCAAGTCTGCTACATTGCAAAGCTATGGCTGTGCTGATGAGCTTTGCAATACAGTTAACTTGATCACTGAGTTACTCCATGATGTATTTAAGCATGGATGTATCTGTACTGCTTTTGGTAGCTGTGCTGGAATTCAGGCTTGGCTACACAGAAGTTGAGTTTTATCCAACTGTCCAGAGAGGCAGAGGTTGTACTTGAACCCAGCCTTATGTTCCTGAGTTTCTTTGCCAATAGAGGAAAAAACAGAATCTGATTAAAACCTATTAAGGAATTCTGGTCTCAAGTGCAAGACTGAGCTTTCTGGTAATGTAAGATAACCACGTTACCTCTCTTGTTATAAGGTGTTGAGGGTGCGGTAACAGTACTTGGCTTTGCACAAGTGTAGCTCACTCTCCTTATGTGGGCAAAGTTATGGCTTCCAAAAAAGGAACTTTTTCCCCCTGACCACTGAAAACTACTGAACACTTAAAGGTTATATTATGATTTATTCAGTCTGCTACTTCTTGGCTTCTACTAACTTTAGGTATAACTGCAGTGTGATTATGCATACTATTGATGACCAAGATACTGAGACAACCAGGGGTGTTGATCTAAGGAGGTATGACATTGGGGCAACAGATTCCACTCTATACTTTAATGAAATTTTATGTCTGAAAAACTGCAGTGTAATTTGGATTAGCCTGGTCTGTTTAGGTTAAATATCTTTTGCAGTACTTATTATTCATATGTAGCAATTTAAAGTGAATGGAAAAATATATTGACATATCTCCCTCTTGTTTATGAAAAAAATCCTCAGCAACTATTTGGTGACAACGCTGAAGAAGGATAAAATAAATGCTCTGATACCCAGACCTTCAATCTGACCACTATCTTCCCTAAATTCTATTGGTCTGGAGCACTGCGTGAGAGTAGCTGCTGTGTCCAGTAAGAGAAGAAAGAGATGTCAGATCCTGTACTATTTGTCTCATGTGCTTCTTCCTGCAGGCAGAATTAAGAGCCAGCCTGACATAAGTGTTTCCAAGCATATGCAGAATAAATAATAGGGAAGGGGAAGTGTTGGAGAGATTTAAAACAAAACACAAAAAAAGCTTTCCAGCCTTGCCAAGCTAAATCATTTTATATAGTTTTCTTTTCAAGAAACAGAATTAAAGACCAGCATTGCAAATGAGTAAATGTCTCCTGAATATTAATCCCTGTTCCTATTTCTCTCTGCTTAAGAGAGGGAGGGGGGAATTACTTCTGCTGTTGCTCCCCCTGCCCGCCATTCTGGAAGTGGTTGCAGCTCAATGCATAAATCCTTTTCTTTGACAGCTGTGTGTTTCCTGACCTGGTTCTGCAGGGTATTGCGGAATATGGAAGAGCCCAAAACTTAATTCCTCTTTCCTAAAGGACGTTGCTTTACTTAACAGCACGAGTACTCTTAATTTCACAATGTCTCCCAGATGTTGCCAGTGGTGGTCAGCGGGACTGTATTGCTGCCAAACGTTCCTGTACCGTAACTGTACTTGGGGTTGCACGTAGCCAACCTGAAGGTGATTTGCAGGGTGATCACTGTGTGGCATGTACAGGATTTAATTAGTGCCACCACCACCACGCCTTTAAGCCTGCAATTAACAGTTCACATTAGTACCAAGCGAAGCAAATCAACTGTTACAAGAACAAACACAACTGAGTGACTTTGTTCCTTTACCTGCAAGGCAGAGGGAAATCACTGATGATTTGCTATTGTGGATCTTAACAAAAATCAACTTACTCTTTCCTTGTTACCATAATAATTTTGACTGTTACACACTGGGGATGGAGTGCTGCATGAGGAAAGCTGAAGTGCTGAGATGTTTCATTTCCATTATGAAGTCAAGACATATTAATCTGTGGGCTGATATGATCTGAGATTACTTAAGAGGGGTCATAACTGGGCAAACACCACTAAAGCTAATTCTACTTTAACAGAGGGCTCACAACCTCCAGTTATGTATACTAGACATAAACGAACCTGCCTAGGAACCTACACAATCCCAACAAGTAGTGTGTTGCTCAGAGGAAGCAATACAGGGTTTCCACAGAATAGAAACACAGCAAATCTAATTGGAAAAAGGAGGTTAAAAATCTTAAGATGCAGGATAAAATAGCATCTAGTGAAAACAATGGAAAAAAATATTGACAAAAACCAGGGTTTAGGGCTAATTAACAAACATCAGCCTGCTTCTGAAAGTCTGCACAAGGAAACAAGCTGCTGTGTGACTGAACAGTATGCATCAGATGAAGCAAACTCCAAACCCATTTTGCTGGTACCTGGAGATAAACTATTTCAAAGATGACAATTTCAGAGTCACACCCTGCATAAAGGAGGTGCTCCAGACAGCAGCCACCTCTTGGGGAAGATGCTGTGCCTGGAACTGGCAGCACCTGTGGCTTGAGTTAAGGCTGCACAGTGATGCTGCCCCACCCCCCCACCCCCCCCCACCCCCCCCCACCCCCCACTGTAAGGAGAGCTGGCACCGCCACAGGCAGTGTAGTAGGGAAGGACAAAGCAACAGCTCCTTCAATATTGTTGCCAGCCCTGCTTCACCCTTCTCTGCCACCTGCTTCCATTCCAATTGGGAAACTAATCGTCTGTGTAGATGTTGAGAAAAATGATAGCTTATGTAGGGAGATTATCTTATAATATGCATATTAAATACATAAATGTATACACACACATTTCTTTCCCTGAGGCATTAGCAATTTTCTACTAACATGTTTTCTTACGGGGGAAACTACAATTTTGCCCATTCTCCTTGTTGTTTTTTTTTCTTTTTGGAATTAAAAATTATTTACTTTATGGATTCAGGCTACTGAACCAATGGATATCATGTCAATTGATTTTAATCTTTTTTCACCTGAATTGCTGTGATTCCTTGCAAGTGTTCCTGTTCCAGTGGTGTGTGTCCCTGTTCTCTTCCAGGGCTAGGCCTTTCCTTGGGACTCTCTCTGTTGTGATACCCTTTGTTTGACCATTAGAGTATATTATGAGACTTGTATATGCCATGCAAAACAAAATGTTTTTATTCAAAATATAGCTTTGAGTTTCAATTTGACATTAATGTCAAAATGAAAAATATTGGCACATCTAGTTGAAATTTTCTGGTACTTCATGTTCTACAAAAATATGTATGATGTTTTGGCTTTTTGACTGAGTTTTGGCACACTTTGATTAAAAAACAGTGTTGAAATATCAAATGACAGTACTGAACTTCCCATTTTTGACTAGTTCTAGCCTTTGTTTACACTATTCCAGCTTTAGTGTACTTGATCTGCTCTGCAGCATTACAGAAACCCATATTCCATACCACTCAACTCCATCAAGACTTCAGTATGTCAATAACAATTTTTATATACTCCTACCAATCCTACTGAAACAGAAGGAAATATGTGTTGCCCAACTAGTAGTAAGCAGATAGTAGTGGATAGCAAGTGCTGATAGTAATGGCATGACAGCATCCTCGGCGCAATGTTCTATCAGTAGCATGGCCGTGCAAGTGACATATACCACATGTTCTCTCTTTAATCAGAAAATAACATTTCATAAATGTATCTGTTTGAATAGCTCTATCTACATCATCTTTCATAACTCTTAAACCAAAATGCTGTTCCTTTGGTAGGAATTGCATTGTATTTTCTCTTAACCTCTGCCTGTCACTTTATGTGTATTTGTGAACCAAAGGGAAGCCTTCCGTGCTGAGTCATACATTTTCCTGAATATATTTTCCTGAATATTTGCATGTTCTCATACGTTTCAGCCAAGGTCACCAATCTCTGCTTTAATTGCCACCATTATTTTTTTTTTGTGAAATGAGAGTTCTGCCCAGATGGTGATATTTTTTTGTGACTAGTACATTTTCTACCTTTTGAATTAGACATGTAGCAGCAAAATAACATTTAGCTTCTAGGTTCCATGCAAAATACCCACAAGATACAGCTGCACATGCAGTAAAATATGAGAAATAAATGCTGCATTCTCAGTTTCTATTGCATCTTTTTATATATTATCAGTTTGACTGCAATATGTTTGTAAAATTGAGATCCTCTCCTGTGGTCTTCATTCCATTTTATGAGTTTTAATTAAAACACAACTTCTCCTGAAAATCCAAACTGTCTTTTGATGCTAGTTCACAATTCAGTTGACCTAGCTGTAATATGAGACCAGTTTAAAATAGGCAAGAATGCCACCAAAACCCAAGGTAATATCTTTAAAAAGTTTTATTCCTGATATTCCAGAAAATTAGCCTTATATAGAACAGTTGTCCAATAAGCTAAAACACAAAAAATCAGCTGATCCACTTAGCGTTTCTTTTGAATGATTACTGAAATCCCAATCTTTTAGCAGTCTTATCTAAGCAAACAGCAGAACTAAGCACAGATGCCTCCATAACCCAACGTGCCCATTTGGACTTCCTTGGTCAACTCACTTAGGGTAGGATTCAGCAGTCCATATCTAAAAGGAGATCCATCTACTTGAAGGTAGATGTCTCAAATAGTGGGTTGAATCTTAGCCTAGAACTGTGTCTTGCTTGCCACCAACTTTAAAAAAATAAAAAAATAAATAATCCGGTTGACTAGCTTGAGTAATAAAGATGCATCCTCTCTCTTCTCTACCAAACAGCTGGGAATCTCATGATGCATTTTATATAATCCCTTATGAGAAAATGGAAGAATACTTTATCCTGGAATAAAATAGCTATGATTACATATGCCAGCAGGCCTGACTGCTGGTGGAAAACACTTCCATTCAATTTACCAGATTTTACCCTGAGGGGACGGGGAAGAGCCATTTGAGCAGAACATGTTATCTGAGCACTTCAGCACCTCTCTTACCTGCCTCAGTGTGCTGTCTGCTACTGACATACAGAAATGTTGCCATTTCTGCTGCAGCTCAGAGACAGACTTAAAAAAGAGAGGGCAGATGCCACTAGGGGAAATGGTACCTCACAGGATCAACATTCCCTATGTCCCCAACAGTGGCAGAAGTGGCAAAGCTCTGCAATGTTGTGGGAAGGAATATGTTTGGCATATGGTTATGCTTGACACAGATGGGAATAGGCTTGGGAAGGATAGGTCAGATGTCACGGGGAGGGATTGTGGATGGAGCAGGGGTGAGTAGGGGGAAAGGAAGGGGCCTTAGACCTGCCCTCACGTGGCTGGAGGATCCTGCTGTACACTGCGAGTGAGTTGTGGTGGTCACTGCCTGGCCTTCTTTTTCAGAAACACAGTACTTCTGGAGAAGAGAGGTGGCTGGATGATTGCAAATAGGTCAGGTATGAGCTTATGTCTCCATTAAGTGAAATACAGAAAATATTGACAGCTTCCTACAGTTTGCTTCTCCCAATTTCTGCGCTGCAGCAGGCTAGCGTTTGGAAGAGCAGGGCTGCTTCCATTCAAATGACCTTTGACTAGTGATTTGGTTTGCAACTGTATGGATTGCTACAACAATCAGACCATTTGATGAAATGATCCTCTTCAGCTGCTGTTAAAAGGAATGGACAAAAGCCTTCTTCCCCATTTAAGCATTGTTTCCCTTAAGCTGGTAATGGATTTCTGGCTCATTTAGCAGTTTATACTGTAGTTTCTTAAAACACACGGGTCATTTTTTTAGTTCTTAGAGTTTTTAGAAATAGTTACAGGTATTATTCAGCTACAGGAGGATATGAAGCCATAAAAGTTTTTTGTGGGTGATGAATCAACAAAAAATGAAATTGTATGTAGCCATGAACAGTGTTTTGACTATGTGCCAAGACTAAAAAAACAGCTAACACAGAAGAGAATAAAAGAAATCTCAAGAAAATAAAATCTTTTTCTTACACTGTATATTTTGTACAGCTACTTTTATAGGTGTTTCTCTTGTTCCAGGGTAGAGATTATACTTCTGACTTAAACGTTATTTTACCTGCAACACCATTTTTCATCTCTTTGTAAGATCTCTGTTCTGTAACAGAGAACTGGCTTAACTACAGGCAGAATCGTAACAAAGCAAGAACATTTAGCCCCAATCCTGAATGATAACTGTCTCTTGATGATGACTCTGAGGTCCTGAATGTTAGAAGCCTAATTCTCCTTTGACTGACGTCAGTTGGTGTTTTTTTCCACTGGATTCTGTTCAACAGGAACCAGGCTCCAGGTGAATGACAGTCTGAGGATGGACATAAAAGAGGGCATGTTTTTCTTTGCTGTGACTTCTTGAGGGTTTTCTTAGCTTATCTTACAGTGTCATGGGGGTTTTGGCAAAACTAAACTCTATCTGCTGCCTAATATAGTGTCACACATTTTTAAAAAAACTGCATTATGGAAATAAATTATCTTATGACATTTAATGTCAATGTTGACAGCATAAGCCTCTAATATGTCCTGGTTTTGGTGGTTTTTTTCAAAGTGCAGGTTATTTTTTTAAAGGGCTTAAATAGTAGGTAAGATAATAGACATTCTAACAGCATAGCTTTGAAATTTGTTTTTTGACTAAAAGTGATTTTTATTTCTGGAAATTGAGTAAAACTTAAAGTTTATAATGTAGGAAATTGATGCCTCCCCCCCTGCCCCCTCCCCCCCAAGTGGTTAAAAGATTAAATATTTAAAGTTGAATTAGTGCATAGTTTGAGGTAGCTTTGTTATTCATATAATTAGCATATACTGTACCATTTATAGGTAATATCGATAATATCACTGTCATGCTAATTGCAA
Organism: Falco punctatus; assembly: GCF_963210335.1. Classification (NCBI taxonomy): domain Eukaryota; kingdom Metazoa; phylum Chordata; class Aves; order Falconiformes; family Falconidae; genus Falco; species Falco punctatus. The sequence goes on along the minus strand of NC_137585.1, from coordinate 23,813,538 downwards.
GCAGTAAAACTACTAATTCTTTCAGTACCTTCTCTTTGCCTTCTGCACATGAGAGAAATGCAGGTTGTGCATCGGCATAATCAAAAAGATTGGGCATCAAAATGTGTTTTGGATTAGCGAGTTGTAAATGCATCCTTACAGTTTTAAAACACCCAACATTGTTAAAGGGTGTATTTGCCACTGAAGTCAGTAAATACTGAAACTTGTAACCTATCTTCTTATGTTAATAATAGGATATAAGAAAACTGCTTGTGTACTATTTAAATGTAGCCAGCTGTCGGGGGTGCAAAGGAAAATGAATATGAAAGCTTCACAACAGCACAAAGCAATGTTACCAAAGAGTTTGGGAGGTAAAGTTGAATACCATTTACAGCTGAAACTGCAGTGAGGATTTCAAAAGGCACCCTCTAATCAGCTGGGTGGGAACGGTGAGTGTGCTGCCATATACAGAAAATATTGTCACCTCCTAAATCACCAATGCTATATGTGTTCTTTGGAGGACTTCCACTAAGCAGCTGACCTAATATGACTTTGTGCGGCTCCTAAGACCTGGTGATATAGCAGTGTCAGAAGGGATGGCTGTAGGCTCTCAGTAGTGTGCTGAGATACTGGAGTCCCTGTAGCAGGGAAGGTGCGTATCAGCTTTGCAATAAAAATCCTTTGCAGTAGAATGATGCAGGTGAGGCAATTTTTGCCAGGGCCCATGCACACATCAGAGGGGGACAACAGATACAGAGCCCTCAGTCAGTTAACAGTGTGCACTTTCCCACTGAATCTGTTCTGCTTTTAGCCTCCATAATTTGGTATTGTTGTTTTTGCCATTCATACCCACACAATCAAAAGTAGTTTCTTTAATGCTGTAGAACATAATTATAGGCCTGACAAGCTCTGACAAGTTGGTAGCGACGTTTATTCTTGCAGCCGGCAGATGCTTAAATGATTTTGTATTGGAAAATACTGCCTGTGAAATGTTCTGTCTTAGTCTGTTACTAAACCCAGATTCATAATGAAGTCTAGCATCAAATATTTATGTGAAATTACTTTAATCTGTAAATAGTTTTATCTATAAAAGATAAAAACAGCTGAGAAAATTAGTAAGGGGGGGTTTCAGAAGTTTGTGTTACAAAACAGTGATGTGTTTTTTTCTGGTCTCTTAAAATCGTTACCCAGCTGGCACTTTACAGAGAGAGAAGTCCACAATATCCACTGCTGCATGAAAGATGCTCATGTTCTGTTGTATTAATAGCACTGTAACCTATCCCTCTTGGGGTCACTATTATTAAAATCCTCTCACAAGACCCATTTGGAAGAGCAGAAGGCTTTATATAACAACCATGAATCAGTCATAAATAAAACACTTTGCCACAGAGTTGTCCCAAAACCAGATTGGTTCTCATCAGGAAAAGCCAAATTGTATACACTAGTTGTACCTGTGTAGGCCTCCTAGTTTAAGCTCCATTATCTTTGAAAATAAAAACAAGCAGGCAAGCTCTCATTTGCCATGAACCAATTCCAAGTACTTGGAAAGCCACAAGGAAGAGAGGGATATCTTCAGCTATTTGAGTTCTTACTCAGAGGTTTTGACAGTGACTGAGTTTCTTTTAATGAGTTGAGTCATTATTTGGAAGCTTCAGTAGCTGGCGGTTCATCTGCAGCATGGTTGAGTCTGAAAGTGACGGAAGCCTGGTCCTATGGAATTGCACATTCCCTAAATATTTTAATAACAGCAAATCTCCTTGGGTCTACTTTTTCTAGCTTGCCGGCGCTCTGATGAAGGGCAATATGGAGGCTCTGCTTATCCCTACCACGAGGGACGCATAAATCTCAACCACTGACTCTGCTTACAACTTTGTTTTTCATAAGGTTTCTAAAAGTAATCCCTTCCTAGCCACTAATCTGACCTAGTTACTATAAACTGATTTGTCTAGGATGAAAAGGCCTGTCTTTCCTCTGGGACTACTGCAGTGGGGCTCACACAGATTACTGAATGAGTTTTATACTCTCATCTATGACTGCATAATTTGGAGACTATCTACTGAAGTTTTTGTATAGCCTATGTAACTGTGATATCTGTATGTCTCAAAAATATTTAGAAATTAATGGCCTCGGTCAATTCCTTTCCAGTTTGGAGAAAGGAACTGCTTGTTCCAGTCACAGGACATTGTTTTTATTTGCTCATTTGTTTGTGCCTGTGGGTGGGCAGAAGTATGTCAAGGGAAAGCTCAACAGGAAAAAAAAAATTTTTTCTCATTTGAAACTAATGAGAACGTGATCAGTTTTCTCTCTTGTAAGTGTAATCTTACAAGATAGACTTAGCTGCTCTGAAAGTTGTGACATCATTAGTTGGTGTTTAGCTGTGTCAGTGAAAAATATTTGTGTGGGAAGGCTTGGACCAGGGAAAAGGGTAGTTCTACGATGGTCAAGAATAACCCCAAGAAGATTTGTTTTTCTGAACAGGGACCTCCACCTCTGTATCCAGCAGACTATTGGAATAGGAAGCAGAGTATTGCAGGAAAGTACCTCTGGTTTGTGTTTCCAGCTGCATAGAGCTCCAAGATAAGCACAGCAGTGTCTACAGATACTTGGGTGGTAGTCTCCTCTCTGGTCCTGTTTCTTTCTAGACATGCACACAAGTGGGCTTTCTTGCTACAATGGCTATTTGGGTGATGTCTTAAGGAATCCAGAGGAGACTAAATAAACCCGTTATAAAATCTGAGAAGTGTCTTTGAGAGGAGAGGAAAAAGCTGCTTCTTACCAAAGTTACAGTCTTGTGTAGGTTGTTCAGCTGTAGGTAGATACCATGCCTCCACATGCTGTTTTCATAGAGGTACTGAGAAAGCTGAGGGATGGAGCTGTTTACATGTGATAAAAAGGAGACTTAGAGCTGTGGGTTGGCTCACAGACTGCCAGCATGGCAGTGTTTGTTATTTTACCAGCTCTCCCGGCAGCTTTGTACAGGCAGTGGGTAATGTGGAAGAAAGATCTGATTCTTGAGGACTCCTCAGATGAGGACTCTGGAAGTGAAAGGGCAATTTCCCAGACCTCTTCTGCTCAAGTGAAGCACAACAATATTGCTATTGACTGCTGTTCATTCTCTCCGGCAAAGGTCATGGATTAGGCATGAGATGTAGTGCTTTGATTTCTTTATTGAGGTCTTGGAAGGATTAAAGCTATCAGGCTCTCCTTTGCTGATGAATGCATTAGAAGGAAGCCCAAACCTTTCCTCCAGAACAGTAATTGTTTTGAATTTTGAGTCCTCCGCATAATGCTTATTATTCATAAAGGTCTCATAAAGCTTTTGGTAGAAAATAAATTTTGCCCCAAACTCAGTTAATGGAATCAATGCTAGTATTTCCCTGCACACTGGAAGCTACCAGTAATGAGAAAATACTCCCTTGGATTGTATGGAAGAAGGAAGAGGCTTTCTTTTTTTCAAAATAAAAAAAGTAATGGAGACTTGAAAGGAGAATTACAGAATATCACTTCTTGTAGATGTGATTAAAGCATGTAACTGCTAGATTTACTCTAGCTTAAACGCACATTATAGAAAGGTGTTTCTTATGCTTTATTGCTGAATCTGTTGGATATCTTGGAGTTCTTATACTTCTGTAGGCACCTGTGAATTAGCTTGTAAAGAACATGTTTTTTCAGGGACCTGCCTTTAGTGTCTGCGAAGTTCACTAACAAGAACAGGACTAGACAACTCAAAAAGGAATTGCAGAATTATTGTAATGTTTGCTTATAAAATGCACAGTTCAGATTCCCACCATTACTTGCAATATGCAAACACTCTTGATCCTCATGCACTATACACTAACATCCCATGACAACATTTACTTACCATGCAACTCCGTATTTTCTTTCAGAAACTAAAAAATAATTATGTGGTCATTTCACTGAATTCATGAGTATGAAAATTATTCTACAGTCTTGACAGCAATCATCCCAAAGGCTTAGTCAGGGCTATTGAAATGTTTCCATTTCTGATGGGAGCTGCAGCTAAACCTCTTAATGTGATAAAAGGCATTAAGAATATAAAAAGGCTGTAGCAGGTATTTAAAGTATTGGAAGGTCAGATTTTATAGCCTGTAATCATATATTTACAGTGCTTCATTACTCTAAATTAAAGGTGTGATAAGCAAAGCAACAGCCACGTTTCATAGACGTCAAAAGAGGGGTGCCTGCCTTGGCTGAGCAAATAGCTATATTGTTCAGAACAACAAGCCAGAAAAGACCTATTTGTTCCACCCTCTGGGAAAAAAATAAAGGGAAAGAATTAAGGAGAGAGGAAAGGAGGCCAGGGAGCGAGGAAGGGAAAAGGAGAAGGAGAATACGTATATATTGCCAAAGCTCATATTAAGATTCCAGAACTGAATACAGCAGGTGAGGAAATATAGACGTTGTTTTCTGTTACAACATCAAGCTCACTGCACAGCTGAGACTAGATCTTTCACTTTGCATCTTTCACTTTAGTACCAGTTACCCAAAACAAAACATGTAGTTAAGGTCAAATTACCTTAATATGGTTAATGTCTGTATTTTCTAGCAAAGGAATGTTCAATATTGAAAAATAAGATTATAGCATCCTAGATTTTTGCATTTAGTTTCCCAAAAGCAAATGTAAAAGAATTAAATACAGAAAATAATTTTTAAAAGTTTGCAGCGTTTTGGGAAGTTACACAATTGCTATTTTGGCATTTCTGTAGCCTGTATACATGTGTCTACTGTAGATATAAGAAGTACACAACCAACCCAGAGCTGTATGACTTACCATTTTATTTGCCTTGCAGCTAGAGAAATGCATTAGGGAATAATGTACCTAGAAACCTGCTGATGCTTTTTGCTGTTGATGGTGGCTACCCATCCAGGATTAGGTCCTCCACTGCATTCTAGGCTGTGCTTGCTCAGTGCCCTTAGAGGACATAGCTAAGTTGTGGTGTAGGCTGGAAACTGTTCTGGTTGCCAGTGTAAGAAGTTCACAGCAGGAGTAAATTATATACACCTAGGGACCCAAATGGCTGTTCTGGCATCCAGAAATTGTTGAGGAAAAGGCAAGATGCATCTTTGACAGGAAAAGCAAGGAAGCTGATACTAGGAAACCCGCACAGAGCTATATAGCCCATTACGCTATTATAAAGAGAGTAGATGCAATCTTGGGATGCATAAGCAGGAGAACAGGCTGCAGAAGAAATGACAGAACCCTTCAATCTTAGTGAGCATTGATAAGACTAGGTGGAACACTGAAGCTAGTCCTGTGTAGTGCATGTTAAAGGTGTGCACCAGCCACAGGGAGCGCAAAGAAAGAATGACCACATCTTCACTTGCAGCTTTGGAATATTTAGTCTAGAGATAAGAAGTGCAGACTAGATATTCGGAAAGAAATTTTAACAATAAGGGTGGTGAAACTTTGAAATACATTGCCAAAGAAGGCTGTGGAGTCTCTTTCATTGAAAGTTTTCCAAAAGACTAAGGAAACATCTGTTAAAAACGATGTAATATATTTGATTCTCCCTTGGAACATGGAGAAGGAGTAAATTATGCTTAAAGGCATGAAATAAACTAGTGGTTTTCAAATTCTGGGTCATGCTACTCTTGAATTCAAAGGAGTCTTAAAGTGTTAGCAGTGGCTACATCTAATAGCATTTGACCTTGAAGTTTCTGGCCCCTATTCACATAATTGTTGCAAAAGGATATATAATCCAAAAGGGAGCTGTGCTTTTCAGAAGATAAAGATCATTGTAATAAATGGCTTTTGAAGGTTTCTCCTGTCCTTCTGACTCTGTGATCCCACAGAACTGCCACTAGAGCAATGCAAAGCAAAGTAGGCAGAGCAGATCTGAAATTCAGATATCAATTTAGGTTAATCTCTAACTCATTTTTAATGCATAAAAATATATAATGGTCATTGCTGTCAAAATTTAAGCTAAATGGTCATGGGTGTTGTAGTAATTATTTTTATAGCTGCTCAAAAACTTTCTGCAGAAAGACATGCAAAAATATTGTATTTTTCTCCCTGTGTAATTTATAAAATGGCCAGAAACATTAGCTCACTGCTGTGGAAAACAAATAATTATAAAATTTTATACCCTACAGACATTTTTAAAAGGCTTTTGTATAAGACCAGGCATGGCAAAACACAGGAAGTATTGAAAATCTACCATGAACAAAATCTCTCTTTTAGTTTTGGTAATAGAGGAAGGCTGCTAATTCTGAAACTGGGGCACTAATGAAAACATCTGTAGAGTGCATGAGTGAACCATGAATTGGTCATTTCGTTTAGTGGAACACTGCCTGAGTGAGAAACACTGCCCATACCTTAGGAAATGACCATGTATTTACATAATTTAAATCTGGGGTTTACGCTAATGGCTCATCTCTGTTACTGGCTTTTAATAACTGTCTAAAGAAGAAATGTGCTTCTACGAGGAAAAAAAAAAAAAAAACAGAAAAAGAAAAACTAAGAAATTATACAGTATAACAGAAGCACAGAATAATTTAGATTGCAAGGTTCCTCTGTGGGTCATCTTGCCCAACCACATGCTCAAAGCAGCGCTGACTTCAGTTAGATTATCTTGCTCAGAGGTTGCTTTCATTTGAGGTTTGATGGAGATCCCACAGTCTCTGTAGGTACCTTATAAAGTGTTTGTCCATGCTCATTGTAAAAAACAAACAAACCAACCCACCAAAAAACCCCAAACAAAAACCCCACCAAAAAACCAACCAAACAACAAAAAAAATCTATATTAGAATTTTTATTTCTTGCTATAATTTGTGTCCATTGCTTCTTGTCCTTTTGTTGTGTAGCTTTGAGTACAGTCTGGCTCTACTGTCCACCCACCCTCCCATTAGGTAGCCGCAGCTGAAGGCAGTAGCTAGATCTCCTCCACATACTACCCCCACCATCTTCAGATTTCTGCGGGCTGAGAAAACCCAGTTCTCTCTGCTTTACCTCTTACATCATCTGCTCCAGCCCCCTAATCATCTTGGTATGTCAGTATCTTGCTTGTATCTTTGTGATGTAGCCTCACATGTACTGAATAGGGAGAAATGACTGCTTTCCTCTAATTTTTAGCATCATTCCTCTGTGACATCTAGATCGCTCTGTTAGCCAGGTGGTTCATACTGCTAGTTAAATACCTGCTGTGCCTGGGTTTGTGTCCAGGTGATGAGTAGCAGAAGGCTTCTAATTCTCTGATGTTTTCAAATTATTTGAGCAGTGATCAAGGCTCCTTCTAAAGAGTTGCCTGTTTTTAGCACCAGACATCAATGTCTAGTTGTCTCCTTACCACAGGAAAAAAAAAATTGATAATTTAGAATCTACTTACACTCTGATCTCGTGCTTAACCACATACAACTCATATTTTATGTAAGGGGCATGGTTAAAGCCTCTGGTGTAGTCAGAGTTTAAGAGGATGTACTGACAAGTGTCTAAAAAACAACAACCCCCCCCTAACAATGCAAGAGTTGTTCTCTCAGTTTAAGTTCATCGAGGTATTTCTGAATATAGGGCTCACTGTCTCTCATCTGTTAAGGTGAGAAAACTCTGTATAGATCTAAGCACAAAGATCAGATTTGTGTTTCTTCAGCACTTGAGTTGTTTGGATCGACCATTATTATTTAGCCCTGTTCAAATGAGATTAAAATCATATTTTGCCTTTTCCTCCCTCCTTTCTTTTCTCTGTTTCAGAAGGCTCTTGTTTTAGATTTTTTTTGTTGTTGTTTTCCTAAGCTTATCCCTTCTTTCTACACAGAAGAATTGCTGTGGTCTGGTATCTTAGATGCATTGGTTGAATATTGTTGTACTGATTAAAAAGAATCATGGCTTGCTTTACATGTATTGATACACAGTATCACTGAGAAACCAGGAGAGATTTTGTATAGAGCTACTGAGGAAAAAAGCTGACATGGATAAAACTGATGAATGAGTTCTTTTTTTGCTTTTTTGCTTTTTTCTGCATACCTATCATAAGGTATTTTTCTTGGTATCTTTGTAAGATGTTTATATAAACTCAGACCCTAGTAATGCCATTTGAGACTTACCCTAGGCAGAGAAAGAAAGAAAAGAAAAACATTTAGTTCGAGTTGAATCAATTTTTTTAAAATATATCCATTCAGAAGGCAGAACAATGGGGTTTTGCTGGGTAATATATATATGTATGTATATATATATATATACACTTTTGTTAAGTTTTTGTCATTGTTCTATTGCATCAAGGGAAATTGCAACAGGGAAATTGAACAAGCAAAGCATTACTGCACTGCTTACTGTCTTTGTGTGCTCACATGTGCATGTGTATACAGGCAAATCCAATAATTAGTTGCATCTGGGACTTTGCCCAAGATAATTATGGGTCAAAGTTCCTAACGGATGTGCTGAAAAGGAGTTGGAGCAGGTGTAGAACCTACACAGGGCTTGTCCCAGGTGGAAGTACTTGCTGAAGTATGACACTGCTGATGATCAGATCAGCGCTCCCTTAAATGCAAGATTCATGTTTTGTATCTGAAACAGGAAAAAGCTACTGAAGTAAGATGGCACAAAAATGATCACTTCAATGCTATAAAACTATGGTCCCAATGAAGATAGCAGAAGCTGTTTTTTAATTGTTTTGGGACACAACAAAGTCTTAACTGTTGAATGTGGAAGTTCTGGCATGTGGACTATAAACTGATTGCATTTTAACCTAGTTATGTCTATCAAAACTTGAACCCCTTTAGCTGCATTTGATTCTTGTCAAGGAGAGGTTCATAATTTCATAGATGCATGTTTGAATCTTTATTATTTAAGGGTCTGCTTGGCATAATTATGTCTGGTTTAATTTTTTTACAGAGGTTCTGTGGAAAATCTTAACAACAGTGTTTCTGCCATTATTTGGATTTGTACTCTAATGCAGTGATATATACAGCAGACTTCATTCTATAGTGATTTTTTTAAAGTAAGATTCCTTAAAGATCAAAATATATTTTAAACATATATTCTGAAGTATGCTTAGTACTAGTGCTCAATGTGAGTTTTTCATACTGAACATATGCTTTTGATAGGATGATGGACCCAGGGAAAGTATGCAATAGTACAAAGTGCCTCAGCATAAATCACAAAGAAAGTAGCATTACTAGCTTAATAAGTCTGTCTCTTGCTAAGATTGCCAGGAAGAAGGCCATTTGGCAATAATGGTGACTGGAATATGGATAACTGTGGTAGGACCTGAAATGAGATCAAGAATTCAACTTATTTCTTTATGGTAATACCTCTTTAGAAGAACCTTTTGTAACAGATTAGATCTCTTTGATACATGATCCAGACATAGATGATGATAGGAAGTAGCTCAAGTATATTCTTCCAAATGCAGTGTAAGTCTTGTTGGCAGAATGATGGTGCTTCTTGCTGTTTCCAGCTATCAGTTTGTTTTCTGTGAATGACCAAGTAAGGTTTTAATGTGGACCTTTTTTTTTCTTATCATCCTATCACTTTGTTCAACCAATGTCAAATTCACACATTGACACTACCTAATAATTTCCACAAATGCCTCCTCTTGTTTTCTTGGTTGTAATTTCTGTGAGTTTCTGTAATTTTTGTGAGCTTTCTCACAAAACAAAAACTGGAGAGAGAGCTAGGGGAAAGAAGAAAAAAAATAAATATTTAACGGTCATTTGGATATCAGGCTGCCTGGCAGTTTCAAAACCTGAGAGCATGCTCTCAAGTGTTAACAAGGACTGTGCCAGAATGAGCAAGCTTTAATTCCTGTATTTAATTCCTTGAGTCTGTGATAAAGTCGTGGGTTAATTCATAAGGGTTATAGTTGCAACCTAAATTCCATCTAAAAATGATTGAAAGCTGATGTTCTAATCAACTATGAATGCTCTTTACAAATGTGACATTATTGTCTAGGGTAGGCCAACACTTTAAGAAAGAGCACTTCATTTTTGTTACTTGTGACATAAACATAATAACTTCTGCTATTGCCAAAGGTTCTATGTCCAAATAGCTGTCTACTTACATCTCTCAAGAGCCAGTTCAATGGTGCATTGAATAGAAGCAATTTCAGTCTGTTAGTCAATCTTTGATAATTTTTGGCAGCCATATGGAGTTTTCGGCACTCTTTTACAAAGCATTGTTGCCTAGACTTGACAGGAGTTAAGGCAACAGTCAAAGACTGGACTGTTTGGGTTGCAGAACTCTTTTCTGGCATTGAATCACCATAATCCCTGCCAATCTTATTTCATTTTTCAGAATTCTATGGATTTTTTTCCACCTTTTCTTCAATATCTGTTTTCCAGCTTGCTGGCTGTGCATGATCACATTCTTTCTCTTTCTCTCTAGCCTAGCCTCCTTTAAAATGCTACTCCAGGGACCAGCAAAAATGGGTTGCCAGACAGAGCATTACCTCTAATTACGGCCAAAAAATACTCCTCGAAACAACATGGAATAACTATTTTAAAAAGAAGGCTGCCCGATTGAGGCAGTCATGAGCACAAGTGCAAGTACTTAGGGTAAGAAAAAGTTTAAATATGTTTGAAGAATGTTTTTCCACTCTACAGGTTTTTTGGTTGTGTTGTTTGAATTGTTTTGGTATGGCTTGATTGCAACTTCAAATATAGAACCTGATTAAAGCACTGCTGCCTGTTGAATTCTGAAAGTTTTTTAAATCTTTTTTTCAAGCCTAAAATTTAGTTTCTAAGACTGACAGTTTGATAGGATTCTTTGGAAGTTACTTAAATTCTTATACTTCATTTTTCTTTGAGGATAGTAATATTCTAACCTTCCCAACCAGTAAGCTGGGCACTCAGATACTGTTTGACATTGATAATAGTAGTTTTTAAGTAGTCCATGTGGGCCATTTTACAAGATAGGAGCGTGCAGCCTCTGTCAAGGATATTGAAGTTGCTATGCAAGAAAATTTCCTGATGCAGGAGATCAAAAGTTTAAGCTTTAGGAGCTCCTGTTGATCACATGCCCCAATTCAGTATTTGAAGATAATTCTTTCATCATATCAGCTCAGAAATCAGTTTCAATCTGTGAAACTGTCATACAGGTAGGCTACTTTTTTGGTTTTTAAAGTAAGTGTAATTGAAATACTAATAAAAATTCATCATGCTGATGGCCAATTTAATTATTGGTCTCAGCATCAACACTAGATGCAGGATAAAAGACAATATGAATAGTCTTTGTGCCTTTCATGATGAATCTTCCTGGAAATTTTATAGGACTGCATTCCAGGTTATGACGTTTACTTTGCTTTTATACCTTACATCACAATGATCGCACCATTTAAACTTAGCAGCAAGATATGTGTATTTTATAAACAGATCATTTTTTTCAGTGCATCCTTCTGAAATCTGTCCTTCTGATGAATTCAGGAATGGCTAACTTACCAGCATAAAATAAGGGGAAAAAAGAAAAATTTAGGCAAAGATACTTCTTAGATGTTTGAGCATTGGAATGTGTATTCTGAGACACCTGTAAAAAGCACTGAGGTTTAGGTGGCAGGATAAGGCATCCCTCCATTACCAGTTCAGGCATTCCTTCTTAAACATAATCAGGTTACTTCCAGGTATACAGGTCAGAAGGACTCACGGTCATTTCTTGAGATGTCTTTTCTACTGATGTTTTGAAACAATTGCAGAGGCAGTTTGAGATCTGATTTTCTAACAAAATGAATGAAATGCAAGTGAAGAAGCATTATGTGAACACTTTTGTTCATGTTTCACTGATTGCACATATTTAGAGGAAATTGTTTATTTCTGCCTGCGTTCAGTTCAAGGGTCTACAGTTCCTATTTTTAGCAGTCACGCACTATTGTTAATCTGAGATTTTTGACTATCCAATGAGTCAGAAGGTCTGAATGCCCAGAGATACATGAGTCAGACAGGCAGGAATAGTCTGTTCTTCTTCAAGACACTAGGAGACATAGATTTAAAAAGGAGATTTCATACTTAGTGTACAATACAAATGGAAACATAATGTATAAATAGAAATCCTTTTACCCTTCACATTGGATTTTTTTCCCCGGGAAACTCTTGTCCCAGAATTATTACTTACTACACTATTTGTATGTGAAAAGGGATAGCTTGTCACCCTTCTTATTCTTTTCCTATCTCCTGTCCATTGCTTTGTTAATGTATTTCTAGCGCACACAGTCCTCTCACTGTGACATAGTTATTCCCACAGTAAAAGATGGAATATGTAAGAAGCATAGAGAAGAGGTGTGGGTCAGGGAGGAGAATTTCATAATCATTTAAATTTATCTTCTGAAATTGTTTCTCTGGGAAGAGGAAATTCTGTTACAACAGTAAAGCACAGATGTGTACGTGGTCCTGAAGTTTCCTTCTGCAATGTATTTTGGTTTTATTTTCAAATGCTAATATGTGAACCTTCCTGGCAAATAGCCATAGGGCTACATATAACATGTAATCTAGGTATGTAACAATAGTCTGCAAGATGATGAGTATTACAAATTGACGTTCAGCCCCAATCTCTGCAAAGTTTCCCTGAGGAAGGCAGAAACATCCAACCAGCTATAAAATCTGGTGGATTCTGAGCTAAGAATCAAGTTTAATAAGCAAACACAAGATACAAATCCATACTGGAATGCTTAGTAATGGAATAACAGTTCTTTGGCAGCTCAGCAGTTCAGGAATTAAACAAAACTATTATTCAAAGGTCATTGGCTTAAAAGCCATATAAATCACAAGAGACTAAAAGGCATGGCAGTATTCAGAGGAACAGTGGTGATCTTGGGTCTAATTAGACCAGATGGGAATACATACAGAACCAGCTAGCTGCCTTTCAGTCAATTTGGGCAGAAAGCCATAGGATAAAGATTAAGTTACCTACTCTTTGGGCGAAGAAAGCACATGAATCTCTAAGAATCCAGAAATTATTTTAAAGAATGAGTTACTAAGTGATGCAAAGAAAATGCATTTTCTATCTGTATGTTTCAAAAGAAGTTCTGAAGATCTCCATGGGCTTCTAAGTTGAGTGAGAGCTTAGTATACTCAGAGTCCACTTCAGATCCAGTTCAAGACAAAGTAGTTTCATGAAGTGATTTAGACAGCCAACTCATGGAGCTATTTAGAGAAATAGTGGCCTGTAAATGAAGCGGAATTGAATTAAATATGTAGTAAAATAGTTCCAGTTATTTAAAAAAAAAACAAAGGAAATTGGCTTTTTATTTAGCCTGTAGTTTGATGTATGTAATATTAATCTCTGTTAATCTCTCCTAGGACTTGAAGTGGTGCATCATTTCTTTTGAGCCAAATATCTTCCACGTGACTAGGAGATTAGAATAAAATAGTTCAATTCAAAGGGACCTACAATGATTATCTAGCCCAACTGCCTGATCACTTCAGGGCTGACAAAAGTTAAAGCCTATTACTAGCAAGAAAACCTGTTTGAACTACCAGCATGCCTGGCGCTGTCTGTTCTTAATATGTCAAGAGCCACTTCTGTCCCATGGTCACTTGGGTGTTATTTCCAACAGCACAGTTAGCTCTGTAGTTGACAGTGCAGAAATGTCCCAGCTGAAAGGCAGCCTGAATAAGGGCATTGTCTAGTAAACAGTAATGAGTACATCAGTTTTCCATTGCTGGAGGCATCAAGATGTATGACAAAATTGGTCCAAGTTTACTATTTTCCCACATAACAATAGGGAACATGAATCCAGACTTCACTGGATATGGCTTATCTAAATTTCAATTGTCTCTTCCCTCTCAACAAAGTTCTAGAAAGCATTGTCTTTGTCAAGAAAACTAATCAGAGCCAACGTTTTCACAAAGATATTGCTGAGTGTGTTAAGTCGACCAGAAGAGCCTGTACAAGTTAATGACAGATGTCTGTATTGTTCCCAAAAATGGAACTTTTGTGCATTGTAATACATGCAGGTTTTGGCACATACTTGTTTCATGAAAAGTACCTTTAAAGATGGTAGTCATTTCAGTTCTTTGGGCCAAGGGATGCCAATTCTTGATGATTGATCAACATGTGATATGCAGAGATTAATAAAAGGAAATTAATTTTGCATAATTGAGTGGTCATTTCTTTGTGTGGTCAACCAATCTATCATCTCACCACAAATATGTTGTCTGACTTCACACGCTTTTACCAATATAACTGGTAAAAGGAATATTAAAAGTTCCCCATGGCTTTTACACCAAGACCAGTTACATTCTTGTTTTGCTTGACATTTAATTATCTGGACAACTTAAAAATTATTGCATTCATGTGACCTCCTATTGATGTTCTCCTGTTGATCTGTGTCATTCAATCTCAAGCCAAAGCTACTTAAATCACAATATTGCCCAAGCTGAAGCCAGGCTTAAGCAAAAACAATCATTAAAGCTAGGAAAATGATAAGAATTATTCTTTAAAGGTTCTTTTGAGGAGTCTGTATTTAATTTTGATTAGCTCATATTCACCCCTGAACTGTACCCCTTCATAAATTTATTAAATAAAACTAATAACTCTTTTAATAGTGGAATTTTATTCATGAGAACATTTGAAAAAACTAATTTTGGATCCAGTGCTAAAATTAATTTCTAAAGTGATAATTTCAGGTGGAAGCAGAATAATAGATTAATCTACTTATGAGTATATGATTATAATATTAATCCAGGTGATCTGGGAATAGAAACAACACAAGTTCATTGATATTAGATGTCAGGATAATTTTGAATTGAATTCTGACGCAGATCAGCAAAAATAGTTAACCAGCAGTCCATAGATTTTAAATATACTAAACTGTTAAGGAAAGTGTAAACACTGTGATCTGTAAGTGGCACAATTCATAACAACTGCTCAATTTATTGAATAAATTGTAACAATTCTGTGCAGTACTGTAGATTTGCAAAAGCAGTCAGACTGGTATCACTGTGATTTCCAATAAATGTGTGATTCCAAGCTATGTTGCTTTACATATAGGGCTAACAGTTAATAGTTAAATAGAGAAACCTTTTGCACCTCTTCAAAAGAGCTGTGTACTTCTTTCAACAGAGCAGTAGTGAACAAGGTCTGGGGAAGTAGCAATAGTGAGTTCAGGACTGTGGTACTTTGGAAGAACAGTATGAATGGGGGGTTGGAGGTGCAAGGGTGCTGCTTTATACCCCTGGACAAATTTTAACACTACTACGATATGGCACAGCAAAAAATGTTGGAGGAACACCATCTAGAAGGCCAGAAGATCTGGCACGTTGTGATTTAATGCTTTAGAGACAAAAGTTTGTGGAACTGAGCCATCACTTGCCTATACTACACCCAGGTCAAGGCAACAACATGACCCCTTTGTTTTTGTGGGGGAAGAAATCCCCCAAAACCAAAAAACCAAACAAACAAAAAACCAAAACAATCCCGAAAAAAACTAAAACCAGGGAAAGAGGACATACGGGAGAGAATGAAAAAGAGAATGAACATGTTCAGACCAGCTCTGGGAAAATGAAAAATAAGGGCATGGACTCCAGCTCAAGAAATGGAGGGAGAATCCCTGGTTAGGGCTCACTCCTCTTCCTTTGGGACCCCATCGTTGCGTCCTTTGGTCTGTTTGGTCTAGTGCGTGTGTGCTGCCTGCTCCTTCAGCAGCAAGAAGCCTGAATCCATTCCAACACCCACAAGTTCCCTGAACAAAACTATTCTCCATCCAAAGCAAAGAAATTTGAATAGTGGTAATAACAGGAACCAAAATATCTGCTAAAGAGAAGACGACCTAATAGATTATTTTCAAATATTAGACAAGTAGAGGATTACTTGCTATTAAATATTATCGCTTACGTCTCTCCTTTTCTGTCCATCAAGTGTTACTTTGTGACAATCTGTAGCTCAGAGATAATTGTTAAGTTTTATTCAAATTACATTACTAACCCTGTAACTCATACTGTGTGTAATCTTAGCTATCTAAAATTATTCTGTGGGAGGGATGGTTTTCAATTTAAGCCAACATTTCTAGCCTTTTTTACCCCTCCATTGTGCAACATTTAGCATCAAGTCCTAACAGACGTATCAGTGATTTGAGGTAATAAAAATTCTTGCTAAAATATTTCATACTTCTCCTCTTGAATATGCTGTGCTAGTGTTCTTTAGAAATTGTTAACTAATCTGATTTGGCAAATGCGTCTTCTGGAAGTTTCATTATTATTTGATTGATGTCAATTCAGTCTTTAACTACAAAAGCATCTACTTTCCATAGTTTTATCATGATGTGTAATTTCTTTTCCATGCTAAAAGGGATGAAAGATTTTAGAATTTACAGTTATGACCATTAATACTATTTTCTTTTACTGGATCTGCAGTCAGTTACATGAGCAAAAGAAATTGTTGCTAAATTTCTCTCACTATCTGCTTGCCAAAACGTTATAGTCTCCAGCTGGAGTTACTCCAGTTTTTCACTAATATAGATAGAATTAGAGTGAATGGCAAATGTTTCAAGATGGAAAAAAAAAAAATCTTCAAACTTTAAATCTGAAATATAAGGCTCTGATTTTTATCTACAATGATGAAGATTAGAAACACCCCTAAAAAAACTAACAGAGTTAACACTAGTGAAAAGTCAATGCAAATGAGAATAGAATCATGTGGAATGGAAATGATCCTTTTCTGTCAGATCCAAAATCTGGTTCAGACTTAATTTATGCCTGGGCTAGGAGCCAAGAAGATCTTCCTCATGAATATACAGGCATTGGTTATGGGTTAAGGAAAGTAGAGGGCTCGTTGTGAACTGCTTGGAAGCAGCTACCTTGACCATGAGTAGTTGTCAGTTTATTTTGTAAATCTGTCCAAATAGGGCAATTCATATTGTGAAGGATAATGCATATCAATCAATACAATTATTATTCAGTTGCTAATCTGGAGAGAATAAGGTGGAAGCTGCAGGCAATAAGGAGATGTGAAAGAAGCACATTGATATTCAACCCCCACAGAGAGGGAGTAAACAGAATCAACAAATATATAAGAAGTATGTCTGATGAAAGGAGCAGGATGAAAGCTTTCAGCTCTCAAAAAAGTATTGACTCTTGTTACTGAGGCTGGCTCTACCACTGATGTAAAAATCAGAGTGGATTTTATCCTCCCTTTTCTTCCATTCCCATTGTACAAAGGTATATCATAGCATTGTTTTTTACAGTGAAATTTTGTTGTAGGTCTTCATAAATCTCAGCATGAAACTGTGTCTAGAGCAATAAAATAATTTTATAGCAAGACCACTTAGGATAATTTGATAAGGTGCTCTGACTCCAGAAGAGTAAAAATCCTTTCTGCGTTGATCCTTAGCAGAGCTTGAGTAAAAATTTCAGAAAAAGAGGAAGCCTGGGGAAGAATTCATACGGGATCTACTTATCCACCATGCTTTATTTCAGAATCCACTTCAGTGGTCTGACATCTTGCACACATTGTTCATAAATCCTGATAGCCACATGGTCTGTATTTGTAGAAGGTTTGGTGCCATATGGAGAAGATTTAAAAGTGTGTGCTAAATGCATAATCTCATATGATATTTCATAACAAAAAACGTGAAGCTTCTCCAGGGAGGAAAGGAAAAGCTTTGTCCAAAGGTCTCTTAGAACATTGCTGCTTTTATTCCTGTTGGCATCTGCGTGCAACTTTGATAGGAGTCCTTTACTTAGGCATTTTCAGATAAACTCCTCCTGAAGGCAAAAGTTAGTAAGAACTCTTAAGATTCCACTAAGTTTTGCTTCTTCTTTTTCTTACTAATGAGATTAATATTATCAAATGTCTAATTTTAGTTCATATTGTTTTGGCTTCTGCTTCCAAATCTGAGATTTGCAAGGTATTTATTGTATGCTTTTGAAATGACTGTGGTGTCCCAGAAGTTTCTGATTGTAGTGAGGATAAACATGATTAAAGGAGCTCCAGAATAGGTAAATGATCTGTTTGTCAACAGATTAGCTAAATAAAGATATCTTAAAGTCAAGCACCTTTTAGTTGCCAAAAAACTTGGTTTAAAGATGTAAATTTAAAATTGTATTACAACCAGGAAAGCCTAGTTGCCAGTTATATAATTAATCCACTAGATCATGCCACCACTTAGCTCTACTATTAATAAATGTGTCTGTGTAGCCTCTCTGAAATGGGGCCTCCTGATGAGATAATGTATTAGAAAACAATGATGGGTTGTTATATAATGAAACCAAACTCCCTGTAATCTATGGCTTTGCTGGTTAAACAGGTGAAAAAAAATGCTGTTCAGTCTATTATTTTGAGAGGTATTATTCTGGGCTTAGTCCCTCCTTTCAAAAGCACTGTAAAATAACTTTCCAGGATCCCTTTTCCAAAGTCAAAAGCTGACTGCATCTTGTGAATGCCTAGATGTAAGCAAGAACAGGCAATAAGTAGATAAAAAGTTCAGTTGTCAGAGAAAAGAGACCAGAGTTTCAAAACATACAGGTATCTGAAGATGCAGATACATGCCTAATGAGATTTTCTAAAGTGCCTAAGCAGGTTAAGACCTGGGAGATGTGTGCCTTACTTGGCTAACTGTGTCTGAAAATCTCACTTGGCTCTATTAGCCATTTCAGTCTCCTCAATAGCTTTGAGAATTTGGCTAAGAGAGCTGAAAATGTTTTCTCTGTTCTAGAAACCTGGCAAGCCCTGTATGCCCTGGGTGTTGGGGAAGTACCAGTGATTTTCAACAGGTAGATTTAGTTATCTGTCCTCTTGGTTTATAGGCCTGTGTTCCAGACAGGGAAGGCCATTACAATAGCCAGGAATTCCTATTCCTTTTGTATTTTTATAGTATCTGTTCAATGTGGTAAACTTTTGTGAGGTACGTATACTGCCATATGAACCAATGTGCAGGCACAAGAAAGTAAGAGATGCTATTGTTTCAGGAACACTCAGTTAGCAAGCATCATACATATATGTGTTTGCCTTCACTTGTTTCTGCACCTCAACAGTTCACAGGGAGTCTAAAACTTGGGCCTTTCCAAGCTGTTCTTGCCTTGGCTCCTGCTCAATCCAGGGAGCAAAGGCAATTGTATTGCTCTGTGTGGCTTCTCCAGTTCTGAGGTTGCTACCTGGTATAAATTAGTTCTTTTCCCTATTTTTCTAAATCATGGGATCAATTCTGTCTCCATTCTTAACATAGGCTTCTGTTGTCATTATCTCCTTGTAACCAAAGAGGCCCATCTGATATTTTTATTTTATTTTTTATTTATTCTACTCCTTAAGATGGCTAGATACTGTGTGCTCCTGGTCCAGAAGAACTGGTCAGGGATATCCCTTTATAAAAGGGAGTTACATGGATGACATGAGTGCTTAATTGTTAAAAATAAAAGACACTAAATAGCAAATGAAAACTGGAAGATAAAACAAAATCACTTTTTCTTGGCCTTTCCGTGAGTTTGCAAGTCAACAGAATTAATATGGTAACTGCAGAAGGCCTAGTGACAAGACAGGCCTTCAAGCCTCCCTCACTGTTTCATTGTGCTACATTTCTCTAATGCCTCGTGTATGCTTTTCCAATAAAATCTGATTAACAGAGGCAGAGGGAAAGAGACAGAAAGTAATCCAAAGCCAACCCTGCTTTATATAGGATTTTCTAACTGATTGGGTTCATAGTTAAGAGGACTGTAGAGAGAAAAAGAAACCATTTAGTAGCAATTATTTTTAAAACATTTTATGGTGGGGTGGAGACTATCAAGGCAATAACTCTATAAAATTCAGATTAACACACACACACCCCAAACACAGAAAAAGGCACTTGATTTGTGAGGATTGAATGTAATTATAAAAATTCTGATCAATTCTAGTCCTGAGATGGTAATCTTATTATCATAGATATAGAGGCCTGAAGCAAGAAGGTAACAAGAAGAAAATATCTGTTCCTTTACCATATTTTTTTAAATCAAAACATGTGGCTTAAATGGGTCTTTGGGTTGTTTATAATTAAATCTTCCTGAACAATGCAGGAGTTGGCCATTTCTCAACTGTCTGGGGCATCTGTTTTCACATACTTCAAATACAATAAAGATTTTTGTGTGGGTTTTTTTATTCTTTTTGGACTTCCTGTACAACAAAAGTAGGAATGGATGTGTAATTGAATACGCCTTTTCGGTGTAGACAGCTGGAATAAAAACTGCATGAACCAAATTTTGCCCTTAGTTATTCTTAGATAATCTCATAGAGCTTAAATTCTACAAATGTGGAGAAGAGACAAAACTATTCTTAATCATTCTGTGTAGAGCAGCTGTCTTCCAAGGAAACACTGGTTTAGCAATCCTTAGTCAACCTGAGCTTAGTATTTTATTTCAATCTGTTTTGCAGTCAAGTTCTGTCTCTGTCGTTTGTCATAGAGTTGGTGTCAAAATATTTTTTTCATCCCTCTTCTGAAACTTAATTTTTTTTGAACTTTTCAGTAAACTGCAAATTGCTTTGGTAACATGAAAAACACCCACGAAGTTGGGACACTAGACCCTTAACTATTCAAGGAGCTGAAAGCTCTTAAACTTCTGTTGCACAAACTCATATTGGCTTAGTGTCACAGACTCTTTGGGGTTTTTTCCTGCTGTTTTTCATAAACTCCTCGTGCTTAGAAACAAGGTTGGTCACTTTTTTCTCAGAAAAGGCATTTAGTATCAAGATGTTTATCTTCATTTTACAAGTCAAATAGAGCTTGATTTGTTGTTCTTTTTACAATAACTTTGAGCTTTTCATGTTAAATCACTGTGAGGAAAAATTGTACCATTATATTTAAAGCATTTCAGCAGCATTGCAGCCTGCTTTTTCTCTTTCTGCTTCTGTAAAAGGCTGCAGTGGGTGTAATCTTTTTATTTATCTGTGATTCAGAAAAGGCATGTTCTTAATGAAGCAGCTCTGATCATTTAAGAAAAATGTCCAATAGCAGCACCATGCTACCACACACTTTGTTTTTTGTTTGGTTTTCTATATGTTGGAAACAGTACTATTTATTACAGTAAAGGCAAATCATGTTTCCAAAGGTAATTTTTTGTTTTTAAAGTACTTGGCTTTGTACTTTCCTGGAATTTCTCACATTTTAAACTTGTGCCATTATCTGGACTATTGCTTCAAAAAGTAGATTTTTGACTCTGAGGAGAGGATTTTTTTACTTTGTTCCATAATACTGATAAACTGCAAGGATTTGGGATGTATCTGCAACACTTCACTCTACACAGTCTGACTTACCAACAGAACTATGCAGCAGATTGCATTGTCTGTGTTTCAGGTTTTTTCCTTCACTCTTCTGACATTTCCATGTAAAATTCTGTCATTTTAGGCAGTTTCTAGATAAATAATAATCTAAAACCTTTTGGATTTTTTGGGTTTTGTTTTGTTTTGTTTCTTGGGCTTTTTTTCCAAAAAATGCAAGAGTCCACTTTTCAAAGACAGTTTATTTTCGGATAAGCTCAGCAAATCTTTTTCAAGAAAAAAATGGAGTGTGCAGAGAACATACCAAACTAGATGAGCAAGTCTGTGTAATAGTGGGCTAATGCAAGGAGTTAAATATTGCTTATATAAATTTCTTGTGGTTCCACAATTAGTTCCTCTTTCACTGTGAATTTATAGAAGAATTGTCTTTAGAAACACAGTAATAGAATAATTTCTTGTTTTCAGCCAAACTGTTCTTTTATTTCCATTGTGTGGAACAAAAAGTAGATCATAGAAAGTTTTTATATGACAAACTTTCTTAAGAGAAGGTGATTTGGCCCAACATGATAGCTTTTTTCTCCTTTCTTCTCTTCAGTTCTATATTCCTTTTATTTCCCTGGTAATGTATGTCACTGCACCAGCTCTGGTTTGAGATTCCTCTTCATAATATGAAATTCCACCAGGAACATACACATCAATATCTCTGTCTAGGAGACTGATCTGTCAGGGTTAGAGACTTTTTTCCCATAACTTAAGTGGTTTTATGAACTGATGGTTATCCCCTCATATTTTGCATAATATTTTAGTTCATTTCTCAGACCCACGAGCGCTGCTACAATTTTGATAAGCCATGGAAAAATAAGCCCATCTTGTAAGTTTGTATGAAGTCTGTTTTGCTTGAGTAATGTTTTGAGTATAGTCCAGGGGGTGAAATTTAGTATGTGAATGGTGGAATAAGAATCGTTACTATTATATTCATTTTGTGTCTTTGTGCACTGAGCTAAAGGCTGTAGAAGTCTTTCTGGCTATTTCTTATTTTTCTTATAATCACATGTTGTAATGCCTTGCACATATGTATTCTTTTTCTTGATTCACTACTATAAGACTTAGGATTTCACTATATTTTTATTCCCAAATTAAAAGAAAAAAAAAAAGATAATTACTGTGACCATTTTTTCCCATCCTTTTCCCAAAGCAGTGAAATTTCTCAGCCAGCACACACAAAAACATGTGATTTCTTCTTTGTTTTTCTGTATTAAAAAATGGTACTTCAGGGTTTTGAAAGATCAGGTTAGAATCTGATTAAGGTAGTGTATGTAGCCTAAAGGATGATAAGAGTTCCAAATAGTCTGGCCATGAAAGCACTTTAGGATATATAAGCAAGTTTAGATAAAATATGAGCAAACTGCAATCCTCCCACAAAACTCAGATGGAGCTCTTTTTGTAAATCAAAAATGTTCAGGCACTTTTTTGCCTAAATTTTTCATATCTGCGCTTTGTGCAGAAGCGTCAAGAAACCACAATAAAGACTATTCTGCAGACTCAAGGGATTATGATATACATCAGACATTCTGAATGCCCATCTGAACCTTCAAGGTGCTTGTGGTTTGCCCATGACTAATTTCCAACTGGCTCTGGAGGAAGTACCTCAGGATAACAATTTTTCCATAATAGTGTACCTGGAGGTACTATTTTTTTTTTTCACTGAACAGGCCTTTAAGAAAGTTTTCTTCCCCTTTCTAGTTTGCAAAACATTCCTTTGATTTTTCTGCCACAGGATGGAAGGAAAAAAAATCCCCTCAAGCACTCTGTCATTTCTTTTCTTTTAGCTGATGCCACTCATTTGCTTGCTTAAAGTGATGGTAGGGATTGCTAATGCATAATACAGGGTCTGCCAAGTTGCCCTTTTGCTGTTAATACAGCTCTTTACCTGTTTACACTAAATGCATGTTAATTGTCAGGGTAGCTGAAAAAAAAAAGAGCAGTGAAGTTAGTTAATTTGATGAAACACAAGGGAAAATCTACCCTTAGTCATACCTGACCAAGCTCCCAGGTGTCAGCAGGATTTCAGGTGTAAATGGAAGCAAACCATACATGAATGTATTTTTCTGAAAAGTCGAATGGTAATAGCGTCCTCTCAGAGGAGACTGTAGTTACAGGCTTCTGCTGTTGTCACTATGCTTGAAATCTCAAGGGAACACACTTCCCTCTGATAACCTGGGAAATCACCTTTTTCTAAGGAGGCTAGAGTGTTTTGACAGTAGCATTTTTTGTGGTATTTTGAAGATTAGTACAGAAGTGTAGAAGCCTGCAAGTAGCATAGATGCAGGGCTCCTGACTGATAAAAAAAATAGCTGGGGAATATATGTGTTTTGTTTTAGATGAGGACAAAAGTGCAGGTAATGTCTTTTTGGTTATGACAGCATTTGTCTGTGCCAAAAGGACAGCTCTTTAAAATGAAATTTCTGTGTCTTTAAAGTGAATATTTTCATCCAGCTCTTCCTGACCATCAACTAGCATTGTATTTAGTCAGGAGAGAAGGAAATGGACATGTCAATTTTTGTTATTAATCTCTTTGTTGGTCATTTCTCTCACATCTGAAAAGCTTACAGATGTGTAGTACACTGGTAGTACACAAAGAACTTGAGGGCAATTCCCCACGTAGCTACAGCAATTCAGGGTGCAGGACATTTTCAGAAGAGTATGTTTGACTTTACAAAATGATAAATAAGAATGGGGAGCTATTTTCAGGGACAGGCGTAATTCATCTGTCTCTGTTATTTAATTCTGAGTCTCAAGAAATATAATCTATGGTACAAAATAAGACTTGGTTTCTGTAGGTTCATTAGTGAAGCACAGATCTGTCCTCCCAGCCAGTATTTCAATATGTACTTCAGTCTGATATGTGCTTAAATCTCTTACTAGTCATTTGCTTTAAGACAAACTTAACTATCATCCTAGACAGGTAAAAAGAAAGACACCCAAAGTGATAATTTACCTTTTTTTATATAAATTTGAGGATGTAATTATGCATAACAGAGGATAAGGACTAAAAGTTATCTCTGGAGTAACAGCGTACAAATTATTGAAGTAATACTACATTTAAGCATATTTAGGACTTGTGGTTAAACCCTATGCTTAGACGACCTGTCTCTGCAATGTGGAACCCCTTTGAAGAATCTAACACTAATGCCTATTCCACAATTTTGCTTTCAGGGAATTGTTTAGAAAACCTTTTCTAAATAAATTGTGCAGCAAATACAAGGCAGACAGAGTATCAGCTGGAGATGGGAGTGCATTCTCACTTAGTTTGCTTTTTCTGCTGGCTTCTCCTTTTTAAGTTGCCTCTGTAACATGTTGGGATTTTTCCTCTTTTGTTCTTGCTTCTCCTTGACTAGCTAGCTGGTTTGGCATCTTATACTTGCGAGTATTTTTAGCATCTCTTGAAAAACTCTGAGATGGATTCCTGCTGCTGATCAGCTAATGCTGTTTTATCCAGTAGTTGCCATTAAAGTATCTTCTACCTGCTTCTTTGGCACTTTTTACTCACCTATTTTTTCCCTTCAATATCCATAATATGTATCTCCTAGCAAGTGTTACCGGCTTTAGGGAAGGAAGTCCTGTGAATTCTAGCTTGTACTCTGGATGTCTTATGCCCAGACTCTTGACTTGCAACATGTTTACTGTAGTATCTGCCTTGTATGTTTCTTATGTAAGGGGTCCCTTTCTCTCTTTGCATGTTTTTTTGTGACACTACAGGAATGTGCTTTACATTCATTCTGACAGAATAACCTTTCTCTGTATTCAATGCAATGGATTATTTTTTTTATTATTATTATTGCAGAATAACTAAAACTAAGAGAGGAATTGTCTTCTGAACAAAGACAGACTGTAGAGGTGTTTTTTTTAGTCCTACCCAGTACATCTTCTCCTGATGCAATAGCTGCCTTATATAGAAACCTGATTTTGCTCACTTTAAAATCAGAGGAAATGTTCTTAGTTATTTCGGGCTGTTTATTAGCAATGGCAGTCTTCATATCAAAACTTCCAGATCGGTGTCCTTCTGCCAGGCCTCTCTCATGACACTTGCTGGGAGCCTGGAATGGCTGTGCAGTATTTACTGCTGTATTCCAGGGACATGTCTTGCCGAGGATTTTTCTGGGGTAAAAAATGAGTTTGAAGCACAGACAAACAAGTAAAAGGCAATCCTCAAAGTGAGGTAAGATTGGGTTCACCTCTCTCATTACCTGGAGTGCTGTGTGACTGCTAGTGCACCTGCCCCCTTTGCAGTTCACAGCACAAATGACCAGGTACCCATTCACAAGTGAGGTCAACTGAGGACATTCTTTTACACATTTTCGGTAGGAGAGTTCTGCCACCTACATCCCTGAAATGAGCACCATGTTCTTTATTCCTTCATAACTCTTCTCACTTTTAAGGGCCAGATTTCCAACCCCCAAAATACATGAATTGGACTCAAATCAAATTTCTGAATTAGCAGACTTTTCTGGGAAGCACTCTAGGAAACACGGGAACATGGCTGTTGACATGAGCTCTCTTCACCTCAGTTTATCGAGACAGCATTGCAAACAGTGCATGTGGCACTGGCAGGTATTCCCCAGGTGTTTCTAAAGCCTTTTCAGCATTAACCTGGAGAATGTATTGTTGTAGATTTATTACTTGTCCTGTGCCTGTCCACTTTCACTATTTCCTAGTCATGTGGGAAAGTTTAAGCCATGTTATATTTCTTGCTTACTAACCTGAAGCAACTGCACCTAAACACTGCACGTTTGTCATTAGAGGACGGAGCAGCATCTTGGAAACTCCTGGTTTATCAGTAGTAACCTTGTGCAGAAAGCCCTGGATGTTGAGTTTCACAGTAAGGAGCATATGTTTGTGATGCATGTGCTTAAAACGGGAAAAGAAAAAAGAAAAGAATGGAAATGCCTACTGATGATATCTGGGTGTTTTCAGTCCACTAATGTCAAAGGATACTGTAAAGAGAGGGAAGAATCACTGCTCACTGAAGTGGGGAAACAGAGGCACAGAGAAGTCAAAGGGCTGAATCAGCATTTCCATTCTGACTGACGTGGGTATGCACGCAGCTGATACTTGCTGTATCATGTCCAGCTGCCATCACACCTTAAATGTTTTACCAAAACCTAATTTGTTCTCCTCTAGAAGCTTATTTCTAGTCCATTCAAAACTTCCCGTGAGGTCAAAGACTTGGACACACAAGAAGTTACAGCATTGTGCCCTAAGGGAAGCTGGTTTAGAGCTGCTCAACCCTTTCCTTCTTCTAATGCAGTTTATATATATAAATTGAATTTCTTATGTAAAAAGATAAGGCTTTTGTTTTTCAGAAACAATCAAATGGACCTCAGTAATGTCCCTAAGGTTTTGCTTTCTTCTGTTTTGCTAAGAAAAAAGATACCGACTCGTATATCTTACATTTTGACAGTGCCTTTCTTTAAACAGAAACTGATTTAACTGAACTCTCAGTTAATTGGTTTAAAAATATGAAAAAGCTCAACTAGGGTGTGCAGTCAGCTTTTCATAGCGCATCCTGGAGTCAGTTACCATGGCACTGTGAAAGATTTTGGTCTCCATGGCAACCACAGGTTGGCTTGTTGCACCTTTTATGCAGACTGAAAGCAGCAGCTTGTGGTATCTGGAGTTAATATGTCGAGGAGGAAGTAGATACATTACCAGAGAGGTGTTTGGTTTGTTGGGTTTTTTCCCCTGCTTTAAACTCAATCAGTCCCTTAATAATTGCTCATCAGGCTAATGGCAGTAAGGGCCGAGTGGAAGTGGCTACGTGGGGAGGCAGGGTGCTCCAGGGGGCCTTGCAGCAGCGAGGAAATCTCCCCCTGTCCCTCCTGGTGAGCAGCCAGCAGAGCTGGAAAGCCACGGCTCCATGTACTTTCTGGGACTGTTTTGCAGCCATTTGTTCCGGGTGGCTTTTTGCTAAACCCACAGCGAGACTGGCTGTGCCTTTGGTCCCCTGTGTGCAGTGTCAGGCTACTTTGGCTAAACACTGGCTGTGGCCATGCAGGGCCCGGACCCTGCTGTTAGCCACCCTGGTGTGCAGCTGTGTCTCCCTGGCCATTCAGTCCTTCCTCTTGCTGGTGGGCTCAGCTCTGGCTGCATCTTGATATGGGTTTGGCAGGGCATTTCTTGCTGCTGGGGTGCTGGGGAGGCTAGGGGTGACCTTCATTCAATGAAGCAGGGCAGGACAGAGGGTAGGCACCAACCAGGGCACTGGGATATTATGCTTCAAGTACACTCTCTCTGAAATCACTCGTCATATAAGTGTTGGGCAACTTACATGGGGAGGTGGAAGCTGGCGGTGTCCTTCAGCTTTCTGGTCCAGCTGTGCAGACTGTGGTATATGCTTTTGTGTGATATTTTTGCTCATGCTTGCTATCTCTGTTCAAATGAAGCAGGATACACATTTAGGTGCAGCTATTACTGGTGCTGTTGGCCCTCTGTAGCTGCAGGATCTGGGGCTGGAGGGAGAAGCTGCATCCTTGCTTTTATGGTCCAAGGACTACCTTGCAAAGCAGGGCACAGGAACATGCAGTCTCAGCACTCCTAACCTCCCTTGCCCTCCCTACTTTCGCACGTGCTTCACAAGCATTACTGTGTCGCCCTGGTAGATTGCCACGGTCAGGGGGTTGCTTTTACAGAAGATAGGGTGGTGTAGGAGGCCCCTAGGAAGACGACCTCTACTCATTCCTTGGGCTTGTCTTGCGAAAACGTGTTGGTGGTGTTCAGGTCCTGTTGCTGGAAAGCATGGAAGAGTTCCTGGAACTGCAAAAAAGGAAGTGTAACTCTGGCAAATTGGTGCTCAGAGCTGCTTTAAATGGGCTTTCATACACACTCACTGCTTGTTTACCCTGAAATTGTAATGGCAGAGAGAGCAGGCTGGTGAGGAATGCTGGCAACGGAGGGAGGAATTAAGGCAATATTTTCTAATTCCAGAACATACTGAAAACTTTCTGTTGATCTTTTCAGGGCATTGTCACTCTCAGGGCAGCATGGCTCACAGAACCAGAAGATAGTTGTTTAGCAGTGGGTATACGTAGTTAGAAGTTAAGACTCTCTAGTTACACTGTTGACTAAAAATAGCTAATGCTTAAGTCATGTTAATAGTGATTTCTGAATGTTTTGTCTACCAGAAACTTCCTTAAAGCAGAACATATTACAAACAACAGAAGCAAGTAAGTGTTGCTTTCAATGATGAATAGACCATCTTCATGTGAAACTGGCAGCCCTGAAAGTCCTAGGTAGCTGGTAGACAGATGAGCATTACATATTTTAAATGCCCTATGTTTTTTGTACATATTGTTTTGAATTCACACAGCTGCCTGTATTGGGTTTATGTGGCAAGGTGGGGGGCGGGGAAGCTACAGGGGTGGTTTCTGTGAGAAGCTGCCAGAAGCTTCCCCTACGTCCGACAGAACAATGCCAGCTGCTCCAAGACTGACCCACTGTTGGCCAAGGCTGAGCCCACCGGCAATGATGGTAGTGCTTCTGGGATAATGCGTTTTAAGAAGCAGAGGGGGGTGGAAATTGCTGGGCAAGAGCAATTGTAGCTGGAGAAAGGACTGAGAAATGTGAGAACAACTCTGCAGACACCCAGGTCAGTGCAGAAGGAGCAGGAGGTGCTCCAGGTGTAGAGATTCCCCTGCAACCTGTGGTGATGACCATGGTGAGGCAGGCTGTTCCCCTGCAACCCATGGAGGTCCACAGTGGAGCAGATATCCACCTACAGCCCATGGAGGACCCCGTGAAGGACCAGAGCAGGTGGATGAAGTAGGCTATGACCCATGGAAAGCCTGTGCTGGAGCAGGCTCCTAACAGGACCTGTGGACCTCTGGTGAGAGAGGAGCCCATACTGGAGCAGGTGTGCTGGCAGGACTTGTGACCCCACAGGGGACCCATGCTGGAGCAGTTAATGAAGAACTGTAGCCTGTGGGAAGGAATCACATTGGAGAAGTTCATGGAGGACTGTCTCCTGTGAGAAGGACCCCACGATGGAGCAGGGAAAGAGTGTGAGGAGCCTCCCCCGAGGGAGAAAGTGCAGCAGAGACGACCTGTGATGAACTGACCGCAGCCCCCATTCCCAGTCCCCCTTTGCTGCTGCAGGGGGGGGAGGCAGAGAATTCTGTTGTAAAGTTAAGCCTGGGAAGAAGGAGGAGGTTTGTTGGTTTTTTTTAAGATTTGGGTTTGTATTTTATTACCCTGCTCTGATTTGATTGGTAATAAATTAAACTGATTTCCGCAAGTCAAAGCCTGTTTTTCCCGTGATGGTAATTGAGTGATCTCTCCCTGTCCTTATCTTGACCTATGAGCCTTTTGTTATATTTTCTCTCCTCTGAGTGGGTGATGAAAAAACCTCAGGAGGACCATAGATTTGTTTAGGAGGTTTTTATTAAACCTCATTTGGCCTATATGCTGCTCCCTTAATGTGTAAGGAAAAAAATCCTCCTCCCTCATGTTTCTCAATTTTGTTTCCAGTTCAAGACCACTGGAATGAAAATCAGGGCATATGGAATATTTTTAGGCCTCAAAATAGATTTATATTTCATATGGACACAGGCTTTGGTTGAGTCTTATCATCTGTTCTTAACCTAATGATGAGGCCAAGGAGCAAAGTTTGAATCCAGTTTTGGAGGAGGAAAGTATGTGTTGCAATGAAGACTGTATTTGTGATGGTGTTAAGCTTTCTGGCTAAATTTAGAAAGTATGTTTTAAGATTCAGAAATGACATTTTTTCTATAAAGCATTGATACATAGATCCATATGCTTTTAAATATATGAATTTCATTTAGAAATTTGACAGCCAGAATTGAAAACACTTAGCTATGACAGAATATTCCCTGTTAAATATCAGGGAGAAAAGAAGGATTAGTGAAGATGGGAACCAGATGTAAGAGCATGTTTTAGGTTGATCCCAGCATTAGAGCAGAGTGCTTCTTTTCTCACCCGTGCACCGGCCATTCTGCACTGGAGTCGAGCAGTTTTCCTGCAACTTTCCCAGCAGGCAGCTGCCCTGACAGCATCACAGTCCTGCTGCCTTGAGAAGGCAGAGCTTTAAGGATGAAGCTCTTGTTTACATTTCAAACATTGCTCTGCCCAGTACATTGAAAGATGGAAATATATACACCTGTAAAAATCCAACAGCTTTTTCAAGTTGGTCCTAACAATGGAAGCTTCCTTGTTTATTTTCCCATCGCACTTGTCTTCCACAGAAACTGGTGACTGCTGTAAGGGGCAATTACTTGCTCTGACTGCGATGGTTTTCAGTGCTTAAAACAATGCTTAACAAGTGCATAACATCCCTGTATGGTGTTTTCAGGAATTGCTCAGTAGCGACAGAGGGAAGAAACAAGCAAAGGCAGAGCACGCTCTGCCTTCCACCTGACTTGAGATAAATGACAGTAATCACATAGACAGTAATCTGGCCTTTTCTGCTCTGCCCACCTGCTGCTGCTGCTGTCATGCTCTGCACTCTGCTGCCATCCTCCGTGACAGCGGCGCCTCCAGCTTGGCACTGCTGGGAATAATGAGGGGTGGCACAACTCCGCAGCTGCTGCAGTGGTAAAAGGGGGGTGCTGGCAGAGAGGGGGTGAAGAGCTGGGCTGGAGCCAGCGTAGTGGGAAATTAGCTGAGCTGTCATTCCTGCAAACAGCGAGTGCTTTAGCTCTAGTGTTAGCAGAGGGCGTGAGAGGGAAGTTTTTCTATCTGGAAGTCTGGCTCACAGGGGAGAGTAGAGGGCATCATGCGAAGTCCAGCCATAGCTGAAAGTGTAGGCTACCATAATGCAGCCCAGAGGGCAGGCCTTGGCATCTTTAAATACAGTCACGATCATTTAAAGTTTCTCCTGCTCTTCACAGGGCAGCTCAGGGCTTCAGTGCAATTGTACAGGGCAGAAATCCTCCCCTGGACAACAGGCTGTTTGAAAGGGCAGGCACGATCTGTCTTTCAATACAGAGCACATCTTAAAACACTTCAACACATCCCAGCTGTAATTAATGAGGAAACAAAAGCCTATAAGTGTGTATTATTTTTTAAATAACGGTTAATGGTGAATTTAAGAATACAAACCCTACTGCATGTAGCTAATTGAGAAGAATATGGGGATGTGGAAACTAGGTAATGAGCAAGCTGGTGAAGAGAGCAGGGTAAAAAGTGGCAGGTTGTAGGACATGGAGTTCACAGACTGAATGTTGGTGTAACGTTAGGGCTAAGCAGTGGCTTTTGATCATAGGGAAGTCAGGGGACAAGGCAGAACTTGTTTCTAGAGATTTGAGGTTTCCCTGTTAATGGGATGTATCAGCACTCATACTTGGCTCCATCGTGTGAGGTCATTATTTTATCTAATCTAGTTATTTTAGGCTGACCCTCTATAGTTCAGCATAAATAAGGACAGCTGGAAGAAATATAAAGGAATTAGGCTTGTTCTGAGGACGTACTAACCTACATTTTTTTGTGTGTATCTATGCATATATTTATATGTATTTATATATATGCACACATACTTAATAGTGTAAAATTGCTATGACAGTGTCTAATCATTTGGGGCTGATTAACTGAAATGCATGTAACACAAAAGTTTAATTTTCCACTGTAGATAAGAAAGAATTGATCTTAAAAAGTGAAATAAGTAGGGATAGTTACTTCTTTTCTGTATCTTTATTGAAAAAAGGAACTTATTACTATTTGGAGACTTCTGACATGAAAGATGCTTAGAATCTATCATCAGTGCCAGTGCCTTTGGTAGGCCTCTGTGGATGGTGGTTTTGAGTCCTTGCATATTTTCCATTGCTCCCTTTCTTTAATCAGTCCCTATGTGCTATGCAGAAATGGGCACCCAGACCTGAAGCCTTCTAGTTGTTCAGTAGAATGGAAGGATAATTTTACATGTTACCTTTTCTTATATATATCAATATATATTGTTTGCATATTAGGAAGTAATCTCTAAAATAGCGTTCCTACCAATTTGTACCCATTTTCATCCATTTTCTAGTTTTCTACATTTATGGCACGTAAGAGCACGTTACATGTATTACTGAAGTCAAGATGTACAACGTCTAACGTCTTTCCTCTCTCCCCACAAGGCCTGTTACCAGGTCCTAAAAGGAAATTAGATTGGTGTGACATGATTTTTTTCACAACCAATCTCCGCTGGGTGCTAATAATTACCTTCCATATAGTTACAAACGTTTCATAATTTGTTCCAGAAATTGGAGTTAAACTGACTGTTGCTAATTCCCTCGCTTCTCCTTTCATGTCTTTTAAAAAAATAAAAAACTAGAGGAAGGTGGATGTGATGTCTAATACCTTGCCTAGTCTTGATGAATTCTCAAAATATCTGCTAAACCCTCTAGATTTTATCAGCCCTTTAGGCTTAGGCTGGGATGAAGCTCATTAGGTTTGGGTAATTTGAAAACAATTGAATTTAACTAATACTTGTTAATCTATGGAGGTTTTTTCTATTCAGAAACTTAGATCTTGCTCTTTTGTGACTGGAATTAGATATGATAGCCATCTGGTGGAAGCTTCTCTTTTGTGACAATCAACGCACAAAAAAGCATTACACAACTTGACCTTTTTGACATCAAACATCAATAACTTTCATTCTCGGTTTCACGGCAGACTACTCTTAAGCTTGTCTTTATTGTTAATGTCTTTATTGAATGATTTCTTAATGTTTCTTGGTTACATACAACTTTGTACTCTGGACGCTTTGTGAATAACACCGTAATTTGATGTAATCTTGGTGGACTTTTGTACTTTTGCTTGGTAATCTGACTTGGTTTTCACTGCTGGTTTGCTTCTTTTTCATGCTGCAGGTCAATGAAGAGCTCACAGTCAGGTTCAAGGTTACTGTGCGACTTGTCTTTGTCTTTTCTCCACAGTGAAACAGCTGGCACATAGGACCATAAGAATTATTTAATTAAAGATCTTCCATCTTTCTTTAATGCCTTATTCCTTAGACCATCCCCTGGACTGTTCCCTGATAATCCTCCAGGATTACTGAAATGTACTCTCTTGGGATCCATTCCTTTGGCTTTCCTGTTTTGCTGCCTTCCCATTCTAAGTTTTTAAGAGTGGAAAAATGAAGAACTCTGAATACTTTTTTATTTTCTCCCTTTAAGTGATGCCACCAGATTTTTTTCCCTGTTTGTTATTATTTGTACAAGCCTCCTCCAATTTTCCCAGGTTTGATACACAAAAGGGTATTCATTCATGTCACCTGCCTTACTCAGGTGCCCAAGGTCAGAGGTTGGTCTTTGTAGGCACTTGGAATATTTGATGGAAAGAGGTGCGGTATGTGTGTGTGTGTGTGTATGTGTGTGTGTGTTAGCGGAGCATGATTCACAGGCCACTTCAAATCTTGCTTTGAGTTACTCTCTAGCAGGGCCCCTTACTTTTCTAGAGGATGTAAAGGGAGAGTGAATACCAAATTTAGGCATTTAAGTTTGGTGCTCAAAATTAGGTACATTTCCATGTGATGCCTTTCTTCCTAAATGCCATTTTAGCCTTATGCTGCATCGCAGTGTCTCTTTAAGATGGAAATGGAGGATCTGCAGGGAAGTAATGTGATCTGGAAAGTTACCATGCACTGTACAATTTTCTGCATTCTGACTGATAACTTATTGTTTCCTCAATGTGCCCTGGCATGCAGTGCAATTTGTCCACGTAGCAGTGATGATAGGTTGTCCTGAGCTAATAATCAAGACCCCTTTGTTTAGATTCCTCAGCCTTTTAGGGAGGTCTTAAAAAAGAGTTCTTATCTATTTGTCAGATTTTATTCACGTTTTATCATAAATGGAGCAAGGTTTTAGCTGTGAGAGTTTTACTGTGATCATGTTAAAAGACAATCTAAGAAAAGAAAAATAATCAGCACCGTTTGCAGTGACAGATTGTCTTTGTGCATTGCAAGAGAATACAGTTAATTGAATGTTGCAAAACACTTAGAAAAGGAAAGCTTCCTTTCTTGTCATAGGTTTGAGATCTTTGTGTCACCAGAACGTAACAGTTTGGCTTTGCTGCATTTTTCACACTGTTTGTACCCTGTACCTAGTCATCTTCTTTCTACCTCGCAATCAGGGTGCCACCTAGAACAGTATTCCAGCATATGCTCAGCAGCCTGGTACCCTGTCCCCCACTGTCCATCTTCTATAGCACTTCCTCACCATATGAGCCGAAAGGTTCATTTCAGTTTAAAAATTGGCTGGCAAGGTCACCGGCAGGGGCAGTGCAATTTGCGTGGAGAAAAATGTTGGAAGAGAGTTAACTTAGCTCTTCAGCTTTAAGCCTGCATTATTAGTGGCTTAAATGTGATCATTTGCACCAAAAATATTGTGTAGTCTCTCATTCTTGAGGGATCAGGACTGTTTTCTCATGGCAGAGGGACTATTGATGGAGCAGGAATTTTTCCATGGCTCTCCGATGGCAAAATTAAAGGAGGTTGAATGTGGGTTGTCTCCTCTCGAGTACTTGTGATAATAGAATGCTTTCCCCTTCTCAGTGTGACCTGCAGCTCAGCTGTGTCATCTTTCATTGCAAAATGTAAGGATCTCTTATTGATGTATTAATTCAATTTAAGAGTGCTTGTATTTTGTTTTCTCAACTTCATTTAATGGTAGAGATATTTGGGCCTCAAGATTCCCTGGTTCTTGCTTCAGAAACTTGCTTTGTCATGTTAGTTCAACTTCATGACTATGTTTTGACATCAGTTTTAAGTAATCAAATTTATATGGAGGCAATTCAATGGTTTACCTACCTAGTACTTCTAAAGGGTTTTTACAACTGATTTCTATGAAAGTAGCCGTTCAGTTTATTGGGAGAGGACAATTTAGCAAAAACATTTTTATTTTCCAGTATCTTAATCCTTTTTTTTTTCCTGTGTCAACAAAGCATAGCCTACCAAGACTGATGACTCCAGCTCTGTGAGACATTACAGCATGTACTCTACTACTAGTGACACCGTGGAACTAGTCATTAATATTTCCATTAAAATTACATATTTCAGAGCAAGTGGATTCATCAAATCTGAACCAGTTTCACATCACAAGTTAGTTTTGATTAATTTTTCAAGACAAATATTTTGGGAGGAGCGGAAATTTTCCAAATTTGCAATACATCGATTTTGACCTTTTTTAGATTTAAAAATAGTACTTTTTCATTTTAAAATAACCTTTCTTTTAGAAAGCCAGACTATTTATCATTAAAACCCTTTCAAAACTAAAAAGTGTAATATTAAATCTTTTCAGCAGTCTTAATGGTTTTTTTGTAAATCTTTCTAGTTCTTCTGGGACAGAAAACTACATTTTGCACAGCCACAGTGACCAGCATGGAAGCTAGAAGCCTGCATCGAAGCAGAATACCACCACTTTCTGGTGGAGGTTTCATAGGGAGAAGCCTGCAGTCTTTTCCAATTCAATTACATTATCTGGAAAAAACCAAGTTGCTACACAACACAATAACTATGGTAGCCTTTTTATAGCTGTAGATCGGTCACCTGTTTAACACAGCTAGCAACTTCTTCAGAAACAATCCTGACCCTTAAATCAGGAATTATGCTTGCCATAACTGCAGCACACACATTCAAGAACCTTTTTACTCCTCTCCCCCACTTTCTTGTGAGATTTCATGTGTGTTTTATGAGTGAGTGCTTACCAGGTTGTGGACTGAGGTGGTGTACTTCTATATTAATGTTCTGAAAAAATCCTAGGGAAGATCCAAAAGAATTGCTCATAGTCCGTGCAGTAAATAAGTATCAAAAAGATGTGCAAATGTTTATTGCAGAATGAGCTTTTCTAAATGAACTCAGCTATCTTCCAGTAAACACCACGCCTATTTTTATTATGCTCTCCAAAATTATGTACTTTTCAAGTAATATCTGCCAGAATGAAAAGTGGCTTGAGTTTTCAAAAACACTGTGTCTAGAAGATACAAAACTTCTTTAGCCCATCAAACTATGGTTATTCAGTCATATATTTTCCTACCAGGGTGTCGTGGTTTAACCCCAGCTGGCAACTAAGAACCACATGGCTGGCTCGCTCACTCCCCATCCTGCCCCAGTGAGATGGGGAGGAGAACTGAGAAAAAGGTAAAAGTCATGGTTGAGATAAGAAAAATTTAGTAATTGAATTAAAATAAAATAAAATAAAATATAAAAATTGTAATGAGAAGGGGAGAGAAGGAGAGAGGAATAAAATCCAAAGGGAAAAAACCCAAGTGATGCAGAATACAATCACTCACCACCCACTGACCAATGCCCAGCCAGTCCCTGAGCAGCTCTTGGCAGGCCCTGGCCAACTCCCCCCAGTTTATCTACCCAGCATGACATTCTATGGTATGGAATACCCCTTCGACTAGTTTGGGTCAGCTGTCCTGCCATGCTCTCTCCCAGCTTGTTGTGCACCTGCTCATTGACAGAGCACGGGAAACTGAAAAGTCCTTGATTTAGAGTCACCATTACTTAGTAAACTAATGTTTTAGTTGTTGCTATCAATATCATTTTCATACTCAATCCAAAACACCACATTGTACCAGCTACTAAGAAAAGAATTAACTCTAATCCAGCAGCAACACACCTTTTAATGCCTCAATTAGTCCTTGCTACAGCTTCCTCATCTGAATGCTTACCAGACTGCTGTGTCTTGATCCTACCACCTAGAGCCTAATTGTTCATCTGTTCTTACTTTTCCTGATAACAGCGCTAACTGAAGTTGTGAGCAACGCAGTACTTACTAGGTAGAAGTTGGCTGTCTGCTGGTCCTCCTTGTAAAGTGCAACTCATTTGCTCTCTCTCTTCAGGATCTGTGCTGACCGCTTATCCCCTACCTTCAACCCAGGTCTGCAAGTTCATAATGGGCTTTTTGAGTGATATATAATAACTGAAGCGTAGACTCTCATAATATGTATAGATTCTTCATGGTATTTATCGGGTCTCTTTCTGCCCTAACTAGCCAGGCTTCTCCTTTCTCAGTAGGTTTCTTAGGTCCATGAGACCTCTGAGCGATGAAGTCAGGTCCAGACCTGCTCAGGAGTCTTTGTGAATCTTTTTATGTTTCTTGCGTATCTCTTGGGCTCCATGATATTTAAGATAAGGACCAAATTTCTAAACTCTTTGCTTCCTTGTGTGTATGTTCACCACTGTTCATACGCAGCATTTTGCACACAGTTTGGAGGAAGCTTCTTTCAGCCATCCCATCAAGAGAGGCATCAACATTTAACGAGTGCCCATTTTCCTTGGCCTGGGGGGTACACAACAGTATAGATGACTCTGGATGCTGAAGCATCCCATGGATCACAAATTACAGAATTAATAAACTGTACATGGATAGATTCCTTAAATGTTCATGAGATCTTAAGCCTGAAGAAGCCAAGATTGCTAATTGTATAGATAAAGGTCTGAATCTGTGTTCTGGAGTAATCACCAGCATCCTGGAAGTAGGATGAAGAGATGGGGATGATGAGGCTTGACAATAAAGATCAGAACTGGGGGAAAAAAAGAGGGGGGAAAAAAAAACAAAAAAAAGGGGAGGGGAAGGAGGAGGAGAAAACTGCTGCAAAATCCCCTTTCAACAGCATAGTTGGACATCATGGCTGTAGATTCCAGCTTTTTGCTCCCTCACCCATGACAGACAAGTTTGATTTGTGGAGTTTACTCTGGATTTTCTTATCAGTTGCAGTACATTTGCACTGATGTTACGAAATTAAGACAGAAATCTCAGCATCAATATCAGGTAACAAGAGAACCCACTAAACTCCTAAGTCACTGTTTTCGGTATTGTATTTTTGCATGTGGTATGATATTGAGGTTCATACTGTCCCACCAGCTAGTCTTCATTTCCATAGCACAGCGCCTTCAGTGATAACCTTGACATACCGTCTCTGTTATGCAAGAAAACTGAAGTAATGTATACTACCTTTTTCCTGTCTAATCTTGTCATTTGTTCCGTTCAGTTCTCCTTGCAGCTTTGTATGGATGCTATGTACATCGAGAATCTGTAGCCCAAGGGGGAATATATTTAAAACAGGGACATGGAATAATCCAGTAGAAGTAAATTTTATGTTACTGGGGAAGATACTCATTCTGAAGTCATGTGGCAGAAGACTTAGGAAAGCAGGTAGAGGAGGATCTGCTGCAGTTATATACCTTAATACACAATAGCATGTCTGTCAACAGTGCTACTTGTGACAGATTCCTGCATTACTGAGGGGATCACACAACTTAACATGTCCAAAAGTGATTTCATCACAGCACTCCTTTTTTCCAAGAGACATTAGATTAATTCAGTGGCGAGTGTCTGGTGCTGAAAAAATCAGGTCCCAGGTTTGCAGCTGTTTGGCTTTGTCTTTTAGGATAAAGACGTCTAAGTTCCCTGAGCCTATGTTTAACCATCCATAAATGAGAATAATTCTACTCATCTTCCAGGCTGCTGAAATGTTTAATTAATTAGTGTTTCAAAACTGTTCTGGACTATGCAGATATGAGGAACAGTAAAGTGCTGCTATTATTTCTTTAGCACTACATACATACCTTCCTTCTGGTTTTTTGTAACTGTAAAAAAACCCTCTGCTGCAAGCTACTGAGGCCGCATAGTGTTCTAGTCTATCATCCTATACTAACCTTCCAGCCAGAAAAAAAGAACTGAGCCAGACACTGAAACGTTTACAGACACTTTTTGGTAATCACTGCAGTTAATAGAAACTCCAGTTGCTTTAAGAGAAGTCTCAGTTTACGTCTGCATTTGAATTTAACGTGCCATGAAACCACTCTGACATGCACAGAGCCTGAAGCTTTTGCTGCTCAAACCTTTCTCCATGAAGCTGAGAATCCTAATGAGAAATGAAGGCCCCAAGCCAAGGATCTCACAACAGGCTGTTGCTGTAAACAGAGCAGAAAATGCACCCCAAGGTGAGAAATCCTCTTTAAAAGCCTACTCTGCTGTGGAGGTGGAAGAATGCCAGAGCTTCCTTTAATGACCAAATAATTTGGAGCCAGGTAGGTGTTTTGGCAGCTGCTATTTGATGAAGGAAAACCCCAGTGCACCTTGGAATATATCTGCAGCAGTGCTCTGTGGCTGCTATGAGAGCACCAAAGAAAAGCCCTTCTGCTATCAGACCTTCTTTTTCCTGACAGTTTATTTAATTGTCCCACCCACCAACCCTTTCTTCCCTCCTAAGTATACATCGACTCAAAGGTTGTTGGTTGTACTAGTTGACAACATTTTGCAGAAGTGAGCCAGGTCAATATTAACTGTGGCGTACCTCTGATATCAGGGAACATTTGAGATTGAGGTCTGGACTCCATTTCACTGGGCATGTTGTGAGAGCCAGCTCACACAGAGGGCAACGTGGGCAGCAGCACAGCGGTGTCCTTCCTTCATCTTCTAAACAGGCAGGTGAATCCTGCCACCTGCATCAAATTCAGAGCAACCAAGTTGCACCCAGTCAAGGTCTATTTCTGGTATTTGGGTTATTTACAAAGAGAGATTCAGTGCAATGCAGCAAATCTAGCCTAAATTCTTGGTTTGTGAAGTTTCTTCATAAAGCTGGCCCTGGTCTATGATAGGCCATTTTTAGAGGGATGGCTGCCGCCAACCAGGTATGAGCTGCCTATCTCAGCAACACCCACTCTGTGTTCTCCAGAGGAATTAGTGTGAAGTTTTTGGGCAGATTAAGGATGGGAGGGTTAGATGCAAAAGGCTAGTTTATAATAGCCTCTGTTACTCTGCCCAATATAATCTTGAAACAGATCTATGTAGTACTATTGTGGAATTAAAAATTCATATATAGGTAGAATGTGTTGTTTCTCAAGGCAGTAGCAAAATCCATGGACTGTGTGCAAATCTGATTAGTGGCAATTTAGTGAGGGTGCAAAACTGCTAACTTACCCCAGGTGCTTGCTGCTTTACATCAGGAACATTGGGGATGATTCTGTCTTTGCTAAATGAAAAGATTTAACAAACTAGAATGTGTATAAAAAGATATATAACTATCCACACGCATAAATAAATGAATTAATGTGTACTAAATACATATAAAAGATCTATATAGAGAGAATTATTTCTCATTTGTGTTGATGTTGCGAAAACTGAATGAACACAGCAAATTCAACAATGCTCTCTGATCATTGTTGTAATCACATTGAGTGTAAATGTTTTGGCACAGACTCTAACTTCTGTCAACAATTAGTCAAAAATATATTTGCTCTTTGACTGAAAAACAATTTTCATGTATGTCACCAAATTTAGCTACTTCAGAGCATATTTTCATTGTTAGGTGTGTTTGTGCATTACACCAACTGCAGAACTTCCAGTTCTCAAATAAATAAATGTGAATTATTTAACAGTTGTTTGAATCTTTATACCTATCCTATCTGGTTGCTCAGTGTGGAAATGGTCATCTTGTTCTGTAATTTTTTGTATTTTGCTATGTAGTGGTAGATTTGGGAGAAGATAGCACCATATGTAATTGCATATGTCTGGAAAACAATTTGTTATTTATTCTGCTCACTTATTTGGGGGTTTATTTGCCTCATATACTCACCTGTTGTTTACTTTGAATGCAGATAGCACAAGTAACATAAACTGCTCACTGACTTTTTGACTGATAAATACTAAAATCATTAATGGTCACCTGCAGCCAGAGAATGTCCCTGTATGCTGGGCATCGATCTCCCATTTTACCATGCTGCCTGTTCCAGAGCTGCTCCTCTACACTCTGCACTGAGAATTTCCTCAGTCTGGCCTTGACTGTTTTCAGTGTTTAGATGATTTAATTCAGCTGACCCACAACATATAATCTCCTCTTACATCCTCCTTCGCTGGGTCTCTCAGTTGCTTGGCAGAGCAAAAGAGCTCATCAAAGACATTTGAATTCTTGTTTGGTATAGACAGCTTATTGAAAACAGAAGACAACATTCTCTCAAAATAAATTTTGCAGATGTTTTTGACAAATGTGTTCTCAAAAAAAGAGTACAATGCAAAAATAAATTCAAATCCCTTTACTTTTTTAAGTTGTTTCTAGTCCACAGGGAAAGTTCAGAGTTACACAGTTGATTTTACCAGAGGCTGTGGGGTCATTAGTAACATTTTTGTCTTTCTGAGGAGAGAGGAAAAAAATCAGTAAATCAGATTATCCATTAGTTGGGTGGAAGATTAGTATTAGAAATTGTTTTTTTTCAGCCTTCCTCTCATAAAGAGAGAACGGGGTTTGGGAGGTGGTAGCTTTGAACACCTAAGAAAAGTGTCATGAATCACCTCGTTGCTCCTGAACAGGGAGGTCTGGGTGGTTTCAGGCATGTCACTTCGCTATCAAAAATGATCTCTTGTCAAGACTGTTCTAGTAGCAGGGTTTTCATCTGGATTTAGAGACACTGTGTGACAAATTCTCTGTAATCTGGAGGATTCTTTTAGCTTGGTTACAAGATATGATAGAATTTGTAGGAATTCCTTAGGAGGATCTTTGAGTTCATATGCAACATGGCTTCAGAGATTTGGCAGGGGGATGGTCTGTTGAGAAACCTGAAAGTGAGTAACATGACAAACAAAAGGAAATGAAAATGCCCTTTTTCTATTCAGCAATATGGGGTTCTTCACAGACATGGCAGAGCAGTACTGTAATTGAAGCTGGAGAATTGCAGCAGCTTTTACAGGCAGAGCATTGCTTTTTTTGCCAGTTTTTGTAATGTGAACAAGCACTAGCCTGTAGATGAGGAATGGACATTGTAAACAATATTGCTGAGTCACTTGATAGGACATTTCCAAGAGAAAATAAACCAAACAAATTGATTATCCATCATTTATCAATGGAAATGGTGAAATACTGTACAGAGAAATCTCTGAGCTCTAGTAGCCTGTCGGCTTTGTTAGCAATAAACACGTAGCAGATGCCATGTTGTTTGTTATTGGTGACACCTTTAGAAAGCAGAGAATAGGGAACAGATTTTCTCTGTACTAGTGGGACTCAAAATCAGTCTTTTGCAAGGTTTATGATAGCAAAGTGTGTATTTGGCACATATGAGAAGAAAAAGGAGTGTTCTTTATGTACGATCGACGATACCCCATTGAGAAATGCTGGCAGGAGTAGGGTGGAGTCTGCGGTGTAAGTGGAATGGAGGAGAGCATGTGAGCCTGGTGGGCTGCATGAAGGAGGGAGCTGAATAACTGTAAGGCGACTGCAGGAAAAGGGTCTTCTGGTTTAAAGCTGTAACAGAATGAAGCAGAAGAGGATGAACGTCTGGGGGAGGTAAGATGCTGAGCTGAAAACTGTCCAGGGGGAAGTAGAAAGGTTGGGGCATCCTTGATTTGTAGGACAGACTGTAGGCTTCATTAGTAATTTTGCTAATTATTATATTTTTTGGAGGCAGGTTAAGATATGTTATTGTTTCAAACAATGAAGTGCTGGAGTAGTCCTGCAATCAACAGTGTTCTGTGCAGATGATGTTACACAGAGCTGGCCCACCTCTGCCAGCATTCTGTTTCTTTTTCAGAAACTGCCATTGTCTCTGAGGCTTAAGAGTATCCTGAAAGGCGTGAGCAGTGAGGGTTTGGTTTGGATTCCTTTCTGGTTTGATTAAGCTTAGCCCATTCTTTGGGCCCTGAAACACAGGCTGGCTCTCCATGACATGTGGCATCACATGGCACCATCATCACTGCCAGCCTGAATTAAAAAATACTTGGTTTGATGGGAGAGAGGTGTGAGCATGGATGGATGTCCTGACTTAGATGAAAGGAAGGAAATTTAATACACTAAAGCAAGATACTTTCCTGTGCAACATGCAATTTCACCTGTGTTACAAATTGGCAAATAGGTTACTAAGAGAAGATTGGCCTTGTATTTGAATAAAAATAGTGATTAATCTGGTGTGGATAAGATTACAAGCATGTCAGTTCCCTGTGTTTTAAGGAGCTTTCAGCTGGCATCAGAAAGAAATCATGCATGTATGCAGCTGGTTTACAGTATCAAGATACTTGAGGCTTTGTGGAGGTCAAATACTTAGATCTGGATTTTCTATAGCTCTTTTATTGCATTTGCATACAAAGTAGCTCACCTTGTTGGAGAGTTTCGGTCTGTATCAATTTATTTGTTATCCTTGGGAAAGAAAGACTGAAGGCAAAATTTGGGAATGTCACAGACCTCCCTAATCACTGAAGCCAAGTCTCCTAGTACTGCAGGCAAACCATGGAATAACCCCTTTTATAAACTGATCAATAGGTTTTGTTATTTGAGAGGCTGTCCCAGAACCTCACTGCTTTTCTGGTTAGAAATCTTTTTCTAACTCCTGCCTGAAACACAGGCATGCACTGTTTCTTGAGCTACTGTGTCCTTCTGGTTAAATAGGTCTTCTCTCCCTCTCTAGTATTTACCATGATTTATGTATAGATGGCAATTACATCCCCCCAGTATAATGTTATTCCTGACTAGCCTCAGGTAAAGAGATTACATACCAAACTCGCCCTGGCAGTGGTGGAAATGCATTCCCTTACAAGAGAAAATAATGTAGCCCTATAATTTGGAACTGTGTGTTAAAGAATTTGAAGTGGTAAAACTTTCAGTGTTGATAAAGCCCATGTTTATTTCATTCCTCTAATCAGAAGTGATGAGTCATTCTTCTGTGCAAACCGAGTCCTGTGGCCTGTCAGCAGCTTCTAGGAGAGAATAATTTCTGAAGAAACATTGTCACTTCTGTAGTGCTGCTCATCTTGGTGAATCCAAAAGCTGTTTGCGAAATGATGTTTAGACTAGATAGGAAGATTATCTGTCCACTCCTGAAGTGAAGCCTTGTCTCTGTGGTGGGATGTAGCCGTTTCTTAGCAGAGTTTTTTATTACCACCATGAGAACAAATGAGGTGATGACCAAATTTAGTTACAACTGCAGGGTAGACTTGGGAGTTTGGAGGAGATGCTGGGACAGCTGGTATACCTGCTTCTGCACTGAGGCCTGCGAGGTTTCTTCTTCCTTCTTGCCATCATTTTTGTCTGTTAACTTTACAGCTCCTTCAGTCATGTCTGTCATCCCTGGTGGAGCAGGAAAAAGCCTTAATGGTAGTGGTGGGTCTACTTTCCTTTCTTTTTGATTAATTTAGGCTTTTTGATTAAGTGACAGTTTTCATCACTTTCAGCAGTCACTCTCTGACAAGGCAATTTATAGATGTATTGGTATTATATGCTAAGGACAAGCAGAGTAAATAACGAATGAGTGTGATTTATTTTGAAATCTAAACAGATCCTCCTCCAAAATTCAACGTTCATGCTGGTTTTGTATACAGAAATATATTTTATTTGTTCGCTGAGCAATCTAATACTCAGTGCACCTTCCAAGGATAACTGCTGCCATGCAAGGATGAACACAAAAGACAAGATATTTAATATCACTGCGAAATTTGGGCTGTATTTCTGCAAAATCTGAACTAACTAGATTTAAAGAAGGAAAAGTTAGCATTCAAACCGCTATTTTGGTGTTTCCATCTTGTGCCAAATCAGCTGATAATTAAATGTCATGCTCTGGTTAATCAACAGCAGTTAATCTCCAGCTACCAATGTAACTATCTCAAACTCACAGCTTACAGTCTCTCACCGGGTGTCTTAACCCAACTGTGCAGAGGCAGACAAGGACTAGTGATTGACACAGCTGCTGGAATTGGTTAGACATTTTCTGGAAGTATTTCACTTCTCAAAAAGTAATTACAGCAAATTTGAAATGCTTAAATGTGTGTTAACTTAGACAAC
Source organism: Falco punctatus (assembly GCF_963210335.1). Taxonomy (NCBI): domain Eukaryota; kingdom Metazoa; phylum Chordata; class Aves; order Falconiformes; family Falconidae; genus Falco; species Falco punctatus. The sequence goes on along the minus strand of NC_137585.1, from coordinate 23,768,669 downwards.
ATAAATAAAACACAGAAATAAAAGAGGCAGAACATTCTAAGATTTTATTTCCAGATTTTTGGAGTGGAATATTTTGATTTTTTTTCATTTTGAAATGTTTGTTTTATTTTCAACAGCTATATTGATGTTATACAATATAAAGCAAAAAGATAAAAATAGAATTAAAGGTTTAAGTTGCTCTGATGAGACAATTATTTAAGTGTTGGGAGATTCAAGAGTTTCGGGGTTCCTTGATTTTGTTGAGGATGTTAAGTGTTATGGACTAGGATGTCCCTGGGAGCTGCAGGTAAAACCAGCGCTAGCTGCAGTGGGGTTGTGTACAGTCTCATGGGGACAAGCTGAAGGATGACCAAGATGAGCAAGTAAGTTTCTGGGCTTATATGATGCTACAGTCACTTGCAAAATTTTATTCAGATGTGATACCTCCTCTGGAGAGGCAGTAATATGAAGCACACAGGTCCCAAAGCGGTACATTTTGATAGGTATATTTTCAACCAAATGTTGAGAAGAAGGAAGGGCAAAAGAGTCACTTCAGTAGTAGATGTTATAGGTGCACATATCAGAGTATGATCAGTGAATTGTCATGTATCGGTGCCTGATGATGGACTAATTGCAGCTGTTGATACTCTAGCAGCTGCTGCTCCAGCTCTCAGACTACCAGCCCAGGACAAATAGTAAGGTTTAGAAGCTCATGAAGTTCTCAAGACTGAAGCCAAAACTTGCTCACCTAGCATATTACCTTCTCTGGGAATATTCTGAGCAGATCTTGTCCCTGTCTTTACTGCAGCAACTCCCTCAAATGTGTGGTTTCTTTGCACTCTAATACTAGTTTTGCTTTTTTGGGGGTGAATGTTAGAGCAGCATGTAGTTGTCATTTGGTAGTTGGTTATAAAAATAAATCTTGGGTCTTCACATGCCTCATGAGAGACTCCTAGAGAGGCTTCATTCTGTTCTCACTTTCATTTTACATGTCATACTAATTGCCTTCATTTTGAAAAAGGCTGTTTGGTCTATTAGTCTTCTATTAGTTTGTCTCAGGCATTTAAGCCTGAGAGAAACAAGCAGGCTTCCTTATTTATTTTGATAAACAGGTAGTAGAGTAGAGTAGAGGCTTGCATAGAAATAAAAGGTTAATGCAAGACTACTACCAATCAAAAACAAACAAAAAAAAAGGTTTGGTTGTGGTTCTTTTTTAAGATAAGATAATAGAACACTGAAATGTCATGAAAGGGCTGGCTGAGACATCGCACATAGATGGCTGTGCATGTTTGTCTGCAGACATCTACAAAGGTCACCCAAAGTGCCACGCATGGATCCAGGGTTCTGCAGTTCCAGTGTTTTTACACTGGTTCATGAATTTGATTAATTTATTTGTGAAATTCCTTGAGATCCCTGCTAATGACAAATTCTTCTTAAAAGCATTTTTTTCTTCCTAGATAGCTCCAGCTGATACAAGACTATCTCTCGGACTGAGTAACATTATGTTTTAGACCTTATTCAGAATATCTTTAGACCTCTCCTGTTCAATCTTGTTAATAATCCGCCCTCAGTTTGCAGCCACAGAACTGGACAGCAGAATTCATCATCTTGTTACAGTGAAGTGCATGGTGCAGCCAGGAATTACTTAAATAGATATGTGTAATTTCTATTGATTGAGAAATAGTATTTTCTGTGCGCTGGGGTGGGAAGTCATGGTGTGGAAGATGACAGTTCCCTGTGGGGATTTAACTTTGATTCACTGAAGGGAGGGACAAAACTCTGCCAAGTTTAGAAGTCTGTTAGAAAAGAGGTGGGATTGATGGATAAATAACCTAAACCACAGATGTCAGGATTCAGTAATGCTGTTAAAGATTAAATACCATGAACGTTAGTAGCTGGCTTTCCCAGAGTTTAAATGCAAGGGATGGTGTTGAAACTTGTCCCTTTTTCATGCACTGATATTTTGTAGGTAGACCATTTAATCGTAAAGCACAAATTCCTGCCCAAAGCTCCCTGCCAGACTTGGTGATTTCTAGGGACGATCTATGTAGAGGTTTCCCTGTGGTGGGCGGGGAAGTGACGAGCCCACCTGCTGCCAGCAGTCAGGGATGCCCTGCAGGGTTCTTGCAGCTTCTGACTCAACAGCTCAGCCAGATAATTCTTCCTCCCGGCTGATGTGAGGCTGTACCTAGGCTCAGAGCTCTGGCGACTACTGGAGCTCAGCTAGGCTGAGTGTCTCCAGGAATGCTTTTTCCTCTAGCACACACTTCACTGAACAGCTCTGTGTGCTCTAAGATGCTTTGTCGACCTAATACGCTGACTCTCAGGTTAGCCACAATGGCCAAAAGTCAAGTGAGCCCTCCAGTTTTTCCTGGTAGGCTGCAGCCCTTCCTAAGAACTGGCATAGCCCTCCTGCTTGGAAATGTTAACCCCTCTAGGTTAAGCATATGTTAATTCAAATTCTCGGGAAGCTGTAAATTGAAGGATGCATTTTTGTCCTGGATTCTGCCTGCCTGTCTTCAGGTTTTTGCTTCTGTGCTGCTGCTGTTGCTATATGTGTTGGTTAGAGGCACTCAGACACTGGGACATCCGTGCTTGAAAGGAGAGTGTGGGTGTATTGACAGAAGTACCAGGAGGTACTATACATGCTAAATCCCAAGAGGCTGGAATTAAAACAAATTGCCGCATGAGAGCAAATGAGTTGAAATTATGTGCTACTTAGAGAGAAGGCATGAGGATTTCTTTTTAACTCTTCTCACATATCTCATTCCAATGCACCTTTTTCCTTTGTGAAGAGAGGAATTAGTTATAGTTGTAAATATTAAGTTTATAGCAGTCATAAATCATGACCAAATTCATGGGTTTAAAAATGTGTGTACTTGTGGAATTCTGGATGCATTGTTAGCAGATAATTCTTTTCCCTTTCATATATAACCACCACCCAAATTTAGACAAGCCAGGACATAAAATAGGGACATAGATAAATTTGGACCTTTTGGTCCAAGTTCGTTTTTGCTTTTCACACTGGCTTTTTAAAGTCTAGCAATTAAAAACTAGCAATTTCTGCTAGTTGCCAAAACTGAGCAGAATGTCAGTGGCTGAACGTGCTTGCAGAGCAAAGCATGAATGCATTCAATTGCATGTTTGTACATGAAGAGGCTATAACTGTCTCTCCAGATACTAGGTAGGTGTAAACAAGTGGCAATTTCTGCATATGTGAACCGAGAGCATTTACAAATACTGGAAAAAGTGGATTTTCTGGAAGCTGTTAGGAAATATGGTTTTGGATACCTCATTAAGACAGCATCGTCTCTGAGTTGAGTTTACATCTTCTTTCTCTATGAAAGCTCAGTAAGAACTGACCTACTCCAGATTTCTGGATCTCGTGCTCCTGCTTTGGAGATTGTATTGAAAATCTTTTTCTCTGTCATCTTCTGTATTATGTATCCTTGAGTATTGCAGTGTCAGCCACAGCAAGTGGGCTCTACACCTCCCCGGCTCCTGAGGTGAAGCAAGTCCAAGGACAGGAATGTGCAGGCAAGAACAGAACAGAGGCAAAATTTCGTTTGGCTGCTTGATGAGATGGCTGACCCAAGAGCCCAAACCAAGTCTTAGTCTTGGTTTCAGCCCCTCCATCAGTAATTAAAACCCTGTGCACCTCATTTCCCCTATCACCGACTAGTTTTAAAATATGCTGACATTTAAGAAAAGAGCCCGGGTTCTTGGGGAGATGCTTTCCAACTCTAGCTCTGCTGCAGATTTCCTAGGGCAGGTTGCAATGGAAATCCTAACGGGGAAACTGAAGGGATTCAAGTTACGTTGTGAGTTTACCATTGCTGCCTTCTTCTGGCACAGTTTTTGTACACATCATGTTTCTTAGATTTGAGGACTAACCCGGGCCCAGTACATGCCGATAGCAATTTCTCCGAAGTTTTTTAGGAATTATTGGTTCCCAGTAACTAATATTCAGTCCATGTTTTGCTGATGCTTTGTACTGCGTTTTGAATAGGAGCAGCATTGGGTAGTATTTGCATATAAAACGAAAAGGATTAAAAGTTGCGTTGTGTGGGTTCTATACTGTCCCTACTCCTGATCTGATCTGTAAGTGGAGAAACATGTTTGTTTCTGACATAGCAGCCAGTTCTGAAAATATGATCTGAGAGCTAAGCTGGGCTCTTCGTGGTTCAAGTAGAATGCATTGTTCTGAGACACAATTACACCTTGACTAACAGTTTTATTGCTCGTGCTTATGACACAGGAATGCAGTTTCCTTTCAGGATGCAAACAGATGGCCTTCTCCATTGTATTTTAATGAAAAGATTTCAGATTCATCTGATATTTTTTAAATCATTATTATTTTTACTGCATTTCACTTTAAAGGCATCTGTTTTTCAAAGTACTTTGCTAGTCCAACTAGTCTCAGGTATGGAGTGAGCCTCTCTGCAAACTGCTGTTACTGAAGACCTGATCACCTACAGCTTTGTTAATGTCAAATGAGATTTCTAAGTGCTTAGGGACCTTGTAATCAGGTCAGGGATACTTCTTTTTCTATTTTCTACCTGAGATGGTAGGTAGACTCAAACAAGCATTCTCTGTTGTGGTCCTTAATTAGGCAGACTTCCTACTGTGGCTAGAAGTGGTCTAACCAGCAAAGATTCGGGGCCTAAGGCTCAGTTTTAGGACCTAGTTGCAGGTTGCAGTCTCCTTTGCAACGTAAGGAGCTGCTTGCCTCCTCCCCTCACATAGCAACAGCATATTCCCACAAGAGAAAATACTTTTCTCAGTTGCTGGGCCTGCTTGTGTCTACAGCCTTTGCCTGGCTTTTTATTTTGGTGCAAAAGGAGGTAATCTGTAATTTGGGTTGCCAGCTGCATTCAATCACAGCTGAACTGTGATTTTCAGAGTTTTGCTGCATAAGCTGCTGTGAGTTTTCATCGATTCTGCAGGCAACTGAGTGGAAAATATGTTTGGTTTGGGTTTTTTTAATACTTTTACGTAAGTTTGGCTCTGTGTATTGACACTCTTAAGCACAGCACATAGCAGTTTATCACCCATTAGGAAATGAACAAGTGTCACTTAGGTTGATACACATATCCAGGGTGAGCTCTGACATGGTTTGCTACCAAAATAATGTTCAACGCTGATGTAAGTTGAGCTGGTGTGATATATAAGGATAAACATTGCCCAAGAGAGCTGTGTAGGAACACTGCCTTAGAATGGGAAGAATCCTTTTCATTCTTACTTTTCTTGGGATGAAACACCAATCCATAGTCACATGTTGTGTTGTAGGTTCATTTTTTTCTTCTTGTCCCAGCTATTTTGAACAAAGAATGCAAGACGTAAGTGCAGATGGGATGTACAGCTAATGATAATGTCTGTGGAACCGAGTGTGCTATCTTAGCCCAAACAAAGCACATTCAAATATGAGTAGCTGTAGGTTAAGGATTTCAGTGGTAAAAGTACATCTTCATATACTTCTTTTCATCACTCATAGCTTCAACAAATGTGTTTCATATTGGTTTATACAAGGTCAGCAGCTTTACAGAACACCAGTAAGTTACATCTTGCCACAACCACGTTTCCTGAGTTCTGTGCAGTCAAAGTCTAAACTTTATGCCCACATGGATTTTTAAACTGTTACATGCATATGGAATGGTTTTAAAAGGTCTCCCACAGAGTGGTTGGTTGGTTGATTGTGTTTTGTTTATATTAGTAGTAGTAGTTGACTAAAGATATATCAGTGTCTTTGAGCAGACTTATCCTTTATGCGCATATGTATTTGTGCATGCATAAAAATATACTTTTGTCTTATTTTTTAACTCTTAGGCTATTTATGTTGCTGTTCATATATTTATGTTCACACCCAACCTTGATCTAAAAGCATTAAAAAATTTCCCCTACTATAATTCTCCAAACTTTGTATATAGGCATTAAACAATACTCCTGATGGATGTTTTTAAGTGATTTAAAATTGTGGGTTTCTTTTCTTAGCAGTGCAAAAAACCCAATCAACTTTCCTAATCCCAAGAAAATCCAGATTCAGTTACCAAAGCCGTAGCTCTAACTTCAGCTCCAATATGCTGCCTGCAGTTTGTCTTGGTAAGAGATTGTTTTGCAAATGGAAATGATTAGCAATAAAATGTATTGTAATAAGGAAGCGTGCTAAGGTTACATAAGTGCAAAAATGCACAGTAAAAACAGACTGTCATTCGCCTTCTCATACAGTTGACCCAATTAAAAATGCTTGCTGTGCTGCATTACAGGAGCAGCTGTCCTCTCAGTTTTCTCCACTTTTCTCCTTTTCTTCAGGTTCCTTCCATTCTTTTTCCTCTCCTCTCTTGATCTAGTTCTTCCCAATTAATGTTTGCATGTCCGATCTTAGCCTCTGCTCTTTCATTTCCACAAGAAATACTATATTCCTTCTTTATGGTTCTCTGAGAAGGGAAGTACAGAAAAGACTGTGCTGTGATTCACCCCGAGGTGCAGGCGATGCCAACTAAGCGAGCAGTGCTGCTGCATGAGGCTGGGAATACCTGTATGTTGATGTGGTGACAGGCATGAAGGTTGCCCTTTGTATTTCCTCCAGGAATATCCAGACAGCAAATGAATCAGTGTAGACGGCAGGCCTAGTTAATGATAAATCTTACTTTTCCCTTCCCACCCAAGACATAAGGAAAGAACTTCTCTCCCACAGCAGGAAAAAGGCAGGGGCGAATGCTGGAGCTAAGGAAGATCTCCTTTGCCTGGCAGTGCTTGTAGCAGCTGTTCCTTTATCCTCTGTTCAGGATGGCTGCTGAGGACAAGAGCATACGGGTACCACAGACAGTGTATTGCACTACAGTAATCCTGAAAAAGCCATTTTGAATTGGGCTGCTTTAGTGAAGTCTGTGTGAAGCTGCTCAATGAAGTTTGTAGTTAAAAAAAAGGATCAGTTCACTGAGGAGGGGGAATGTGTAAGAAAACACATTTAGATTGCCTTCCCCTAGTTTGCTTCATCAAGTATGATTTTCTGAATACCTTCTGTCATGTTAACAATGTACAGTAATGACTGTACAGAAGAAAAAGATAAGCTAGCTTTCTCATTCAGGGAAGCATGAGTAGGATAAACACCAGAGCTTCTCCATGGATCTTTGTGCTTTGTTTTTAAAATCACAGCTGGCACCAGGTGGGGATATAGGGAAGTAACTGTCCACCATCTTTTCCTACACATGAATTACGGAAGACAAAGGATTAACTAGCAAGGGATAGGGCAGGATCAAAGCAGTCAAAAGAACCTGGCTTTTACCGTGCCTTGGGATTCATCTGTGGTGCTCCTTCATGCAGGGTGTTGTGGGTATCAGAGTTCACAGAGGTTCAAGAGAGCTGGCTCAGTCACAGAACAGAAAGCCACCAAAGGCTGTTGGGTACAAAGATCCTACTTGTGGTTCAGAAAGTCCCTCAGCTAACATTGTAGTGCTACAAAAAGTGCTCTGCACTGGAGGCTTGCCTTCATTCTGGACTATTCGCTGAGCAGCAGTTGGCCGCTGTGAGATCCAGGATAAGGGGCTAGGCAGATCTTGCACTGAACTGCAGCCTAATATGGTTGCTGTATTTTTATTCTCTCTCTTCTTTCCTAAGCTCTCCTTATTGCTCTTAAGGATTACTCCTATTATAAGAAATATGAAACTGTATTTCAAATGTGATGGCTGGTTCTGATTTGAGCTGACAAATTTATAATAATCCCAACCTCATGTGGCAGCTAATTGAACCAAGTGATCTTTCTGCCCCACCCTTTGATGGGTTGCCCACCTTTGTACAGTAGTGGCTACCAATTTCTGCACAGTTCAGGCTTTTTTATCTCACAAGATTGTTGGAGAATTAGAAGATTTGATGCTGTTTGTCCTGATTCTCTCCTTCTCTCGTTGGGTGTCTGGCTCTACCTTGTGGTCTTCAACATTTAGAGTGCAATTCAGCTGCCAAAGCTTGGGCGTGATGTGCCATTTTAGGTATCCTGCCTGGTCTCCAGGGGAGCTTTGTTCTCCATTAGATTTGGTGTCATGTCTACCAGCCCAACACAGGTGCCTCAGAAAATTTAAGTTTTTCAAAATGTCTCTGTTCAGAAAACTCAAACCCATCCTTAAAACACGTGTTTTTCCTTTAGCAGTTTTTAGTACCTTCACATTGCTTGTGTGCTTTGAATTCTGTATTTCCTTCCTTTCTTAATGTATTTCTCTATCCTTTACTTTTAATCTTCATACCCCTTCCTTTTATACTTTGCCCTCCCTTCCTAGTTTTTCCTTCATTCCTCTCTTTTTCTGAATTTATCTTCTTTTCGCTTCCTATCAATGTTACCTTCTCTTCATGCCCTCCCCCTTTCCCAATTTTGTTAATGTGGTTTTCCTCCCTTTTCCATCCACGTTGTCATCTTTCTATCCAAAAGGCATTTTGGAGTGTGGTATGTTTGTGTGCTGAGACTAGCATATGGATTGTAGAGTAAGCTCTATATGCATGTGTGGGACTAGAAACTGTTGGGAGACTGGCACCTCCCAAGGAGTTAAATTACAGAACAAAAGAAAATCACTTCAGCTTTAACCGATGACTTGGGGCTTCTCACATGCCCACTAGCCAAGCTGCAATTGGGATAATTCATTAATGAAATCATCTTCCAATAATAGCTGTTTGTATTGGATCAGCAGCATCTCTGTACCTCTTCCTTCCGCCTGCCTGTTGTTTGGAGTATGACTCAAAGCTGTAGTGCTGAGGCTGTTCTGATTACCTAGCCAAGCTTATAGGCTCCGTTACATGGTGGAGGCTGTGTGAGGTGGCTGTGTCAAGTGTGCCATCTCCCCAGCCCTACCGCAAGTGAGGTCAGGGCAGCCTGGTCCTCGAGCAGGCGGGAGCCCAAAGCTCCTTATGAGGCATCCCCAGCAGCTGCCCGGTCCTCGCTCGCATCCCTCCCCTGCCTCCTCGACCCTGCCAACCACAACAGCAAAGCCGTTTCAAACCCACATGACCAAGGAACGGGTTAAAACGTTGAACTGGGAGAGTGAGCGTGTGTAATGCCTCCACAGCCACCCACTGCCCGAGCCCCAAAGGGAAAGTCTGGATCTCCTTATATGGGGATCTCTGGTGGGGAGCTGAGCGTGCGGTGCCTGTCTCCGTGTGCGCAGCGCTGTCACCTACTGCGTGGTGGCTCTGGGGAGCTCAGCACAGGCTTTCTCCAAGGTGGTGGTGGGGAAGCAGGGGCTTCAGGACCGCTCACGTACTGCTGCTTTTAGTAGTGCAGCGCAGTTACAAAGGGACCTGCTTGGTATGCTTTTTACTTTTGCAGATTTTTTTCCAAGACTGGTAAATGATTTCCTAGTTTCATTATAGTGGTATTATAGATCTGCTGCTCCGGCACTACTGCCCAAAATTACTCATACATTCTGCTCCGATTTTTTTTTCTCCCATTACTTTCCAGGAGTGGGCAGATGTGTGTGTAAGAACACCCGCACATGCACTCAGCCCGGTAAAGCTGGCCCGCTCATTAGCTCAAGGATATCGGAACGTACAGGGGGCTTGGGATGATTATTTAAATTTCCTTATACGGGGATCTTTGTAAGTGTAGTTTTATGGTGATTCATGTTTTGGCCGAGGCTTGACCTTGAGCCATTTTCAGCTTTTTCATTAAAAAGACTGTTGCATTTGGTTGGTACAACTATCAAATGAGAAGTGGTATTTTGCATTTTTCCCCTCCTGCCTGCCTTGACCTGTGCAGCTCTGCATGTTGCACTGCTGGGGAGGAGAGAAAGGAAAGCAAGCTGGGACAGGGGGGTGGCTGGAGGGTGCAAATTAGGACTGTGGGCCAAAGACCTGCCCAGTCGTTTCCCAGTGTTCTTCCACAGAGTGACAAAGACAGAAGCTTCCACCTTCCCTTGCCTGTCAGTCTGGGCCCCCAGCTTCTTGTTTAATATTCATGCTGTACCCAGGGGGAGAGGGGCTGTGCTCCACACACAGGCTCATCTCAGAGCCATGGCCACCCTTAGCTGTCTCTCCTATGACCCTGCTCCCCCTCCTGCTGTCTGGGGTGGCCCTGGGGTGCGTCCTGGCAGCCACAAGATGAGCTGGAGTCTGGCTGTGCCAGTCAGGTCTGCGCTGGAGGGAGGTTCCTGTGGCTGCACATTTACAGGGTGTTTCTCTGCTGTGCGTTTTCAGTATATTCACCTTGAAGTAGCTGCATGAAATAAAAGCGGTGCTGTAGCCTGTCCTACAGGCTCAGCATGGCAGCTGCCTGGCCCCATGGCATTGTAAAGAATGAATGTGAATGCGCATGCTTTGGAGTGGAACCTGAGGATGAGTACAAGGTAACAAGACATCAAAAAGGAGCTGACAAGCTGTGTGGCACACCCATGGCTAACCCTGGGCTCTGGCGTGTTACTCCAACAGCTCAGATGCTTCTATTTGTTCGTTTGGTTTATGCAATAGATGTAAAAAATGCTGCTCCCTCCACCACCCATCCTTTCAGCTTCCCTATAAAAAGTGCAAAATTGAAGGAAAAGGAAGCTTTTGCAGAGACCAGAAAACCTTTAAGTTCAAGGCCTGAGCTTCTTTTCCTGGGAGACCTCACCTCTCAAAGCAGAGAGCCCTGTGAGGATGGGCTCTGGGGAAAGTGCGACATGGTTCAGCCAGTAGCTGGTGCAACCAGACTTTCCTCTGTAATCTTAGTCTCGTGCCTGGACAGGAGGGCCAGGGAGCCATGTCTGCCCATGAGACGGCAGAGCGTTCCCATCTCTCAGGTATGAAGGAGAGGCATTGCCCCCACGTTGGTGGTTTGACTTTAGAAGCCATAGCAGAAAGCCTCATCGTGTGGAAATGCGTATGCCACGCTGTGGGCCAGCAGTCACATGGTCACTGTGCCAGGTATCCACCAGCAATACAAGCACAGTACCACTTTGCCATTAGAGATACAGCCACTAAGTTTTCTTTCCTAGGTGAGATTACAATTGGATCCAGTCTACCCTTCCCCTCCCCGTTCCTTAGGATCCCGCAATAATTTTCTGCTGCCTTCGGCTGTGATAGTGTCCAGCAGTGGTACTTGCACAGCATCAGGTTTACTCCTGGAGACTTAAACACCGCATGAAAGCTGCAGGCAACTACAAAGTGATCCAGTGGGATCCAGCTGCTGTCCTTCATTTCCAGCAGCGAGCAGTGACTTCCAGCTGATGCATTCCGTTTCCAATGGTGATGCAATTGCTTCATCCCTTTAGAAGGACTTGAATTAATTTCTGAGGGATTGGACTCTTCTCATCAGCTTGCTTGTGACCCCTGGCAGTACTAATACTGCAAAAACAGACTTGATTAATCATTAAGCTTTTAAAGAAGATTTCCAAGTCTAGCTGCCTGGACTATCTGCAGCAGCCATTGCTGACACTGGCAGACGAACCTTTAGCAGAATGGGACATAGCTGATGTTCAGCTGTGTGTGCAAGCATGGTATCTTCTCTATGACAGTACGGTTTGGGAAGTGCTTTTTAAATACACTGAGTCTGTTTTCACTAGTACAAAGCAGAAATTACCTCATTTAAGGTCAGAAAGGTCTCTCTCCAATTCTCCAGCAGATATAAATTCACCCATAATACCTGAATGAGAACGTGTTTCATGGATTCACACTTGATCATGTGTAACATGTACAATTCTTTTACTTTTGACCCTTCGATCTATAAAGGTCCTGTTCATTTGGAAGGTGCTTTTAATACTTCTAATAGACACATTTTTATATTTCAGTTGTCACATTGCGTTAATACAGCTAAGTGTATCCATTCCACCATGTGACTGGTTTGGGGCTCAACATTTCTTTCATTTTCTGTGATTGCTAGCATGCTTCTTAGTACCTCTTATACCTTAGATTTACTTAAAGTACATTTCTTTTAGATGCAGTGATGTCAGAGTATCCAATAAGCAATGTATAATACTTACATAATTTATAGGCCCTCTTTAGCATGAGAAGACAAATTAACTTTCACCATCTTCATGAGCTAGAAAATCTCATTCTAATGTTTCATTTCAAAATAGATATTTAGAGAAGTCACAGTAAGAAAAAAATTACTAAATCATGCCACTTCTCTGGCTTTCAGTATGGAATAGTTTCCCTACAGAGCACTTTCAATTACTTGTCCAAAATCCTCCTAAAGACCCAAAGCAATGTATCTTTGGAACTTTCTGTTGGAAGACTGCTTGATATCATACTAGAACTACTTGTAAAGACAAATTGATGTTTCAATGCAAGTTTATCTTTTCTTAATTTAAAGTCATTACTCACAGGTTTACTACTTCTTGCACAACTCAAAATTCCTCTCCTTTCTTGGTGTTTATAGCTTCAAGTATTTGTCATTTCTGGTTGTATTCTTTTCTTCACTGTCTCGGAGCCAAGGTCTGTGTATTTCATTTTCTTAGTGTCTCCTTTTAAATCAACCCCCGGATGTTCTTGTTTCTCCTCTGCTTCTGCTTTAGCTAGATTCTGTTTTAGTTAATGAGATGTCTCAAAGTGAATTAAATATCCCTGAGTGTTCTAGAAATAGGAACTGAGTCTTCCTGTTCTCTGATGTGCTAGCCCCAAATGCAAAACTATTTTAATGCATGAGGTTGTGAGGTCAAAAGATCCCTGAACCAATGTGGGAATTCCCAGATACCCTATTTGTTACGGGATTTACCATATACATAAATGTCTTGTATAATAAGTGACTTGACATGATTTTTCCTCTGTTTCTGGGGAAGCCATCACTCACAGCTTGCAAAGGCTGCTAATGTACTTGTGCAAATAAATTGTGCATGTAGTGTAAATCTGGTGTGTTGAGTTTAGTGTGGAGGCTCATCTGAACTCTGTCCACAAGCTGTGTGGATGTAGTCAGACTTGTCTGTCTGGAGTTATAGAGATAGTTAATCATAGTTGTGTCATGGGCCACCAAAATCCTTAAGACCAGCCCTACCTTATCCTCAGCTGTACTGGGGTTACTTTGCACATCTTGAGCCCTGAAGCTATTTTTCAAGGGGCAGGTTAGAGGGACAGTTGCATTCTTACTAGGTATGAAAAGAGAATCTGGCAGTGGCATTTTTGCACTGTTGCAATCCACAGCACCAGATATGATCCTTGCAGCCAGTCTGTGACAGTGGCTAATGCCTTTGTATAGAACTCCTTTCAGTCTCGTTTTCCAGTTGTGGTTCCAGCCTTTAAAGCTACCTTTCCTCTCTTCTTCTGATTTCTGATCTAACTAATATTTTTTAAAAAAATTACTTTATAACCATGTCATTAATTGTTAACAGACACTGGAGCAATGGCAACGATGTTAGGCAAATAATGGACTAACATATTTTCCTATAGTATTCCAGTAAGTTAAGTGTGCAAACTTTATGTAGTGCCAAAACCTGGATTTTGTTTACTGCCATTTAGTCTGTTCTTGCTTTGATTGATTTTTTTCCATTGAAATTGAAGTGCATTAATTCTGTAAGTAATATTTCCTGAGATGCTCTGTCAAATGCTTGTAATTCAGATATATCATATATACTATATTCCCTACAGACACTAATTTTACAATTCTGTAAGAGATACTCAGGTTTTTCTGGCAGTCTTTATTCTTCAGAAACTACTTCAGCTGAAAAAGTTGCTCTATTATTCTCCAGATTAGAGCTGACTGACTATGGTCTGCAAACCCTAGTTTTGTGTTTCATGTGGTCTGCAAAGAATTGTCTGGTCACAAAGTGCAGTCTTTTCCCCTAGACACTAAATTTTGTTACAGGCAGTTAGAGTACATTAAACACATCTCTTAATACTAGTCATGTATATAAGCTGTTCTTCTATTTGCTGCAGGGCTGTGATCACCAATAAAAGGGAAAATAATCTGTATAATAGCAAGAAGAAAGGGTGTTGTGTCTTGATTAGAACAGAATATATGCTCTGGTTAAGAAAGCTCAGCATCTCGTTGGCCTTTGAAGATGTACACAGGGAGCTACAAAGGACTTTCCCACACCTTTTATACCCACTGCTTTTGCTGGAAGTCGTTGCAGTTCCAGTCCGCCTATGCATAGAGGAACTTTCTCCATCTGTGTGGTGCCAGGCTTACATATTCTTCTTGGGGGACTAAAGAGTAAAGAAAACTGTAACGCAGACCACTGTACTGGCCTCTTGCTAGCTGGTCTGAAGATACCTCCCTCCTTGAGTTCTTGCTGCATGTCTCTTGTTCCCTGGTGAGATGCAATCCTTGTCCTTGTTGTTTTTTCCTCTTTTAGTTTAGACTTCCTGTTTTGATCTGTTCCAGTTTGTTGCCATATGAAACAAAACAGATAATCGTCAGTGCAACTACAAAGCTTGTGCTTTTTAAGTGTGTAAGTGCATTGCCCGCTCAAAGGGTTTATTGCATTTGTGTGTTTTCTGCCCCGATGAGCAAACTGTGTTACTTGCCCACCTCCTTCCAGCTCTGTCCCTTAGTTCCCTTCTTGCCACAGGCTCTGTGCATCTTTTTGTACCCTTTCTTCCTGTCTGTAGTTTTGCACCCCTGGTTTCTCAGAGGCCAGGTTGTTCCTTTAGTCGCTCTAGGCTGGGGCTCCAGGCTTTCCTTCCTTCTGTGTGGGGACCCACAGCTCGTTTCTTCCCTTCTCATGCCCTCCATTCTTCAGCATGGAGAGGATCTTTTATCTTCCCAAATATTTACTTGCCTCATACCATCTTCCTCTTTCCCCTGATTCTTTTTTATCATGGAGAGAAAAGTGAAGCCTTGCGGAGAGTCAGTGTTATGATTCCTAGATGGGAGAAAGGTAAAGGGAAGGTAATACTGACTCTGGTGGTTCTGTGTTTTTCTGATCTGGAGACAATTACTGAGGCACTAAGATGGGGGCTTTCTTAAGCTGTAGGTATTCTTCACTACCCATTTTTTGCTTTGAATAATTCTCTTTTCTTTTTCCCCAGACAAATACATTTCTTCTAAAAATGCTTCCTGAAATTATGGAACCAGATTGCTCAGTCAAAAGTTCCCTTACTAAAGCAGGGCAGCTTGAATATGAGATCTCTTGGTCCATTTTTCTACCTTTTCCAGAAAACAGTGTGAGAAACTTCAGACATTAGAAATTTTGCTTTTTCATACCTTTCTACATGCTCTGCAGTTTTTTGAAGGTGTTTTTTTCTTTGTCATTTTGGCAAAAAATAGTTGCTTTTTTAATTCTCACATTACAGAACATAAATATACTTTCTTTTCTTCCCCTTACCCCAATATCCATACAGTAAATATTTTATTCCATTTCACCAAAGTGGAAGAGGGTGGGTTTTTTTCACAAGGTCCGTCTCCTCCAAATAAATTGTAATCCCTTATTTTCTTCAGTAAGTATCCTCACAAGAACAGTCAGTGAAATGCACTGTTAACATTAGTTCTTTAAATCTATGTTTGGACAAATATCAGTAAATTATTGACCTAGGAAAACTGCTGTAAAAATAAATTAGATAAGCAAAAAAGTCTTATACCATGATGATAAATTTTGGGACATGGAGAAAACTATTTCTTAGCGTACCTTTGTCTTTCATTAATACTGGTAATGTACAAATTCTTTCACAAGTGATGGCAGATAAGATAACCACATAAAGTATATCTTTATATGGCTCTGACCCAGTTAGCTGTCCTCAGATGGGAACCAGAATGCTTTTGTCTTAGTTTTTGCCGGCCTGTGTTTTTCTGAGTAAATTTTTCACCTGCTGGTATCTCTAATTTTGTATTATTGCTCCTGCTACTACAATCCTAAGAGATTTATCTAGCTCACATTAGCATCCTCTCCTGTTGAACTTTTAACACCTGTTGAGTTCCCAGTGATGAAAAGAGCCATACTTCCCCAGGTTGCATTTGGCTAGCAGCTGCCCCTTTTGCTTAAGCTCTGTGATAGAAAGAAATTGTCCTCGTGCTGTTTCTGCACCAGCAAGCCAATTTCTTTAGTTACTTTTTTATACACCATTTTCCCACTCTCCCCAACTTTTGCTGTTTCAGGCATGTATTTCACTGAGCTGTGATTTGCAAGGAGTCGATAAAGTCAGGAGATACTGGATAGCTTTTCCAGCTGGCAGGAGCTGCAGAGAAGGATATTGTGATGATGGGGTATGATATTTTGGGAAGGACAGAAAGGGGGCCTTTTGTGAGACAAGAGGAAGCAAAAAATGTAGCAGACCAGTAAGATGATCTCAAAGCTGTAGTTAAAAAAGGACCTTGATTTTCCTTATGTGCTACCTCAGAAGATGCTTGTGTTCCTGTACCAGCTGTTTTCCCATCACGCCAGTCAGGATTTGGGGAGGAGCGGGGAACCGGTGCTTTCCAAAGTGCACCTAACTGATCACACAGCTGCCTGGTCTCTACTATCTAAAGGCTGATCTGAAACCTTTCAACATCTGACATGGCTGAGTTGTCTCAGATTAATTGTGAAGGAGAAGGTCACACTGGCTTAGGATCAGGCAAGCGGGAGTTAAACAGCTTGGCTTGTGAAATGTCCTAGATCTGTTTGAACAGTCCTGAGAAAATTCCCTCTGTTACAAGATTGACTGCAGTCACCCAGCCACCTTGGGACAGCAAAAGGAGAACAGCGTGCCAGCACGCTCTGCCAGTGCAGCTGTTGGGGTCTGGTATCTCTTGTTGTGAGGCCTGGCTTGGAGCTTTCCCAGGATTAAATTGCTGGCCCTCGCTGCATTAGCAATGAGCCAGAGAAAAGTCCAGGTTGTGTCTGCTTTGTGCTACTTTGTTTAGATCACCTGAGTTCCCTGCCTCCAGGCTGCACCTTTTTGGTCTAAACTTAGAGACTCTGCATATTGCATTTTGCTGTCCTTGCACTTGGTTATGTTGTCCTTCCTCCTGCTGACATAGGTGAAGGTCACAGATGAACATGCTATTCCCTGTGTTGGTCACTGTCATCAGGAGCTGTGATGATAAGCCAAGTTATTAGAAATAATCTTCCTGCCTGTCAGCTGCCTATTAAGAAAATGTTGGAGAGAGTGTGCATGTTTGTGGAGAGAGCACACATGTACTTTTAGCCAGGCCACCACGGGGAGTGAGCTCACCAGCTGTGACAGCCCCGGAGAGTCAGTCCAGAGGCTCCAGATCCCCCAACACATGGTTTTTGCCAATGAGTGCCACCAAACCACCTACTGAAGTTGGTGAGACAGTTGGTGTGGATGCCGGCTTGCACGGAAGGCATTTCAGAAAATGTGACCACAGAGTGGGAGACCAGCAGTTTCCAGCTGCCTTGGCAGGCCTTAGGTTAAGTGAGACCTCACATGTGGGACTCTACAGAGTCTCTTCTTTTAACCTTGAAAAACCATGAGCAGCGTTTCAGCTGAAAACAAAGTAAACTTTAATCTCAAGGCAAAACCCATTTTCCGAATTGTGTACAAGATGCCTCATCTTGTCATGGGAAAACGCACTCCTTTGACAAATGCACCAGATTTCATGTCACTGCAAGTACTCCCCCATTGGTGTGCAAATGACACATAATAATCTTCTCTGGTTAATTTTTACCCCCATCTGGAAGCCATAAAGACTTTAAACCCAGATTCTTGCTTCCTTTGATGACTGAGTGTCCAGAGCAGTCCAGCTTGGAGAGGCTAAAGACAAGCTAAATAACTGAACCCTGCCCCTTTTTAATCTCCTTGCAGTCCAGTAGTAGCAGTCCATAAATCCCTGTGGTTAGTTATATGACTTTCTCCAGCCCCATCTTCAGGTTCCAAATTAAGTGGATTTCATGCAAATGTATGATGGATGGCTGCATGGAAAAGCCTTCTTTTATGGGCTGAGTGTCTTCTGTCCTTTTATGTACAAGCTGTGAGGTGTGTGTACCTGAGTGATTAAAATTTTGAAGTGCTCCTATTGCTCACCTCAGAGAATGCAATTTGTCGCCTCCAGGCCTGGGCTCCTGCAGTCTTCTTTGAAGAGGAGGGATTGGCTTCAGAAAGAAAAGGTTGATGCACTTATCTATAAACTATTGTTTTCATCTCATCTATACATAAAAGACTTGTACATTGTACATAGCAGGCTTCATCTGCAGCTTCATGTGTTTTCCACGTAGGAATAACCCAAAATAATGAGTTCTTAGGATGCAAAAGTACAGAGAAATACTTCCTAGCATAACCATCACTCTAGACTGCACAACAAGCCTTGATCCAAAGGAGTCTTGTTCTTTTGGGAATGGGAGGGTGAGGGGAAGTGCACTGGGCAGAATCCCAGTCCTCAGGGAATTGCTTAATGCACATCTGTCCTTGTGTTCACTCCAGCTATAAACAAATGGTGAGGTCCAAGTGTGCTTTGCACTGTTTGAGTCTAAATGTATTTTCTGGATACTTCCAAATCCTGTGTCTGGAGGCATATGGTCTTTCCCTGGGAAGGAAATCCAGGCTCAGGGACCAACAGCATGCTGTGGCATGCCCTGATGTGGACAACAGGGGACCAGAAGACTGAGACATGCTGCGTAGAGCATCACAATTTAGTTACAGCGCAGTGATCGAGCCTTATGTGGTGGATCCAGGCTGCTCTTCCATCCTGTCTTTATTGCAGCCCCGTGGCTGGAGGGTGCTTAGCTTCCTCCAGCTTCAGCAGCAAAACCACTTGTGTTTTGGTCTTGCTTATCCTGTCACTGATTTCACCCTTACACCAGTCAACGAACCTTGAGCTAAGATGCAATCCTGCGGCCCTGCTGCTTGGGCAGAACTGGGGTCTTCCCTTCAAATTCCATTCTCCCTCCTCACTGAGAGGTGGGCTGCCTCTCTGAGCAGCCTGGGGGCAGCAGCACCGTTTGCTGTAACCCATCAGGCTGATAAGACTTGGGCTGGCCCACAGAGTTGCTGGTGCTCTGTGGCGTGCAACATTCATGTATGGACGCTAGGTTTGGGGACGTTAGTACATCCGATGCCTTATCCATTTCTGGTTATAGGCTTATCGTGCAGGGAAGCATGCTGTGTTGGTAAGGAAATGGTAACTTCTGGTTAGACATCACAGGGCCACATCTCTAATGCTACTGCAGTGCGTGATTGTGTAATTTGAATCAAGGTGACTTTA